>NC_087552.1:60569332-60887110 GCF_036250125.1 Pseudopipra pipra | reverse complement strand
TTAATTGTTGTCACAGAGCCTCAGCTGCCAAATTACCTGTCTCCTGCTATGTGAAAGGCTCTTATGTCATTTGCCTTCTGAAGAAGCCATGGCCATTCCAGAGTTAAGGCTGTGTTATTTTTTGCTTCACACAGGTTCTAAACACTTTTCCTTGTGTTAAGTATAAATAGAAGATCAGGTTGTCTTTCAAACAACTGAGCAGGCTGGTGGGAGAGGAGGCTGCTGACAGCAGGGAGCTGCCGCCCCACCACCACCAAGATTCTGAGGTGGCACGGGAGAGCTGGGCAGAGTTAGTTGTAGCTTCGAGAGCGACCAGATGACCTAAAAAGCAAGCAGGAACAATCCACCTATGAGCACAGTGGACAAGTGGGGGAGCGTGGTGCATAAAGCTGCTCTGTTTTCTTTAAATAGAAAGTGTTATAGAGATGAGGTCTAGGTCAATGTTCTGGCCACAACTTGCTTCTGCCATGGCCCACCGATCTCTCACAGTACTCACACTGATCTTTCACCAGAACCTCTGTGTTTACACTGCCTGAGATTTTACCCTCCATACCTGAAGGGCTTCATACAGCTGAGTGCTGCTGCATTGCTGCAGAAGGCAGGCACTGGGGCTGGCTGGCTGGGTAATGCAGGGAAGAGGGAACTGGCTGGGTGGTCTCTCCACATCTCGCATTTTAACAGGTTCACATGTCTCTCATTTTCATTTTATTTCCATCTGCTTTACCTTCAGGTTCATGACACCCCGGTGTTGTAATTTACCCAGAGCTTATGGACAGATGAAGACTTAAGGGGAATTTTGTCTAAGTATATTTTCTGCTAGCCTGGTGCAGACCAGAGACTTCAACCAGTCTACTGAGGTTTTGATGAATGCGCTGATCACCCACTGTTTGTGCTCCAGAGATAAAAATCCTTAGTTACTCCATTCTATCTGAATTAAGACTGCTTGGTTCACTCGGTTTTTTGTCTCTGGCAGATGTGCAGCATAGCAAAGGGGGAAGCTGCCTTCTACTCACTCAACCAGAGGGCCTGGCTGTGATCCGATCTCCCTGCCCTGGGTACCCTCCTAAGGACATGGAGCCACAAAGGGGAGAGTTTAGTAAATGCCCCGTTGTCTCCAGGACATGAAATTATAGGAACAAGACATTACTAGGGTACACACAGCTTCCACGTGCTCCTGGGTCAGTTCACACCCCATGTCTGTGTAGAGCAGGAACACTCAAGGTCCAGGTTCTGGTTTCAGATCAAGCATCTCATTTCCTGCCTTCCTTCCACGAAAAACTTTCATCCTGCTGTACTGAACTTGCCAGCAGTGTTGGGAGATGCAAAACACAGATCATCCTAGAATATTGTGTCTGGTCTGAGAAGAAAAAGAAAATAATAATGAGGTATTATAATTTGACTGTTGTGGTGTGTGAAACTGTCAAAAGAAGCCCCTTGTCCACACCCTGGTGAAGATGTGAGGCTGTGCCCCAGTGAACCAACTGCTTGCCTCTGGGATGGAAAATACTTTGTTTCGAAAATGTGCAAAGATGTTAATGTTTAACTGGGAAAGGTTGCATTATCTGCCGAAATCAACAAAGTGCACCCACAGAGGAGTCAAACGGGACATTCTGTCTGTGCTTCACAGCTGTGTGAGGAAACAATCACAGTGAACACTGTCCACCTCTCATGCAGAAGAATCACACAAACCCCACAGAGGCCCTTTCTTACATATGCTATTGGAACAGGGCTTACAAAAGCTTCAGCTCATGTGTGGGCCTTCCACTGAGAACTGAATTTCCACCTTGAAGGTGAAATCTGGGTTAGCATGACACCATCTGTCTAACTTACCCATTTTGCATGAGAACATGATGCACTTGCCCAACATTTTGAGTGCTGTGTAGAGCGACTGTATAGGGAGACCATGAGAGACAAGTGCTTCTGGGAACTACAGGAGTTTTATACTGAGTTCTTTAAAGCACATGAATAATACTTGCCTGAAATGTTACTTCCTTGTACAAGATAAAAGTTTCTTTAAGCAGAATTCAAACAACATTTATTTCAATAAATACTTTCAGGGAACTTCAGGTTTATAAAGGTAATTTGGTAAAAATTGGGTTTTAAATGAATACTGAAAGGAAAAGACTGAAAAGTTACTAGTTTTGAGTAACTTATTCAATGATAAGAATAATCGGGCAAAAAAATGTTTGGAAGTCTGAAAATTCAGAGATAGTATCCAGTGATTAACTATGTTGTCTCCTTTCCTAGTCACGGGTAGCTCATGGCTGCAGTAACAGTTTCATTAAATTCCAGGTATGCCATCCATCCTGCCCTCTGCTTGCTGGTGCTTTGCCATAGCTCCTCTTCCAGTCTGCTCTGGGAACCGAATGCACTCCAGTCTGGGCAGGGGCTTTTTGGTAAATCCAGTTGCACTGCCTGCTGACATCAGGCTCAGACGTACAGCATCTGGGAAAAGAATCAGTTGATCTGCTGGTCTTCTGGTCCCCAGCACAGGTGACACTGTACGGGGCAAGTTGTTTTGATTCTGCTGTTTTGCTTCATGGCTGGGGCAGGGACAAAGTTTGGGAGCTGAGTGTGGGGGCAGAAGGGGAGAAATTTGGCAGCCTCTTTACTAGTGGAGTAAGTTGAGAAAGATATTTTTTTCTTTTGTATACAGTTAAAAATTCAGATTTATTCTATGAACGTATTTCTAACTACAACCCTCAGTATAAATGAAAACTTCCCTGTAGTGTTTATAAAACAAATCATATCTACACTGCTGGAAGGCAAAGCCCAATGCTGGCACAATAACACGCAAGGCAGGTTGAACCAGTTCAGCACAGCTGAACTTCTGAACCAGAGCTGGATCACATCCCACACTTTGACGCATAAATGGAGATGGCCACATGACTTCCCTCACTAGATCACATAAAAACACCCCCAAAGACAGTGTCCGGAGCCTGCTTAGACCCAGGGGGCTGAGCATGACAGAGCATGATAGAGGAGTTGTTTCCAGAAGCAGTAGCCAGGTGACAAGCCAGAGAGGAAAACCTACAGCCGTGTACAACTATGGGATCAGTTGGAACTACTGGAATTAATTCAAAAAGTCTTCAATGACTATATCTGAAGGGCAAGAGGGGGATGAATAACTATGGCTTTGATGCACAGCATTGATCCCTCATGGCAAATCTCAGTAGAGCCAGCAAGAGTGCATTGTGTGTACTTGCCTAAAATCAACTTTTCTAAATATCTGAAGAGTGTAAGTGGTGGAGAAGAGACTGCATCCAGGAACTGGCATGTGGAGATGCTTCTGTCAGGTCCTTCCTTATCATGAGCCAGCCCAGTCCCACCTGCAATTAGTTTGTATTGCCATGGCCATAGCTAAGAAGTGTCTTTGTATCTGCTATCACTAAGGCTTGACTCAATGCCGGGTTGGCCAGGCATGGATGCACCAATTTTACCCCATGCTCCCTCTTTGGAAAGGACAGAAATGCCTCTGACTAGAGAGACACTCAGAGGTTTGGTTTTCAGCCCTCTGTAAGGGCCTTTGCTACAGAAGGGTATCTGAGGTCTGCTTGCTAGAAGAGAAAGCTGAAGTCTTCAAAGGTCTCTCTAGCTTCCCATGGTGAAGCCATCATCTAGGCTGTTTAGCACCAAAGATTAGATTTGGGGTGTTTTCCAATAACCTACTGCATCATCATTTACTCACATTACTAATAGTCCAGCAGATCTTGATGACCTTTGCAAGAATAATATCAAACCAGATTGACATATTTGGTTTAGAAGATGCTAATCAATATCTATTTTGTTAGCCAATATGGTTATGTCTCCTGTTATTGTGATTTATTTCGTTATTGTTGACCAAAGGTGATTGAATGGGTGATAACAGTACTGAAAGTGGCAAGGGTTAATAAATGCAGATGAGGTTGTCATCTTATTACCAGAGTGCAGGAAGTGAAGCACAGCCATTTAATTAACCTAGTCGCAATGAATTTTATGCAACATGCAGTTAACACTTCATCTATTAAAACCACGAAGCAGATGGTTGTGAGCAGTTTTGTCTGCCATAAATAGGGTACCAATTTAAATTACTCGCTGCACAGGATTTTATAGGACAAAATTATCTAGATATTAAATGGTGAGATATTTAATAATCTCTTTCTTTTAAGTCATGCATATATCAGAGTCTTGGTTCAACAGTAGAAAACTCAATTATTTCCATGAAATTCCCAAAATGGAGAGCTTAAAAAAAAAAGACAAAACATTGATGAATTGTCATTTCTTCAAACTCCAAGGCCTTTAGTCATCATCTATGCTAGAGAATATATACTCCATTATAAAGTTTTATCCTACTTTCTCTATCTGCCTAAGAGATTTTTATTATTCACATAAATGGATAATCCTAGTTGACTATTTAAAGGCCACATTTATCAATAGACCGGTAGTTTCTCTCTTGCTCTTGAAAAATGATTGTGATAAATATTACAAAATTTAACATTTTCCTTTTTATTTCCCACAGTTAGGGAGAGTTATACGAGCACATGACTGCACATATGGGCAAGGGGGCTGTATATCAAGGGCACTGCAGGCAACTTAGTGCCTGAAGCTGAGTAGCTGCTTTGCTTCCCTGTCTTTTATCCTAGGGAGGGCAATGTAAACTTAAAAAAAACCCAACCAACCAACCAAGCAAAACTAAACACAGTTGTGTGATATAGCTTTATACGCACATAACAATTGAGACACTTCTGGAACTTGCCAGCTCTTGAAATAATTTCCTGCACAAAATTGCTGCCCTCATATACAAGGCACAGGAAGAAGCAAACAGGCTCTTCTTGATTGCCTCAGGACAATGTGAAACCCATTTTTCAGCAGAGAAGCAAATGTTTGTTTGAAATCAGAGCAGAATCCCAGGAAGAAAAGCAAAGCCTGAGACAGCAGAGCAAGTAGGTCGCTGCACACCCAGAATTGTGCAGCTCCCACAGTCCCAGGCAAGGGCAGAAAATTGTCTCTCCACTCCTTCAGAAAAAACAAATCTGACGGACTTTCCTTTGGCATTCTCCTTCTGCCTTGGAAGTCAGAGGCTTGACAACAAGGCTATGCTTCTGGTGAATAGGGTTCATTAAGCCCACAGAAAGCCAGAGGGTGTGCATTCATTTGTTTGAATGACTCTCGGAGACTCCTTTATTTGAATGACTTTTTCCTTAGAGAGGCAGAAGGCAAGTGTGTCCTTTGTCACCTCCTCTGATTGCTCTGTCCACTGAACCGCTAGCAATAGCTATCAGAAAGTCTCCAGAGATTTGAGGCATCACAATTCATGACAAAGGACATAAATTGCTCTTTTCACAGATGACATCCTGCTTTATCTCAGTAAAACACAAATCTCTGTTCAATGCCTGAAGAAGTCCTGGAGCATTACTTCACTGGAGCAAGGCTTCATGGAAATATGACTAAATCAGAGGTGATCCTTACACAATCATCCAGTGAAATTTTTTTCATTCTCTGTGCTGTTGACCCACAGGAGAACTCAACTATTTAATGGTACCAGCCCCACCCTACTAAGCAAACTACCACAGTTCTTTTTCAGCCCTTCATATCAAGGCCAGAAAGGACTTCATTTGCTATTGAGTGTACTAACACAGATTTGGTTCGGCTGTAACAAAAATGAGTCACATGATCCTGAGTGGTAAATAACATGCAAAAGAGACCAAGAATCAAGTTTCTGAGGCTCAGCAAAACCAGAATAAAAGTGAAGGCTTTCCCTAATGGGGACATGTGATGAGCAGGCAGAGTTATTGCTCTCTTGGGAAGGGCATGCAGAGCTCCCAGCATCAGCCCCTCCACACAAGGAGCCGAGGGGCACTTGACTACTCTTTCTTCCTTCACATTTAGTTCACAACCAAGTCTTATGGACTTCTTGAGGAGTACAGGCAGATCTAGAGACCATGCCATCACTTCTGGGAGAAGGACAATCACATTACCTTTGTGCAGCCACACACATCAAGGCCCCCACAGATTGCCAAAGCAGCAGGCCACAATGCATAAAAGGTAGGAAGGAGAGGAATGAGGAGCAGAACATGGGCTTTGTTCAAGAGTATAACCAAATAAACTTTGAACAGTTCAAAACTAATTTTTATTTGGTTTCCATTCAAACATACTATGAGTTAGTTCCTTCCTAGCAGTTGCTGCTGAAGAGAAATGGATAGCCAGCTTGTTGGCGACCATGCCCTAAGTCACAGAAGCTACCACTACTATAAAGGGGATCTCTGCCCTTTTCACCTAGAAATAATAATAAAAAAAAATTGTGTTAGTGCAAGTTTGACAGTAGCAGTTTTTAAGATGCAGTGATTTACTGTCAATCCACGCATACCAAAGCACATCAATATCCACAGTCTGATAGTTTCCCCTTTTTCGTAAAACATCATTAACAGGATTTCCTATAACAATAAATACTGAAACACTGCGAAACAGTTAAAAATATTGATTGGATATTGATGGATATTGATTGGATATTGATATGGATATTGATTGGATATTGATATTGATTGGATATTGATGTGTTTGTTCAGATAGGTCAATACTACTGGTCAGTCTGAGATGCTGAGGCATTTCAAGGCAAAGTGACCAGCCTGGGACAACTTGGGTCGTAGGTCAGGCCCAGAAACAAACCCTGTCTCCTGACTGCCAAGTCAGTGCTTTATCAACAAAGTGCATTGCTCTTTAGTATGTTCATTTATAATGCAGATTAGGTGGATGAGACGGAAATTTAATCATTTAGAATGACTAATAACTATGCTAATGTGTTCAGATAAAATAAGCATTCACATATGCTGAAAGCCTTTATAGTGTAATAAACTTCTGTTATCTTTTGAGGCGTGTAGTACTTTGATTTTCATATACCAACTCCTTTTTATTTCAAGTGCAATAAAAACATTTCTTTTAAAAAGACTGCAAAGCTCAAGACTGCTGAACCTCATTTCAGTAGTGCTTGTGTGAAGTGCTGACAAACTACTCAGAATAGTGGGCTCAGCGGTTTGGGGTTTCTTTGGTTTGCTGGGGATTTTTGCTCTCTGACAAAGTGTGTCAAACCAATTTGAAGACTTGGACTTCAGAGATGGTGAAGAGCTTTGAGGATATTATTTCAATGACTCTGTATAGAAACACTAATCCTCTTGGAAGTTACTTTTATTTTTCTGCATATGATCAAACACATTTGATCCCCTGTCTAGATTTCTATTGTTCTTCCACATAAAATAGACATATTTATACAACATTTTAAAAAGTTTTTTCTCTGCTGTTGCAGGGCCTGTTGCTAATGACTTGCCATGATCTCTGGTACAATGTGCGACACTCGCAGCTTTTCCTCTGGTTGCAGTTCCTCAGTTATATCCTTCCCACTGCAGCCACAGACACCAAAGTTATAGCTGCTGAGGTGCAGGTCAGGCTTAATGTTTCAGGAAGCAGATCCCTTTTGCCTGAAAACATCTCCAAGTTGTCGATGGTGCAACCGGTACAGAAGGTCAGGCCCGTAGCCTAGCAGCCTGTTTTATTATGGCACGGCCTTGACATCCTTGGGGAAAAACATGATGCTGTTTTTTACTCTTGTGCTGCACTGTGTTATGGTTCTCCTGTATGGAGCACTTCAAAAGCAGAAAAGTAAGTGAGAAGTCATGGGAGAAAATATTCTCAGAGTGATACAAAAAAAGAAGCTAACATTCACTATTCATTTCAACCTGCACTGAAAATGATTCTATTAAGTTTGGAGAAAATCAACTGTCTTGTAAGAAAAAGGAAGTAGACCAAATGCAGTAATATTATTTGTTTAGTCTTCTTCCCTTGAGCAGAATGAAATATCAAAATACCCTGTCTATAAAAGGAGAGAATCACCTGGTAGGAGGCAATAAATGACCACATATTAGAGACATCATCAAGACCAATGGAAGGTCTTGGGGCCTGTTTTTCCCTTTCAATAGGACAATGAAGGATAACTAAAATAAAAAAACTATAAAGCGATGGTGTCTCATTCTGGATTAAAGCAGGAGCCTCACCAAAAACATTAGAATAAGATTGTGCCCTAAAAGAAGAAATGGGGCCTCTCTACCCAGTTGACTTTTGTGAATGAGCACAGAGAGCTCTATAAAGGGATGGCTGCCAGCACAGGGAAGGCACAAGTGCTGTGAAGGGAATCATCAGGGAAAAATTAGAAGATGAGTCTACTGAAGCTGAAGTAGAAAACAGAAGGAAGGCTGACTGGGAAAGTGCAGATCTTAGATAGTTTGTCAGAAAAATTACCTACCTGTTCCCAGCTCCGTGGTGATGCACGGGTTATATTTGGCACTTGAGATTTTGTCATTTGCACTCAACTAAGTATTTGCCTGTGAGAACCTGTATTTATATCACAAGGTTAATCAGTCATGCTGCAAAGCAGTACCACAGAATGAACATGAAGGGACAGACACGTCCAAGTCTTTAAATACTCACTGCCGATATTTTCTAAGCTGACCATGAAATCCAGATTCCAATAGCTGTATTCTTTACACAGAAGAGCGATGGAAAATAAAGTGTGATGGAAGAATTTTTTGTATCTAGCATTTCCCCACAATCATGAAAATAGCCAGGAGGGCAGACAGCACGCACAGGCAGAGGCTATGCTGCCGCAGGAGCTGGGAGTGCCGGAGCAGCCCGTCCCAGCATGCCAGGCTGGATGCCTCGGGGTGGTTAGAGGCTTTGCAGCGGACAACTGGGTTACGTTCCTCATCTGGCATAGGCTGAACCAGTGTAGATAACAGTCCTCATCTCCTTTTTTCAGCTCCTTAGCAGAAATGTCATAGATAAGTGCAAGGTGTGAGTATTTAGGAGGAACATTTCCTTATCTTTTAATTAAGAATGTTACAGAGGTGTTTGGTTTTGGGATTTTTTTTCTTTTTGCAAGGTAGGTAAAATAGTAGACTTTTCCAGTCTAACCTTTTAAAGCTCAGGCATGTGATATGTGGTGAGAGCCATGAGAGGCATTTAAATTATCTCTTTTGAGACCTTTCCATGCTTATTTTAGTTTCAATAGAATTGGGTCTGTTCCATATGTCCTGATTCACTACAGGATGCTTTTCTTGTTGGAGGAGTGGCTCTGTTTGATCAAGATGGTACTGACCTCATTTGTGAAATCAAGTATCAACTCAGTGTATGGGGAAGTGTCTTCCTAGCACAGCTTCTAACAAAAAATCTTGAAAAAGCAGTTCAATACAGCTTCTATTAAGAGTTAAGCCAGAAAAAAAAAGAACAAACCTTATGTAATGTCCTATCCTATAGACATTTAATTTTCCATTCACCTGATAAAAATTTTAATCAGAAAAAACTCATTTGAAATAAGAGCACTATCATATTTTTAACACTCTTAGGCTTCTGCTGATATAAGAATATAAGATGCTGAAATTGTAATAGTAAGACTGCATAGTTCTTGTTTTTATCTTTGTGAGTGAGAAAAATTCTACATAGCTATTATCTGCATGTTCCCATACCCTATTCACAGATAGGGAAGCTAAGGGAGGAGTTTTACTGCATCATAACTGACCAGACATTATCAAGGTGTATATGCTATGTGAACAACTCAGCCCTCCCTTATTTTAACAGCTGTAATGTTTGCAAAGCTATGCCCTGAATGGTAAAAATATATATCTGAGATATCCTTAATTAAGAGCTGTAAAAATATTGGTTGACTACAGGCTGTGACTGTATTTAGATACATGTTTCCCTGAAGAATGCGATCACCAGGGTAAAAATATTAAGTGTTGGTTTATAACATTGCTGTTTCCCTTTTATTTCCTCATTCATGTGCATGTGGAATAGGAGAGAAGGGCTGGGGATAGGCTGAGGAGGGGATGATGTGTCCAGGTAGATCCAGTGGCTTAGCAAGAGGGTATAACACAGTCTCCCTGCTTAAGAAAACTTTGGGAGAATTCAGTTACCCCTTGTGGCCCAAGGTCAGCCTGCACCAGCAGTACAGAGTTACACAGGTTAAACTGAATCTTTACCCTGGGCTTTTTCACCTGGAAAAGCTGCCATTGCAGTCAACTGGCACTTGCCTGAGAAATCTGTTCTGAGGGACACACAGATTTGTGCAACTCTACGCCCAGACTTGCTGTCGGGGGAACATCATGTGCATCTCTACTGCCTGAAACAAAATGAACCCCTGGAAAAAACACAACATAACTTCAGCCAACACACAGCCATCAGCAAAACATGCCAGGGCGGACACACTTGAGCGGTGCAGCAATGTCAGCAGCTGTGGGCTGTGGGCTTCTGTCCACCACTCCTGCCAGCGCACGGTCCCAGCACGGCCACGCAGACACGTGCCCAGGTGGCACAGCCTCACAGCAGCTGTGATCTGGAAAAAAGTCCAAGGGAACAACTTTCTGGCATGGATGGGTAGACTCTGTCTAGCCTGCAGCAATGAACACGGATGGGAGTTAGCTGGTAGGAAAAAGTGAGCAGCAGCATTTTTTTGTATCAGCAGCTGGAAACAGAGAGGCCACGTGGGCCGTTACTCAGCTTAAGCATCCTATCCAAACTCTGCTTTAAAACAGGGAAAGTAGGAAACGTGCCTAAAATCTGACAAATGGTGCAGAGGACTTCCCAGAAAAAGTACCTGGAGAAGATATGCACAGTCATCCACCCTCATGCTTTGGGAGGCTGTCTGCTCACTGAGTGTGGGTAGGAAGGACTTCTCATGGTGCAGCACTGCATAGACAGTAAAGATCCTGGGCTTTTACATTCTTGTGCAAAGCATCCAGGTTTGACCACTGTTAGAGGCAATATAATACCCTGCTACAGATGGATCCATGGCACACTCTGCTATGGCAATTTCTGCTGCAGTGAATTTCCAGGAACATGGGAAGTTGCATTAATACCAGAGCTACGGCAGCAACAGCCACAGCAACAGCTCCTCAGAGTTGCTCATCCCAGCTGTTAGAGAGGGACTGCAGATGCTTTCTGCCTTATTTTCTGTTGCTGTTTCTAAATGTAGGAGATGCACATGATTAAATGGTCTAGATCTGGACATCGTATTTTAATCTCAGGGTGTGTGTCAGAGAAAGAAAGACAGGCAGAATGGATTAGTTTCTGAATTAGTATTTGTAACAGTTCTACAAACAGACAAATTCATAGTCAAAAGGATAGTGTCAATGTTTCATTTAAAAGCCTCTTTAAAGAGTTTAATTGCCGTATGTTGAAAAATCTAATCTTTAAAAGAGCCAATATCTAAAAGTTTGGCTTACTTCTCAAATGTGTCAATTGATATTTTCCTTAATTTGACCTATTTATCTTAAAATATTTATAATCTGTTAGGGGGACATTCATAGCTAAATGTCCAATTTAGTTTGTTTGTTTTTTAAATCTCCCGTTCTGTTGCCAAGAAATTAAACAAACAGATGCCACTCTTTTTTGAGGGGCTCCATTAAATACAATGTCTTACCCACCATCTGCTGAATCTGCAGCAGCAATTAACAGCTACACGCTATTCCCAGAGCAGAGCTGACAGCAATTGATGATGCTGGGATCCTGGCAATTTTTCCTTCCTACTCCTCACCCTCTCTCTTCCAAGTACCTATAATGCAATATTTCCTCATAAAGGACTACGTCTGCTGAGAAAAAAAAGGAATTAATTATTCCTTGTTCTTCACACTGTGATGGATGAAAGTCCTTCCCAGGCGTTACACTTTTTGAACATATTTTGAGCATATTCAACAATAGTAACTGAGCCGATAGATTTCTCCAAAGGCCACGTGAGCAAAGTTTTTCTGACGTCTTTTTGGACGGGTCTCCTCTGCAACAGTGCACAGCTGCTCTGAGGAGCCAGGGGCCAGGGCTGCACACAGGCTCTTCCCTTCTGCATCACCGGTTTGATCCCACTTGAGTGGGAAGCCGTTGAAAATTGCTACCTCTGTTTGATATCGAAACACCTGGGAAGGCTCAGCCTAGTGAGCAACCATGAATCATGAGCACTGAGTGCAATTCATGTCCATTGTCTGGCAGTCAGGTAACTGGCTTTGTACCAGTAAAAACTCTTGGAGATTGAGTCTCTTATTGGCAAGTGGCCCTCTTTGTCACACGATAACATGGAGCGTTTGGGTTCCTTTTACTGACTGGGGTGTCAGCCTTCAGCCTACAATCCAGGCCTTTCTTTTATCTGAGCTGATAGATTAGCAGCCAATTCCAGTTGTGCCAGGGGAGTTTTAAATTGGTCATTAGGAAAATTTTCTTTACCAAAATGGTTGTCAAGCATTGGAAGAGGCTGCCCAGGGAAGTGTTGGAGTCACCATCCCTGGAGGTATTTAAAAGATGTGTAAATATGACGCTTAGGGATATGGTTCAGTAGTGGACTTCTCTGTGCTGGGTTAACTTGATGATGTTAATTAAAGGTCTTTTCCAACGTAAGCAGTTCCATGATTCTGTGATTACTTACAGTGGAAAATAAGAGCTTCCCTGGACTTTTCGTCAGTGTTTATGGTGATGGCCCTGTGGCTTTTCCTGGGCTATTGGACCTGGCTGTTAGTTATGCTGTGCCTGGCAGCAGTGGGGGCTTCAGGGAGCTTCTCAAGGCTTCTCAGAGGATTTTTAAAGCACTAAAAGGCAATTAAAAATCTGTGTACCTGAGGCTTCAGGTTTCTAATTGATGCAGAAAGTCCACTTGCAAATAGACTAGCCTGCCTACTCTCATAACTTCTGGCACGCATCCTTACAACTCTCCCATGTCAAGATCTTCTTTAAAAGACCATAAGCTTCTTCCAAGGGATATATTTGTACAGTATTATCTGAGAGAAACTCTTGATGATGCAACAGTGTATTGCTTTATTTTCAACAAGTAATTTGCATTGCTGCCATGGCTGAAGGATTTCTGTGCCTCTCTCTGTCAGGCCTGTAGCCTGTCCACAGTACAACTGGTTTCTTTTCCAAGGCAAAAAGGAAATAAAGGGACATCAGGGTTTAACATTTCAGATGCTCAGATTAGCCACAGTGTCAGGATAGACAGGTGTACATTATTTTGGAAATTAAAAATTCCATCCTGACAATAAATCTGTATAGTAATTATCCTTATTGCCCTGTATGGTGACCATCTGTAAAGGCAATCTGAACTTAGAAAGGGCATCTCATAAATCAGGTGAGATTTAAAATCTTCCAGTAGTTTGTAAATCTGCCCAGGATTTAGGGATTAATTGAAGAGCAGACAGCTTAATACATTAACCTTTCACCTCTGTAGTCCTGGGTTCAAAAGCTGACTTAGGTCAAGAAGTAAAAAATTAGATTGGTGATTTTGTCTAAGTCCTTACAAACGCTGGGGTTCAGGAGAGCCTGGTTAGTACTGCTCACAGTGCCCTGTTCTCTCAGCAAGAGTTTGCTTTGAGAGTTGCATGTGTCTTGTTTGCTCCTGGTACTCTACTATGAGGTTACTAACTTAAGAGTAAAGACAGGTGCCTGAGAAGAACTGTTAGTAGGCTATGGTGGCTATAAGAGAGGTCAGGAAGCATCAAGGACAGTCCTAAGTAGTTTGTTTCTTAAAGTTGAGTCAGATCATTGAAGAAATTGCAGGGATGCTGGGACAGGTGAGGCTGAAGGGAACATCCCCCTCAGCCCTTCTTCAGCCCTGCTCAGCCTGGTGAACGGCCACACTATTGTCACCCCCCACACTCCCACTCCACTGCTGGCTTCTCCCAGGGCTTGC
Organism: Pseudopipra pipra; assembly: GCF_036250125.1. Taxonomy (NCBI): domain Eukaryota; kingdom Metazoa; phylum Chordata; class Aves; order Passeriformes; family Pipridae; genus Pseudopipra; species Pseudopipra pipra. The sequence continues at coordinate 60,873,420 of NC_087552.1, read as the reverse complement.
CAAGAAAGCAACATTACAAGGAGGCAGTAAGAGAATCTGGGGTCAGAAGGCATTCCTTAATTTCTTTGTCTGTGTTTGAGCACAATAAAATGCAGTGGCATGCAGCAACCTGGACTGTCCTTCTCCCAGTTTTCTTTGTCTTGTGGAAGATGGGGACAGTGCAGAGGTCCTTGATGTACTCTCGGATGTGTGACAACAGGGTATTCTGTCACTTGGCAGTGACCCTCAGTAGCCTGTCCTTGCTGACTGGAAGCCAAAGTCTGGGTTACAGGGATGCCCCATTGCTGAAGGAGAAAATGTAGCCAGAGTCCATAAAGGTGGTGGAGTAACCAGTCATGACTGGCCGATGGTGGTTGACCCTTGCCCGTGGCCCCGGGTTGTTGGCAGCTCATTCCCGGTGGCTTAGCCCTGACCACTGGTGGCAAAACACAGTGTGATCTGCACCCATGTTAAATCTGGGGAAAGGGACTGATCAATGCAAGTGTCTCAGCAGCAGACAACTCTCTGGGGAGCTAACACACCCTGAATCCCTATTAAATAGCACCGGATTGGGAAGTCACTTGATGGGGACCACCCTTCTTCATCCGTGTACAAGCATCCCTGAAGATTTATGTTCCTCACACCATTCAGACCACCCTGGAGAAATATCCATGCAAAAATAAAAATTGCCCATGACCCCAGTCTTTGACTTTTCGACCTCTTCTTTTCCCCGCACATACCCTGTCTGCTTAGGATTTGCCAACTAACTAATGAGATCAGGTCTGATCTCTGCTCTGAGAGGACATTTGAAAATAATGTGATTTTCTGTAACCCAAAAACACACACATAGAAATCTACGTTTCCAGCGTTGGGTTGGTTTTTTTGGTCTGCTTGGAACAAATGTCATCCTGGGAGTTTTTTACCTTACAAAATGCATTCATTACTGATGCAGGTCAGAGGTGAGATGAAAAACACACTGTGAAATCCAGTGATAGGAAGCTTAATCATTTATTTTCTTGCCTGGGATCTTTTCACTTATTCCAGCTGGTTCAAAGGCACTTGGAATGTACCAACAAGGCTTACATGACTGAAAACAAACCTTTGCCAGCAGCAGAACCAAACTGATGGAAAGAGGACAATAGTTTTTTCGTGCCACAAAAATGTTATTAAGCAGCATATAGTTTCATGTGTGCTTCCACTTTCCGCCCCCCCCCTTTAAACTTTGAAATATTATTTACTAGGAAACATTATAGTTCACTTTTTAAGGGAATTAATATGATTAAAGGGTTGGTTGTGAAGCAATGATTGAAGTTCCGACTATTAAAATGCACATCAGTGTGCAGGGAAAATAAAAAGGCACTGAAATTCTTTTCAAACCCAAGCACCAGGTGCGTTAATTACATTTCATTGCATGTTGGTTTATTACTGCGGTCACTTGTGCCTTATGATCTGTATTAACACCTGTGTTCTATGGATATGTTGGTATTTCACTAAACAAGATGAATATTGGCCAGATGGTGACTCCAGTAGGAAGCACTTCACATAGATTTTCCTGCTTTTCATAGTTGCCTGTAAAGGAATCCTGAATGTCATGCTACATGAAAGCAAACCCAAAAGACTAAATTTGAGATCAACTGCCTTGACAGCATATTCAGAAAGGATCAGAAGGCAGACAGATCAAGGCCTTGTAACACGGATCTTGCTAATAAATCCTTACGTGTCGCACAACAGCATTGTTTGTACCAGCATTTCACCCCGTGGGGTGACCCTGCCCAGTGTAGAAACACAATTCTGCAGAAAACTAAGTCAGCTTAGGTCTGAAACATGTAGCACAGACAATGCACTGATTTCTTTTTGTTTGGTTTTTTTTTTTCTCCACGTTGCACATATGACCTTTCTTCCATAGTACAGGTTAGTTAATGTACAACAGGCATCCAGCCCTGGGCACCTGCCAATGACAACGAGGCAGGACAAGAGCCCCACCAGGCCAGGCACCTTACCCTTTGACCAAAGTGGGGAGCACTTCAGGAGAGGTGGGAGGGACACAGACCTCACTGTGCCTGTTACTGGCACTGTCTGGCTGATCCAACACATCAGAAGTTACTTGCTGACCTGCACCAGTAAAGAGCAAGAAATCTCAAATTTCATGCTGGCATGGTATTACACTGTTAAAAACTTGGACAAATGTTACAAACCTTCAGTTAACACCTACATCAAACGCACATCAACTAGAACACACAGTATTATTCCAGGGCACTATTCTGTGCTGTCTGTGAGCTTTGCTGTTGATACATGATGAGGAGAAGGTTTTGTCTGTGTGAGTGAGATTTTTACTGGGGACATACATGTTTATGGCTTCTTCTTGTAGTCCTTCACTTGCAGATGTCAGTGTAGGACTATGTCACCATAGCAATTGAAGTGTCAATACAAATTATCACAAGATCAGAAGCACTGAGTTTTCAGTCTCCTTGGTACTGTAGTTCGCTTGCCTCCCACTGGGTGTACCGAGAGGAGCTCAGGGGGTGCGGCCAGCTCCCTGCTCTGCCTGCTCTGCTAGGACCAAGCTGTTCCACCTGTCAGCGCCAGAAATCTTTCTTCCTCTAGGGGGCCAGTGGACACCTTTTCCTACCTTAGTGCAGGTAAAGGTGGGATGCTCTGAGTGTGCTCCTTGCAGAGCGTGGTCTCTGGGCTGTGCCTCTGAGAGAGACTGAGCAGACACAAAGGGACCAAGTGGAGAAAATGCAGTAAAATGGCCAGGCAGGCCAGCAGCTGGCAGACTGAGGCACAGAGCAGGCACATAGTGTTGGAAATCAGGGTCTTGCCCTGAGGGCAGAACATAGCAATGCCCAACAGCTGGCTTTCTGAGCACTATCCTTGATAAAGTGGATACAGGCACAAAACAGCCCCCCAAACTAGACACATTCACCAAGTCAACACTGATGTATGCAAATGAAGCCTGAAAGGGAAACACAGGACTGGCCAGCCACTGAGCTCAGCACTGTGCTCAGGACAGGTGCAGAGCAGCCACCGACCCACACAGGTGCTGTGCCCAGCCAGCCCCATGCCTGCTGGTGTGCAGGGATGACCACGGAGCTGGCACATGCTGTCCCCTGTGACAGGGAACTAACTCATCAGGTTGGTGACCCTGTTGTTGCCCATAGAGGCACACAGCACCGGATCCAATCTACAAAAACAAGAAGCCAAAAAAGTATGAATTAACACTCCCACCTTTCCCCCAGGCATGCTTTCCCCTGAGATACCAGTTAAATAAGACCAATATCTCACTCTTGGAGACGTGTAGGCAAATCCTATTACAAGTTGAGATTAACCGTCAGTCAGATAACTCACCAGTGCAGAGATCAAATATAAAAGATGTATGTTCTGTGTCATCTGTTTAGCAACCTTAAATTAGCTCACACGGGTGGATGGTGCTGGCCAAATGGCAGAACATGTGCTGCAAATGGAAATCAGAGTCAAAGCAGAATCCTGTGGGATACCCCCAGCAATTTTAAAGCAGCTATCTTATTACCTAAGCAATTTTCAGGGACAAGCAGAATTCAGACCCAGCCGACAACACTCTCTGGTCCAACCTTGGTGAAACTACTTCATTATTATTTCAGTAGTGCCTGGAGAGCTCTATCTGCTGCTCCAGTTTCTCTGCAAAACCCCTTCCAACAACCCACAATAAAAGACATCTCCTGCGAGGACAGGCTTACAGTTTAATTTAAGACAAGGAACAGCAAGTGAAAGCAACAAACAACCAGAGAGACTAGAGGGGAGAGGGTTGATGGAAATGGTGGAAAGCACTTGTCCCTGGAGTCTCTGTATGTGTATACATACATACTAGATACAGATTAATGTGTACAGATATTTCAGAAGCCTCTTAACCTGAATATAAGACATCCAGAAATAATTTATAAAAGAAATGCATGCATGGGGTGAAGGGCTGGAGGATGGGAGAGACCTGCCTTGCTCTCTGCTGAGGATGCAATGTAAATGTGTGGGTTTGATTTGGGTTTTTTCATATCATTAGCAACTTTGGGATCCATAGGCAGCCCTCTTACCAGGTCACATACCTGACTGGAGTCAATGATCTTAAAGGTCTTTTCCAACCTAAAATATTCTATGATTCTATGATTGAAAACTCTCTTGTTTCTCAGTGTGCATAGTACATACATTTGACCTCACAGCCGTGGCCTGGGAAGCAGGAGAAATAAGAGGACTGTGCAAAGTGGCCTTGACATGTGCATTGGGTGAGCTGCATGTGAAATCTGGGCATGGGCCCCACTGCAGTGCTACCGAGAGGGGTGTGCATTGTCCTGCTGTCCACACAGGGTGTCCTCAGGCCCCTGTTAAACCCTCCTCCACGGTGAGGAGTGCCCCTGGGAGGAAGGGAAACCATTAAAGAGATATGTGGACTTCCAGGTGGAACAAAATGTGAGGCTGTTGTCTTGCAGCCATGCGCTCTTTGCTGCCTGGGGCATGACTGCAACCGAGCTGGGAAGCAAACATGACAACAGCAAAATTCACCCCAAAAGGGATCTGTTTGTTTGTCTATTGTTTAAGTGCTTCATGTTTCTTTTAAGTCTTGCTGAATAACTGCTGCATTGCCTTATTTCTTGTAGAGCCCCCAACCAGGTCCCAGCTCCCACAAGCCCTACCTATGCGTGTGGGTGAGGAGGTTCAGCCTGGCAAACCCACGGGGAAATCAGCATGTCCTGGACCTCTCTCTCACAGAATCACAGAATATGCTGAGTTGGAAGGGATCTACAAGGATCATCAAGTCTATCTCTTAACCCTGCACAGGACCATCCCCCGGGGATTTAAGGGTGTGGGGTTGGGTAGGAAGGTGGTTTTAGTTCAGTTTTCCCTTTTCCTAGGGGAAACTAGGTGTGCTGAGTCCATCTAGTCCAGTTTCTCCCTTTTCCTAGGGGAAACTAGGTGTGCTGAGTCCATCTCTCATCTTCCTGCCACCTGGCATCACATTACAGTAGGAAGCAGATTGTTCAGGCACATATAACTCAGGAAGGATTCTCTAAATGTGGAAAACAATTTGCAGAGGTACTGATGGCAGCAGCTTTTCCAGGTTTGTTTTTGCTCAGGACTCAGGGATTATGAGAGGGGGCACACTGAAGTGCAAACTACTATAAACATGACTGTTGTAATCAAAACACAGTGCTTGTTTGGAAGCAACATCTTAAAAAGCAAAGGAATAGTTTTGAGAGGTCACTTCCAGAAAGAACAATAAAAATTCCTCTGTGTCAACAGCAGCATGTGCATTGTTCTCAGATGAGGAGATTCCTCCTTATCCTCCATCCCCTAGGAGCACAATGTGCAGGAGTTTCTCCTGAAACACTGACAATGTGTAATAAAAATTCACTTTGAAAAAAAGAGCATCTCTGGTTATGTCTACAGGCTTTTGACTTTGCTCTTTCCTTCAAACACCACTCGTGATGCTGAGCACACATTCTCTTGGCCTATTTGTTCCTGGCAAACAAAGAGCAAATTCCCCTGGGTACAGCAATCCATTTTTAACACTCTGTAATTATTTAGAAAAATGTTTTGATAGAAGAAATGAAAAACTGGGGCATTTCAGGTGTCCCTGAGAATGTTCTTGGAGCGCTACGTGAAACAGGGACTTGGAGTCTCTTTATTTATGGCAATACACCTCCCCCCCCCAAAAAAAAGTCCACCTTTTTGCCTGTGGCATTTGAATCTATTTGCAATTCATCAAACAGCCTTGCCCACCTCTCATTACCAAGTGCAGAAGGCCCAAAATTCCTGAGGGTCTGCTCCAAAATGATGAGGGAAGGGAGAACACAAGGACTTTGCTGGTGGGGTAGGGCAGGTGTGGAAAACTGTCCCTTTCTGAGCTATTGTCTCCTTCTGTCCTCCCAAAATCTATGGGACTTCATATGTTAATGTACCCTTTTTGGAAGCCGTCTGATGGAAGACATTGCTGCAGAAAATGTCAGAGTCCTTAGCAGGAGACTTGCAGCGCTATGAGTTATATGGCCCAAAGGCACACAGGCTTGACACAGGCAAGGAGATGTGTCTCCTGCCATCCTCTGGCCAGCTGAGAACATCAGGGATGAAAATTGAGAAGCTAAATGTCAATTCAGTTTTGCCACAAGGACGTATTTTTCTTCAATACAAGCATGGGCAGAAAACCACTGGGATCAAGGCTGTGCACTAGGTGCAGCAGCCTGGGAACACACTGTCTGCCAGCTCCAAAACGGGCCACCCCCTCTTCTTTTTCATCCTCCCATATTGGTTTTTGGCCTCTGTGACACTGCTTTGCAGCTGTCTGTAGGGGGGAGCCACTGGTACTGGAAAGGTGAATAGTTGGTGTGGGATGCGGGGGCCATGCTGCAGAGAGAAGTGTGGAAAGGATGTAAATGCAAGCAATGAAGAAAATATTGAACAGAAACTAAAGTGTTACAGCTCTGTTGTCCTGAAAAGACCCGTTATCTTTCAGGGAGACAGTAAAAGAGAAACAAAGGGGAAAAAGCCCCAAACTTAGCATATCCACTGCCATCTCCTGGTGGACACAGAGAGAGCCCTGTCCCGCCCTGCCCCACTGGCTGCCCTTGTGTTACAGTCTTCAGTCACTGCAGAACCACAGACACAAATGGCAGTGTTAGGAAAAGGCCCTATATGTATTTTGGTAGTGTGCTGCATGCTAAAAGCAGAAGAGCATCAGGCCAGATGGGTTTTGCTGAAACCAAGGACAAAGTCTCTCATCCTGTGGTGGGTGCTGGGTCCATCCTGATGTTGGCCATCAACATTTATGACACCTCTGCCACAGCTCCCCTGTGGCAGGAATGATGTATCAATTAGAATTACAGACCTTTCGGTAAGTGTTTCCGCCTTTAAATATAATTTGTTGTTTAGCAAAATCCTCAAGTGCAAGTAAAGCCGAAGGAAATGTTAAAACAGAAAATGAAATGGGCCAAGATGGATAAATTGTGGTACCAGAAGACTCTTATTCCACCATTCCCAGCAAAACAGCCGAAGTTCTGTGGGTTCATGCTAATCAAAAGGAATAATTATTTTTAACATTACATTTCATGCAAGAATAAGAAGATTTTATTGATACAGAAAGCAACAAATGCAGGAAAGCATTGCAGAGCGGCAGGGCACGTGCACAAGAGAAAACTAGATTGCTCCAGCTCCCCACTGTGGGAACAGCATCTCCCCCTGCCTTTGCTCCTGTTTCCCAGATAATGCTCCAGAAACACAACACAGCATCAGGAGCTGAGATCAAAGCCAGGGAGGGAAGATTTGACTTTACCCCCAAGAAAGGGATTAAAGTATTTCAAAATAAAGTTCATCCAAGATACCTGTGATTTGACACAGTTTTTGAAGGAGGAGCTCCAGCCCCATCCCCTGCCCTGCGGAGGTAGGTTGGAAGCAGCATTCCCTGCCTGGCTCCTGAAAACATCACTCAGCAGTTTTAAGTATGTCACCACCAGGATCAGTCTTTTCAAAAGTCCTTTCAAAAGTGAACCTTTGAAAAGGCACCTGTTCATGGTACACGGCAAATTGGGCCCATGGCACATGGAGCCATTTTAAAGTTTCCATGTTTGAGTACATCTGCTGGAGCTGGTATTTCATACACCTGTCAGGAGCTGAAACCTAACACACAGTGGCACTTGGAGAGGAAATATTGTGACAGCCTTTATTTCTGGTGAAATACACTGAAGAAAGACAGAGTCAGGCAACCAGGTGCAGAAGCAAAAGGGCAGGGGAAAAAAAGCAGATTTGAGCTGAGGAAAAGCTCCTGTAGCACTTTTTCAGAATTGCCTTTTCTCTCTCTTGCTATCTTCAGTCTTTTCCTTCTGCCTACTTTAGCCCCTGGATAAAAATATAGAGAACCTTTTAAAGGAGAAGATAATTCCTTTCTTTAGTGAGATGTAGGTTACTGATATCTGCCTGGTTATAAAACCAAACTAAGATTTCTAGCTCAGGAAAATTCCAATGCATAGAAAAGCAGATTTTTTTTGGTTTGCTGCCATAGGTTGGGTACATCTCCATTCCTGGACAGGACAGTATCATTCCTCAGGATCCCAAATATTTTGGCCTCTCCTCTTTGCATCAGAAGAGCCTGGCTCAGTGCTGTGACCATGTCAGACCAACACCACCACAAAGAGGTTTGTACAGGCAAATGTCCCACACTGAAATCTTTCACTGAACTGGGCTTGAGCGCATGGTGCCTGAGGAGAGTGAGTGCTGCCCACCTCCAGCTGTGCACAGACACACTTGTCTTACACCTGATGCTCAACCTGTAGTGATTCTTCCCTCAAGAGATTCTATCTCTTGAGACAGGTGAACACCTCTCGTGCACCATGCTAATGAGCAGACTCTTTGGGAAATCCTTTTTTTTGACTGCACTGGCTTCCCTGGAGAGAGAAATGCAATTTGATGTGTTATTGTGGCTCTAGAACACCTGATCTTCCCTGTCCAGCCTACTGTCTGTCTCCAGATGATGTTCCTAGACCAGACCAACATGGGTTTGCTACCCAACCAAATCTATCCACCTCCCAGGGATATGGCTGTGCCTGTATGAGGAATGTGCACTCCCAGAGACACAGGTTGGTCCCAGCACTGCTCACAGTGAGAACTTGTGCTCGATTCCACACCATGCAGAGCAGCAGAGAAGTGTCTGTGACTCCTAAAGGTGAGACACAGTGCCCAGGCTGGAGCCAAGGCCAACTGCAAGGTAGCTGTTCATCCCTCAGATCTCCTGGCAAGAGGATGTGGGTGGGTGACTTTTAGCAGCAGAATCATAGAATCATAGAATATGCTAAGTTCGAAGGGACCCATCAAGATCATCGAGTGCAACTCCTGGCCCTGATGAGGACCCTCCAAGAATTGCACCATGAACTTTCTTAATGCATGTCATTGTGAGAACTAGCTCACACATGCAGTTGTGCTGGCAGGTCTGAGAAGTTCATGAATTTAGGAAGGAGGAACGTGAAGAAGAGAAGGACCTTTCAAGTCTTTAACTCAAAATCTCTTAACAGTCAAGTGGTGTCACTACAGTTCTGATGTGATTAGTGTTATCCATCCCTTTTGCTTATTTTGCACAATTACAATTCCTTTTGTAAGCACTGACAGAGATTAGGATACCACAGATCTTAGAAGAACAAATGATGTATTGCTAATTTCTGAGCATTAGAGAGAGGTCACATCTGAATGATTAGGTTAATTCCTGAGACCTCTGCTCATATCATACAGCTACCTCAATTAATTTAGCTACAATAGAAGTACATATACTATAAACATACTAACTGTCGTAGTTCATCATGTAATTCATCTTACAGTTATTGGATTACTCGCCCTCCCTCAGAGATCTGGTTTATCCCCAGATAAACCTGCAACCCCAGAGTGGCAGGAGGGGCCCTGCAGAGCCACTTTACTCCTTGCAGTGCAGACAGCCTCACTCACTCTCCCTGTAATGACCTCCTTGAAATGCTGAGCCTAGCCCTTGGCCCTCCAGCAGTCCTGAGCTTCCTTACTGCTTGTTCCCTTTTCTCTCTCAGACATGTTCATATCTTCCCCAGGCGGCTTCTTCTGTTCAGGAAGGACAGGAGGAAGAGCCCTCCCATCATAACTGCATGGCTGATCCCTTGCCTGCTCCACAAAACCTTGATCCTGCTGCGATGCTCCCTGAGAAGTGCCAGGTGTCCAATCAGCCAGTGACAAGCCAACAGTCTTGCTTCATATTTTGCAGAGCCCTCATTTTAGTGTAATTCTGTGCCATACATAGATACCCACTTTTCCCTGTAGACTTTTTTCATCTACAGATTATGTCATCATGGCCGGGCTTCGCGAACGAAGATTTGGGGAGGGCTCTACCCACGTTTGTTACAAGCGCGCTGGTGGCTAAAAAGGCCAATAGACACGTCTGGTTGTAAAAGGCACAGCAGAAAAACTCCTTAGGTGGCATATGACAGATTATGTATTGCCACTATAACTTGCTGATGAGTGTGCTGTTTGTTGATGATGCTTCTCTTGCTCGAGCTGCAGATGGATCAGTTTTGTTTTGGTGTAAGAGGGGCTCCAGCCATGCCTGCAGCTCTGGATGGTGCCCATTGAATCAGGCACATGAACTTTATACTCCAGAGGATTTTGCTCTTTTTTTTTTTTCAGGGCAGCTAGCTCAAAGATAACTCAATCACTGCTCTGAACTCCTAGACATTGCTACAATACTGCTGCCGAACAAAGGCAGGCTTTGATTTATGCAGTGAAAACAGAGTGGGTGGAAGTGTCTCTGGATTCAACAGCCTGTCTGTTTTAAAGCTTATCCTCAGTCCCTGTAAATTATGTTCATATTAAAAGCCAGGTTGGAGCAGCAAAAACTAAATTGGGGTATTTAGTGTGCATGTGTCCCCTCCACCTTGTGCCATACTCCAGCCCAGCACTGCAGTCACATCTTTCCATGGGATGCAGCATTTCCAAGCTTTCGTGTGAGAATACGTTGTGCTCCCATTTCGGGTTTCTGAGGCATTATTTTTCGTGCTCCCATTTTGGGGTTGTGAGACAGAAACAGAAACCACTGCAGTTCCTGTTTTTTGCAGAATGAATTTGCTTTAACCCAACAGTTTGCTTAATTTACCAAAGCTTTAGCTGTAACACCTGCAAGGCACATCCTCATGTAATTTTCCTACAAGCAGGAAAGAATCCAATAGAGAAATTAGTTTCCTTTTTTTCTCTTTCTTTTTTTGGTGAAGCAAAGCTGCTTTTCAGTAAAGATGCCAAAAATTTCTCTGCCCAAACAGTGAGTTTAGTGTGTTTGGCTTTGTGATGTGAATATTTTTACACAGCTTCTAATCTGCTGTTATTTAGTAACAGTTTTTATAGGGTTGTTTTCCTGCACTACTTGGAGATTGCAGATGGTTCACAAAGATTTTTAGCAACTTTTTGACTGGCCTATTCTTTACTGTGTGCATTTGTGCTTGGAAAACTGAGAACAAATTGGTCTGGAGGATAGAAAGCCTTTAGCACTCCTGGCTATACAGAAAAGCTTGAAAATATGGGCTGATTTCGTATGAAAGATTCAAAAGCTAGAAGGAAATGAAAACTTTCACATATATTGTATTTAACATTTTATCATTTGGGGTTGAGAATAGCTGAATTCATGAATTTTGCATGTTTGGAAGTGCTCTTGTTATAATCATAGTCTAAATCAAATGTAAGTAGCAATAATCAGATCTGGTTTGTGGCGATCCTAGACAAGAAAAAACCCTTAAACTGCTTGTAAATGTGCAAATGAAAGCTTTCCAAATGACCAGATGAGTGAGAGAGACAAAAGAATGACGCAAAACCCTTTTAAATTGGGTCTGCAAACAGTTTGATCATATATTCTGGGCATGTCCAACCAAAGCAGTTACTACAAACTCTCAATACAAAAATGAAATGCACAGCACAGGTCTGCACATCTACTGCTGAAAATCAGACACCTTTTTTGGCAAATACCTACCTTTTTGCCAGAGTAACATTCACTTCAAAGGTTAATAAAAGAGTGATTTTCAATAAAAACAACATCATTAAATTTTCTGAGTCTCTGAGCTGTGTTTAGCTCTTCAGATGCAGGGTGTCTGCAATCATGCCACTCACCTCAGGCTGTTGCTGTAAAATCTGAGCTCTTACCTCTGCACAAAGTTGATTTGCTCTAGTTTTGATTTACTTATCTGGAACATAAAATAGCCTGTCAGCTGCAAAAATTAAAGGTATTGGGACTCTGCTTTTACTATAATTAAAAAACACTTCAGGGGTGTATAGAGGATGTGTTTGGGGGTGTATTTTTTTATACCTTTTAGCTGACTGACATGTGCTAATTGATTCCATTAGTATTTTAAGCTAAATGCTAAAATAGCTATATGTTCACAAATGCTACATTTTTCACCATTGTCTCAGGCAAATATCATATAATACTTCCACTGTTGTGGAGCTTCAGAAAACCCCATCAACAGGCCAAAACAAGGAAAAGAAGAAACTGGTATAAATCTGGACATAATCACAGATCAGGCTGAGTGCTGTGATATTCATGTCACCCACTTGGTGGTCCCAGAGACCTCCAAGCAGGGCAGAGTGGCTCAAACCTAAGAAGAACTGTAATCCTACTAAATCCTGAAAAGTTGTCTGGATGCTCCAGGCTGTTAGATGACTGCCATGCCCATCAGGTCATGTGCTCAGCCCCCCTCACCTCCCTGTCCTTTTGCCAAGGGTGGTAGGACACCACACCAGCCATCCCTCAGCAGATCTGCACCAAAGTGGCCATAGGAGGAGTGATGGGGAGCAGCTGGACCATTCCGGTTAAACTACTTCCCTCTGTTGCTCATTGTTAGAATAAGGACAGCAGCACTGTGCTCCCGCAGGAGATGACCTGGGGAAAAATAGATTAATGGCCATTAAGCATTTGGGTGCTGTGATGGGCGCTTCATCACTCAATTCCCCACCCTGCATGTGGCTGCTTTAATCCTGCACACCACCAAAGACAAGTCTGTTCGGTATCTGCTTCCTGTCTCCTTCTTCTGCAGCCCAATCCCATCTTCCCTCCCCAAGCCTTTGTGTCCCCTCTCTCTGTGCCTGCCCATGAGCTAGGTCTACATGGAAATAATCTCAGCAGCACCTAATTCACCTCATTTATAGTGTGAGGAAAGTGCTGTCCAGCTTCACAGCACCAGCATTTTTTAGTCTAAAAATGGCATCTCAGTTATTGCAAATGGACAGTAAACTGATAACCATGTTGTTTCTTCCATCTTACTGCTTTCATTCCAAAAATCAGATAACAATCTTGTTCTGCATTTAGAGAATTTTTTTTTTAATTATATATCTTGAGGTCAAACCTTTGTGGGTTTTTTTCAGTGATTAGCTATAATAGCCACCTAAAATTCCAACTTCCAAAAATAAGTTGATTATTGAATTTTCTGTATTATGTTACTAATTCAAATTTTTGTAAGAAGAAACTGCAACACAGCACTGTGATCTTGATATTGCTGAAGTAAAATGTATATTTGATCCCACTCAAGAGATTTTCAGGTGCTCATAGGGACCTTGAACAGGTTGTGAATTCACATAACCATATATCCAAAATTAAATAGAAAACTCAGTGAAACACTAAGACCACTCTTGGAGAGAAATGACAAGCCAAATTACATCTTCACCTTCATCAGCAGGACAGAGGTGTGCCACACAGCTGCTATTGAAAATACTGGGGGGGATTAACATCTCAGATCTCAAAAAAATAAACAGAGATGCCAACAAAATGAGAGAAGAATGTACTCCTTTGAGTGCAAGGACTTTGAAAACAAAGGGAAGACCCTGGCTTTCTTCCTACCTTGTTTTTCAAAAAAAAAAAAAACTTCTAAACAACACTGTATAAAATTTCCCAGTTCCCAGTTGTGATCCCATCCATGTGGTTCATCAGATAAAACTGCCATCAGAGCCCGAGGCAGATTCCTAAAAGATAAAGCTCCTGTCCTTTTACCCACATGAAAGGCACTGTGAGGTGACTGTCCAGTGCCTGAGCATCCGACATGCTCAACACCACCCTTCAGCCACAGCATTCTCACTAAGACCAATTTTTAATTATTAGTCAAACCTCATTCTGTTGTCATATCCATTTCCATAACTAGGAATTAATTTCCCAAACTATTTTTCAATGTTAAGGAATATGGATGGATGTACTTTCCCTTTTTTTTTCTGCATCAGAGGACTCAGTACCTGAGTTTAGCTCTGCTGCTTTCCCTGCACATTAAATCCCTTTTAACAGGTCTCTTTTCCTTCCTCTGCTCCCTTCTCTCAGCCCACCAGATGCCTCTTGATCCTTGCAGGCATTTCTGAGCTCCCTGGTCCTTTTCTCCACACAGCCCCAAGGGCTGAGGCTTCCCACTAGAAGGGCACAGTAACGTGCTTTTCTCACTCTGACCTGAGACAGTCCCAAAGGCCTGTAAGGGTAGAAGATATCACCAGCAGCAGGAGACTCTGGAATGCCAGCTTGGCTTTGCTCTTGTCTCACTTCTGGGCTGGCATAAAGCAGGGCTCAGATCTGAGCTCGGCTTTTCTGTTGGGTTTGTTAGTTAGTTTTCTCGTTGTTAGCTCTGATCTCTCATTCAGAGAATGCAACTCTGTGAAAGTGCTTCTCTAAGTTTTGGAACAGTTGGGTAGAATGGTTCAGACTAGAAACCAAGGCGTAAATTTTTCTTTTTATGCTCTTCCATCTTGTGTTATTTACAGCCAAGATCTGCTACTCAGCCATGAAAGCAGAAGATAGTGTTGGTGAATCAACATAGTTTGGCTTCCAGTTGCTATCTGGTTGCCAAAAGAAGGGACCCCATATCAGCTGATTTATGTGGGTCACTGGTTTTCGTGATCTTTAGCGCAGTTAGCACTGAACTTTGCTCTGCTGTAGAAACAATGTCTCATCAAAATTACTTTCTGGAGGCTTTTCACCCTCTCCAACAGGAGGCAAAAGAGCTCATACTCCATGTGGCATGGAGGTGGGCTATGAGACTGGGAGGCTCTAGCTCTCCTCTTTCACATCCAGTCAACTCCACCCCACATGGTGGGTCTGCAGCCTCACCCTGACACCCTGCATCCCTTCCTCCAAACAGCAAACTCTCAGGCCAGCCGTGTGGGCAGTCTGGTTTTGGGGGGTATTTCCCAAATTTAGTCAAAGTTTATTAAAAAAAAAAAAAGGATGTTTTCCAAATCCAGATGAAGTGAGGAAGGTTCATTCTTTTATTTTATATGAAAGAACTCTAAGCTTTAAGTTACACCCCTAATAAAAGATGCTTGCCTCTTTCTTTGTTGAAGCTGACTCCTAGTCTTGGTCCTTTCAAATGCACAAGAGTTATGCCAAGGAACTGTAATGCTAAGCTTGTTAAGGCAGATCAGCTCCATCCATTTTCACTGATGTACTGGAGAAAACAGTTCACTGTTGTTCTGGTTTCAAAAAAAGAAACAACAAAACCTTTCTCGGAGAAAACCATGTAATCGGAATATAAACTAGCTGTTACTTTCATCTCATACACAGGGTGAGGGAGACACCAAAGCTTGTCCATCAAGATCTGCTGCTCAAAGAGTGCCTAAAGGATATGTTAAATCAAGAAGGGCATATCCCAAGCCGACACAATTTTGTGTATTTGCAGGAGTGTCCACCCTGAGCAGGTTAGGGGGGTGAAACATCAGTAGCAAAATCCCTACTGACAAAGGAGGAGCTTTTAGAAGAGCTTGGTAACCAAGTAATTATGTTTTAGCATCACCAGTCTGAGGCTGCTCAAGCTGGCGACGCAGTAAAACACATTGGAGGCAAATTGCAATACAAGAGCAAAAAGAACAGAAGGAATGGGAGAGGGAACAGCAGTCCCAGAGACAAAAACAACCATGATGGCATTTCCACAAGTGCCACCAGAGGGCAATAATAGGCAGAAAACGAGAGAACCTTGGAATTTTCTGAGGCTGAGCGCCTCTCGCCTTCGGGGATGGAAGGGCTTTTGACTTGCCTTAGGGAAAAAAATGTTCCCTCTGATTTGCCCTGCTCATCCTGCATGGGAGTGTGGGAGGACTTTACATTTCAACTCTTTGTAAAGACTTCTTTGTGTCTGGGCGGCAAAGGGAGCACTCACGCAGCCCAGAGCCCGCAGTGGCCCCTCGGGTCCTGCAGCCCGTGCCTGGCTCGGGCACCTCTCCATGAGCTTCCTTAAGGACGGAGCCCAGGAGTGCGCTCCTAAACCCTGCTCGTCTGGGGCAGCAAACAAGCTGCTACAAGCAAAAGCAGTTTTCTGCTGGTTTTGTTTGTTTCTTTGTTAGTCTGTTGTTGTTTTGTGTTCTTTTTCTGGTGGGGTTGGGTTTAATTCATTTATAGGAAAACTTGGTTGGATGGCTGTTGTAGGGACTGAAGCTGCAGAGGGAACCAGACTCAACCTCAGGCACACAGGGCAGATGTGTCCGTGCAGCTGCTGAGCTGAGAGGATTTTCCACCTCAAGAAGGAGGCTATCACCTCCTCATATCCCTGCATCCCCCACATCTTCACATCTCCACACTCCCCCGCCCTGAGCACAGAAGCCCAGATCCTCCCTTCCGTGATGCAACACATCTGCTCGAGAGGGACTTCCCCCCATTGCTCAGCAGCAGACACTCCTCAGTGAGTGATCTGGGAGCACTGATTCGATCATTTCTCACCATGGAGTCCAACTGCGACAACAGCAAATCTTGCTTTTACGTTACCCTTCTTTTGTTGTTGTTTGGGGAGGGGGGGGGGGCTTGTTTGTTTGTTTGTTTTCTAAAAGTTTAAAAGTAACCAGTAAACTAAGTGATAGATTATTTGGAATACAGCTAAGTGGAGTATTCTGTTTCCTACGCCTTCTCTTTGAGGAGGGGGCAGGGGAACAAATCGCTTATTCTTGAAATAAAATAATTTTGAAGCAGCAGATGTGAATCTGCTGAGATTTTCCTTTGAATCACAGGGACAGTCACTGGGATCTGGAGCCTCCCCCATCACTGGGGAGTGTCCTCACCCTCTCAATGATAAAATAATCTTCACCTAGTCTGTAAAACTATACTTATGTCAGCAAGACTCAGAGGATCCACCCAAGAATATTCTCAGAGCTGAGTATTAGGATATTTTCCTGGAGGGAGGGATGGATTCAGATACTCTGAAGCAGAGGAAGGAGTTGTCTCCTATGCTTCATGATAGTAATTTTTTTTTTGTTTCATTGTCTTTTAATACTAGTATTCAAAAAATTAATACATATTTTGAGCTCAAAGCAGCTCCTCCATCCTCTTCCTTTTTTGTTTTCTCTTTAAAAAAGAGAAAAGCAAATTAAGTATTTCAAAGTAGCTTAGCCCAATTGTTCTCCTGATTGACAGCCAAATCAAAACAATCCATGAGCTGTAAAACCGTTATCTAGACTCTTTAACCCAGTACTGAAAGGTGTCAAATGGGAATGCTTGAACACAGCAGATTCCTTGTTTGTGGGTAAAACCATACACACACACAAATTCTAGCATAGAGATACAAAGAATAGTTTAGCTCATGCGGGAAATTGAGGGAAGTGGTAAGATAGAGGGTTATCTCCTTGTGTAGGTGCTGGTATACAAACAGAAAGGTCAAGCAACACTCTTGGTTTTGGTGTGACTATGCATAGGGTTCCTTGGTGCACTGAGCTGTAATCATGGCCTTGTGTCGTGTTGGAGGGGAAAAAATACTGATTTTAACTAAGAAATTATTAGAAAAAATTTACCTCTTTCTTAGCAAGTGATGTTCAAACCCATTTGATACCTCAACCCCTCTAAAAGTTACCATTACTCCTTGCTCTCAACACTGGCATCAGGAGGGTACCTGGGGACAGGAGTAGCCTGTCCCTCACTGTGATGACCTTTGGCTTTGGGAAAGTGCTGCCAGGTGCCGCATGCTGTGGTCCTCTCCCTCTCTGTCCAGCTCACACACTCCTGATGCTGGTGGGATTCTCCCTGCTGACTTCACCAGCAGCCAGATGTGGGCAAGGGAACATCCTGTCCAAGGATGCTTAAAAATAGCAAAATACCCTAAAAAAATCGTTCCAGTTTTCAGGTGCTCCATTCTAACTCTGAGGAGAGGCTTTTAGCAGCAGAGAAGGTGTTAAAGAATGATCATTAAAGCCATGGTTGTGCTCTCTGCATTTGGGACCATTTGGGAACAGAAGTAATTGTGTCTCTCAAAGATGAGCCTTCTGCGTGTGAGTCCACTCAGGTACATCTGCACTAGCAAAGCAACCCTTAATGAGCCCGTTCAAATGCTGCAAAGAGGCACAAAGACACATTAGTGCAAAAAGAGATCGACTCCATGATTTCTTAGTAATTCCTAATGATGTCATTCTTTGCTTTGCAGCACTATTACTCCTGTGTTCTTTGGATAGAGTCACTTGGGAAACTTCAAGAAACTTTGGAAAAGAGCATTATGGAAATTTGAGGTCTCTCTCATATCTGTGAGGATGATATATCCACAGCACAATTAGCTGTTGTGGAGTTAAAATGCTGTCCAGGAAATATAAGGGGTGGAGAACAGAGACATTTTGGAACAAGAAAAGAAAGATATTTGGAAACTTTTAAAATAGAAACCCTATAGAAAACAGATCACATGGGACAGAGAAAGGATATCCTCATTATTCATAATTTAAAAGAAACAACATTGTAATTAAAAACACATTCCAGAATACTAATCTGTTTATTCATTATAGATGGACTGAATTAGCAATGGGTTAGGAAACAGACACACGCAAGGATAAAAAAATAAGGGTACGTAAGACTGGATTTTTCCTTTTAGACTTTCATATCCAAACACAGATAAGTTTTTTTCGTCTAAGACTGCATGTTCTCCTCTTTGCTGCAGTGAGCTCATTAAACAGCCCCCTGCCTTAGACAGATACAGGGCATGGCCATGATGGGCTTTGCAGCTTTCTGGGCTTGTTACCACTCCAGCTTCTGCTGTGTTCCACGATTTTCCAAATTCCTTGCTGCTTTTCATATTACATTTGTACCTTCATTTCCAAGCAGTGAAGGCTGAGCGGGGGAGCTGCGTAAGGACAGAGGGGAGCTCCCAGCCTCTGGCTGTTTCCCAGCCCTGGGCAGTGAAGCTGGAGAGGCACTTGTTCCTGGCAACAGCAAGGAGAACGTTAGCACTCCTTTCCTCCCCTTCCTGCTGCCTTTTCCTCTATAACACCATTTGGCCACACATGCAGATTGTTGTTCTCATGGCCTGGCTGAAAACACATCATCCCACCAGCCAGTTCTGGACTGCTCCTCACTGCTGCTTCAGCACCTTCCCTCCATCTGCACCATGCTTTGCTTTACCCAGGCACCAAGTTTTGCTATGAGAGTGCAATGCCCCTGCAGCCAGGCTGGGCAGCCTCCATCTCTCCCACAGAAGGGGATGCTGAGAGTTCCAGCACCATGGGAGGAGGCTGTAAGGTTGAAGCAGCTTCTGCTTGAGGCACTCCAAAAAGAACCTAGAATGAAGACTCATAGATTCTGGTCTCTGTTTCTTTAATTCAATGAAAAACATGCTGCAACCTCAATCAAATCCCACCCTCCAGGAAAGTTTGTGCACTCCCTGTCTCAGTAAGTGATTGCAGTATCACTGAGTGTGTCCAGCCACATTTCTGAAAACTGTACCATGAACTGCAGCATCGTCTACAGCCCATAGGCCACTGCCACTTGCTCTGAGCTAAGCAGCCTGCAGAGAAGAGGGTGGTGACAGCAGGTGGCAACATATTCAGCTACTCAGGTCTAACCTGTTTCCTGACGTGGGTGGGCATCTACAACGCCGGTGGCCTACACATCCTGCAGTAGGGAGTCCCTCCATCCCTGCTCCCTGTCATGGCCATTTGCATAACCTTTGATGCACTCTGGGTCCTTCAGTGACTCTTTCTCCTTGATAATTTGACAGAAATAAAATGTAACTTTTTGCTGGGTGAGTTCGTGCCAGACTAACATGCTGAATTTGCCCACAGAGGTATCCAGTGAGTGGGAGGACCAGCAGCAGGAGCACACTGCTTAGTAGGGCAGGATGCTGGGGGGCAGAAACCCCATTTTGGTAGCAGGGAACTGCTAGATAAGGTCAGTCTGTCTTTTGGATTGCACCCTGTGATAGCTGGTTCCCCAATGCTCATATATTTAAAAACCATATATTCATGGCCCACCATGATCTGATACCCAGTTTTCTGTCAGTAGCAATACTCAGTTGCACCAAGGTAGCAGTAGGTCTCCACCATAGCAACACACCTTGGAGACTGAGGAAAAGCAATAAAACCTTCAGCTGTGCCTGTTGAAGTTGCTAACTTAAACTTCTGGTCTTTCTGGTACATCTCTGAATGCATGAAAGACAGATTTTTCTGCTAACAAAAATAAATGTTCCAGCTTTTTGAGATAAATTGCTCATTCTGGTCACTGCTGTTATGCTCCCTCATCAGGTTTAAGTAGTCCAGCTAATTATTATAGCAGTGATTTGTTTGTTCTTAATCAGAAGTTTCATTTCAGAAAGTTACCAGCTATGTTTTGTTACCATTAGTGTCAGAGAACTTGTACAGGTCAGGAAATGCATAGGGCCAGCAGTCTACTCACTTGGAAAGGCATTCGTAGACAATAAAGTTTTATTAACGGAAATTTAATGGCATGGATCTTTCTAGACTTTTCAAAAAGCCTGAGCACAAATGATTTTTTTTTATTCTGAATCCTTTTAGTTAGGTAACTGCTGGTAGAGCAAGCTGCATTCTGCTCCACTGCAGTACAATGGGGCCATCTGTAATTAATGGAGCTTCAGCCTCCCTGCATTAGTTTTGTCTTAGCTTTGGGGGATGGTGTCAATTAAAAATTAAAAGAATCCTCTTTCCATTAAATTAAAGAGCATTTAAAAAAAGAAATGCCACCCTCTGTTAGCAGTTTAGCAACCAGAAGGATAGTCTATCAGCCAGCCAGGGAAGGAACAGCAGAGATGAATATACATGCATATCCATATGTACTGTTTAGTTTTCTTGAGCAATTTTATCCTGGAGTAACCCTCGAATCATTTGCAGGAGGGTGTCAGATAATGCTTTCTTCAAACCCAAGCCAGCTGTATGTGCAGTCAGGGAGAACCGTATGGTGCCTCATGTGCAAGGTTGATATTTGCTGGGTTCTGAAGATAGCACTAAAGCCTGTCTAGCTGACTGTCTCATGGCATGATCCCTGAGCTGCACTTGGCAGCTGCCCTTTCTGCCCGAGAGATGCACAGATCAAGGGCCACATTGGATGGGTTGGAAGGTAGGGCATTTCCTGAACTATGTAGAAGACTCACCTCTCTTCAGGTAAGGGACTTTCAGTTTCACCATTCATACAAACCACTCTCAGCAGATAAAGTAAAGGTGTATTTTTTAATGCGTTTGTCTTCCTGGTTATGCATTGCATGAATTCAGTACAATTCTTGTCCTTCTTGGAGGTATACAGCCTTTTCTTATCCAATGATTTTCTACTGTAGTGACTAACTGCTAGAACTTAATCATGAGTTTTGAGACTGGGCAAATATGTTGAAACTCATCCAAATGCCATATTTCTGTCTGGATAGGACTGCCAACATTTCAACACAAATTGTTATATGTATACACTTAAAAATTCTCTTTTTTAATGTTTGAATTTCTTTCACGGTGAGCTTTTTCACCTATGTTCAAGGACAGTAAAGCTTGAAACAACCCATTTTTGAGGGGTTTGTGATATTCTCTGCACCTCCTTTATATTTGAAGGACTCTCTCCTTGTAAAACATGGTTGGAATAGATGCAGACCTTCATATTCATGGACTTCATAGCATTTTATAAATATATAAAATATATTGTGTGTTGTAAATCTTTTACAAATAGCATTTGTGCAGGGGAGTTTTATATGCAGTTTAGGACTTGCCTGAGGGAATTCAAGTCTAGACCTCTTGCTGCTCAGGAGGATGCCCTGACCATCAGGCTGTGGCCTCCTCTGCCCAAAGGACACTCTCTACCCTTCTGTGTCACACTGCAGTGGAGAAATTGTGGATTCAAGGGTCACTGAGCAAATGGGAGTTTAGTTGCTCTTTAGCCCTGTGCTTAGTGTCCCTGTTTGGAAAGGGCATATCTAGAAGCCTAGGGCTGCTCTAGTACCCATGCCCAGCATTAGCAATGTTAGTGTTAAAATAAACATAGCACTGACCCCTGCATTTGTTCAGGGGTTAGGAGCTGGGAAATGTGGCAAATCTGAACGTGTAAGTGGCACAGCAGAGTGGGTAAATTCTGGAGAACCTTGCCTGAAAGCTGTGATTATATTCCTAACTCTGTATCGGCCTGTTCATCTCTGTCTTTTTTTTATCCTTCTTCATATTCCTGGGAAAAAGTGATAGGTTACAGAAGATTAGACAAGGAAAACATGGAGTTTGGGTTTAGCTGTGTTGAATTAAAGGAGTTGGCAAGGTAGTCAGAAAGAAACTGGAGAGACCAACAGTAGAAGTTAGATCATTGTGAGAAACAGGAATATTAACTGCTTTGTACAGGGGTGATAGGATCACATAAGATTATTATTTTTCCCAAAAAGATTTATCAAAATATTGTAATATAGTCATAATTTGTCAGCAATTGTGAAGTCCAGGCAACTCAGGCAACTTTTCAAATTCTACATAATCTTCAAGGTCTATGGGAAACACAATGAAATATGCCCTGTTCTTAATTGATTCCTTTCGCACCACATTTTTCACACAGACTTGGCTGTTGGCCTTTCTTTGCTAAGTGAGGGTTTCAACAAGTGAAGAAGATGGATGGCCAAACCAATCAACTCCAGAACATGCAAAAGGTCAAAGCACTCAGCTAGCACATTGCAGACTGCTTCCAGATAACCCAAGCATAATGAATCGGATAACTTTCTCTTTGAACAAACAAAATAAGGAAACTAGAAAGTAGTTCAAGCTGATAATGTTTTCTTTATGACTCAAAGAGCACCATGCATAGCCCTGTGGAGTATGAAAGAGAGTAAAAGTCCTTTCTTAGCCTATTCTGTTGAAATAGAAGAGAATAAAATAAGTAGTTTGCATTTGTAATGCTGAATAGATTTGTGTCAATATTTGAAGTAAATTAAGACTGATGTGCAGAGAAATGTTGTTAACTTTTGTGTATGGTTACAGCTTTCTTCTTCATAAGGGCTTTAAATGAGAGGCTTGTGGAAACATGACCTCTGTACTGTACCCTTTAGTCCTGGGCAATGGACACAGCAAAGCTGAGGGAGCACAGGAGTGCTTGGGTGCTGCCGCCACCATGGTCTCTCTTTGTGGTCTCCAGTGCCAACAGGTCCACATTGTAACAACTGAATTAAAGCCTAGGACTTAATGTTTTGGTGGGTAGTGCTGGGGGATTCCTGCCTGCAGCATGCCAGCGGCAGCAGGGCTGTGGGAGCTTCACCGGTGCCAGCAGAGCACCAACGAGAACTCTGTGTGCTGCACCACAGGGCCGGCAGATTTTGCTTTCTCACTTGTACAAACTCAGTGCCGGGAAAACTGTTCAGAATGCTCAGAGGAAGTATTTAGTTGCCCAATCCTCCCTAATCAGTATGTGTGCTAATTTTTAATGGGTCTCTATTACTTTCAGGCTTATCTTTAGTTACTGCTCTACTGCACTTGGCAGAAGAGAAATAAATATAAGTCATTATTGCTACACTATCTTGAATACCAAGCATGTTTTCATTCCATCTAGCTAATATGAGTAGAAGATAAAGTGGTGGCTTATTTCCTCTCTATTTACCAAAATAAAGGAGCGTGATAAGTGGAGACCTCATGCAGAGGAGGCTGTGGCGGCTGTGGAGGGTACATCTCTACAACCACATATGAGATGAAGACAATAATACTGCTCTGAAAGGGAAATGAACTGACAGATGTGAAATTTATTTCCATTTCCACCATAAACAGTTTATGTGAATTTGGAAGAAATAAAAACCTGGGTATTTAGTGAAATGTCTCTATCCCTGTGAAGGGGCTTCACCTTAGCCCATGTGAGATCATAACTCCCACTCAAGGTAATGTGGAGGTAGACCTTGTTTTAATGCTGAGGAAGGGCCTGTACTCAGTGATATTAATCTGACACTTTCTGCGAAACACAGAAGTCCAGTTTTTGGAGAAGAGATGCATTTGATACAATGGTCACTCTCTCTGCTTTGGGAAAACAGACTAACTGAGACAAAATGAGCTAGAGGATCTATACAAAACATTGCTTTTGGCAGATATTGTTCTCTTACAACAGCTCCACTCATTTCAGGAGTCCTGTAAATTTCACTGGGTTCCAGTGATGGACTGAGGCATCAAAACACAAGTCTGGGCTCTGGTATTTAAGATTCCTGCTGGAAAAGTGTGCTATTGAAGGCAAAGGGAGCGGGAAGTGGGGAGCAGTGCTGGAAAAACCCTCATCATGTGGAAGTGTAGGCATATGAAATGAAGCTCCAACTAAAATTTTAATTGCAAATATGTAGTGGAGGCAATGGAGCTGCAATGTTCTGCCCCATTAAGACTCCAAGCTCTTACACTGAGGTGATCTGACTCACTGGAGGATGAGAAATGTAATGTGCTGTACTTCTTGCCACAAATAACATTTGATTTCAAAACAGTAAGTATACCAGAGTTGTTCCAAGCTGTTCCAAGCAGATAAGATTTAAACCCAGCATGCTAGCTTTACGTTGGTGACTAATGATTGCATGGAGGTGCAAAGCAGAGGTGTCTTTAGGTAGGTAATCTCATTGGGTAGATGAGATTTGGACTGTGTTTTCTAGCAAATTTAGGCTTAGAATAAATTATACTTGTTTGAAAAGTCACAGGCCCTGTTGGAGATGCACTTTTCATCTCATATAGATAAAAAATGCATGTGGAGTTAATCCATTAGTACCTAGGTGCCT
The DNA here is from genome assembly GCF_036250125.1 of Pseudopipra pipra. Classification (NCBI taxonomy): domain Eukaryota; kingdom Metazoa; phylum Chordata; class Aves; order Passeriformes; family Pipridae; genus Pseudopipra; species Pseudopipra pipra. Next base: position 60,849,028 of record NC_087552.1, on the reverse strand, counting down.
CCCTGAGGTGTGCAGCCCCAGCACCTGCACTGTTATCTGGACATGAGCTGTTTTTCATTGATGTTTCTCCATCCTGCAGCCATTCACTCGCTGGACATCTCCAGATGGGTGTAACAACTGGGAATCGTGTATTCATAGAAGGGACATTAAAGATCATCTAGTTCAAATCCCCACCATGGGCAGGGATGCCACCCACTCAGGTTGCTCAAAGCTCCATCCAACCTGGCCTTGAACACTTCTGGGGATGAGGCAGCCTGTTGCAGTGCCTCAAAACCCTCACAGTAAAGAATTTCTTCTTAGTATCGAATCTAAACCTAATCTCTGTCAATTTAAGGCCATTCCCCCTGGTCCTGTTACCATGTACCTTGTAAAAAGTCCCTCTCCAGCTCTCTTGTAGCTCCTTTAGGTACTGGAAGGTGCTAAAAGGTCTCCCTGGAACCTTCTCTTCTCCAGGCTGAACAATCCCAACTCTCTCAGCCTGCCTTCAGAGCAGAGGTGCTCCAGCTGTCTAAACAGCTTTGTAGCCCCCCTTTGGACTCACTCCAGCAGCTCCACCTCCTTCCTATGTTGTAGGCCCCAGAGCTGGACGTAGTGCTCCAGGTAGGGTGTCACAAAAGCAGAGCAGAGAGAAGGGCAGAGTCTCCTCACTAGATCTACTGGTCACACTGGCTTTCACACTCATATGCCAGGCCATATGAGCTTCTTGTCAATAAAAAAGCAGCACCCCTTAAAATGGGTCGTGACTTATCATGAAAGCAGGACCCCTTAAAAGCAGACCTATCCCTTCCTATTCTACTGAGTTGCAAATGCCAGGAGTTAGTGATCAAAAAATCCCCCAACAAACCAAATAATAATAATTAAAAAACTGAAACACCAGAACAAACCCACCCCCCATCAAAATAAGCAAAAAAATTCCATGTGTTTTGACATCTTATTTCTTTGTAACAACTGATTTTTCTTCTCATTTAGGGCCACTGGACAGTGACATATTTTTGTTTACCAGGATGAAGCCAGTCTCCTGTATGAGGGGAGAATTAGGCTTCTGGCTTTGTGACCTCCTAGAGTTCACTGGGCCTTATAAACCTGCTCATTCTCTCAATACTGAGACAAGAGAAATCCTGAGCATTTACATTTACATCCACGTCTTGGCGATTGAACTGAGTACTATATGGACTTCAATGCATTCAGCCATAACACAGGAAAATCCCAAATTCCAGCATCACAGGATACTTCTCTTTTTAATGCCACAAAATCATAATTCCTTCCTGCCAACAAAACAAGTTCTTAGTGGTTCACTGAAGATGAAGGATTTTGTTTGATTCCTGGTTCAGATACTTGTGTTGGAAACATTCTTGATACTTATTTAAACATGCTGAGTCTTAAAATATTTTGGTAAGAGATGGGACTTAAAGATGTCACCAGGAAAAAGTCTCAGCTGCTTGTCACCTGAGAGGATTAAGGATCACAATTCGTCAAGGGCGTGACAACTATATTCCTTAAAGCACATGCATTCTCATGCATCTCTTAAAAACATTCATGTTTTTTGTCTTCAAGATGCAACTCATGTCCACACGCACAGGACCATGTGAAGACTTGCACTCACAGGTGAGCCAAGGGGCATTTTCTTCCCCTTTGAAATTTCTCTGAGATGAATGATTCCATTTTTCCTAAACCCTATGTTAGTTGTTCTGTTGTACCTGTGAGGACATGAATGCCAAGTAGCAGTTCCTAGCTCAGTGTGCAGCTAGCAGCTCAATCCTACCTAAGCTGTGTCCAGACACCACCAAAAGCAAGAAAATCAATGTTCTGGTGAAGTGCTAAAATATGAAATAGTTGCCTAGAACTGTAACTTTAGAGGGATTAAAAACAAGCCTATCATGGCCACCAGTGAATCACTCTATAAATATAAAATCTTTCATCCAAAATATTCTTCTTTTCTGTTGAACACTTAACTCTCCGAGGCTTGCACAGCACTCTGCAATTTTTCCTTCACTTTTACCCTTGTCTCCTGCCTCTAATCTGAAAAGCCTGGTAAGCAAATGAAATGGATTCAACTTCTTCCTTGTAGGACTTTTGCTATGTTGGCGCTCATATCTCTGGCCCTCTGACAAAGCTTTAGCTGCATCTTTCCCCTTATGCCTCCTTCCCTATAACCTAAGAGCGGAACTGGCAGCTGGTTCTTTAACTTTGTGTTGTGGACCATAGGAAACTACTCAGGTAGTCTCAGAGGGCATAAAATGTTAACAGCTTAGAAGGAATATTTGATTTTTAATTATTACTGGTATAAAATTAGTGTGATTAATCTTATTTACTACTTCACCAATGCCTATTTAGCCTTAGTCACATTCCTATAAGGCAGGTAAATAAATGACAGCGAGAAGATTCCTAGCCCAGAGCTAGGTATGAATCAGTGGCAGAGCTCATGTTCATAATTCCTGCCAGTCTTCCCCACAGACTGCTAAAAAACATGGGTTTTTTTCCCATGTGATGGGCAACATCCTTTGCTTCCCCAAGAAAGACTTATCAGGACGAGGAAGGATCATCTCGTGCTTCCCTGAACAGAAGCAGAAAGAGATCAACTGAGAGAATGAGGGCAACACTCTCTGGGTAATCTTTAAAACTTCTGTTTAACTCCCACAGGCATGCAGGTACAAGTTTTCAGAGGCTTCAGTACCTAAAAAGATATGCCTAATGCCTGATCACTAAATGAAAATTAAGATACAGAAATGACTTAGGTACATTTAAGTGACATGACAGGATGGTATTTCTACTTTCACTGTTGCCCACCAGCAACTAAGCTTTACCAGCAGATCCATAGAGCAAAATGAAAATATTCTGATAGAAATAATTTGGGGGAAAATTGAGACTTGTAAAATCATATACTGAAGTTTTCACAGCACCATATGGTTTTGTAACAGTTTTCTATATCCTGGTTATTACCATTTAGCGCTGAAATGAAACTCCATTAGAAGAAAAGAAAAAAAAAAGTTTGGTTTTCCTTAAACCCTTTCTTCCAGCTTTGGGCAATACTTTATCTATATGTTTGAATGCACAGGACTCCAGGTTTTAATTCTCAGTTTAAAATATGAAATACTTAATATTTCAAAGTCATGGAAATTAGAACATTCAAACGAGCAAGATCATTGACTTGTATTTTCAGAGAAGATTCATTCCTCTTTTAGGGCCATCAAACACCTTTGAAATTTTCAGTCTAATGATTCCATCTTCACTTTCATTAGTTTTACAATAAAATATGGCTGACAAAACCAAAGTCACTTAGTAATAACCACAGTAAACCTTATGTCACCTTAACATCAGCAGGTCAGCTGGATGCATTTCCAAAAGTGCTGAATGATTTGGGGTACAGTTTGAGGTGGACTTTTCAGAACCCTCATTAAAAAAAGAAAAAAAAAAAAAGGAAAAAAGAAAAAAGTTTTTTATGGTACCCACAAGGAAGCTTGGAGACTGAAATTTCCCAAATCACAATATTTTATCATTTGGTTTTTTGTTTGTTTGCTTTTAGCTACTCTGCAGAGAAAATTCATATTTACAAGAGGAGACCTATTTCATAGGTTCATAAATGCACACCACATGTGCCAACCATAACTGGTTGAAATAAGTTCCTTGCAAAAAGGAGGAATTTGACATGGGGCTAGGCAACTCTCCTGTATGAACAACATTTTGCATGCTTCACTATCTTAATTTCAGCAAAGCAGAACAGAGCCATGCCCAGTAAGTGGATGCCTTTGAAAACCATGCCTCTGTTATTTAAAACTTGACAGTGTCTCAGGAGGTAGGATCATTGCCATGAGCGTATTTTGAAACTATCCAAAACCCCAAGTTTGAAACTCTCCAAAATCAACGTGTTTGTGGTTGTGCTCAACCACGAACCTCAGACACCCCACAGTAGAGGCACCTCACACTACACTCCAGAGCAAGCCCTGGAGGAAACCCCTGGCCCTGTCCCCAAAGCCTCAGACAAGGACTAGTGTCTTTTGGCCAATTTGGTGTCCATGTTCATCTGGGAGCTCTGAGCACTTTACGTATTTGAGGCTGTTGCTTCTTCCTGCACTTTGAGGCAGATGCTGCTCCTCCCAAATCCCATGCTGAGGGGACAACATGCCAGAATCAGCACGATTTTTTCCTCTTCTCTGTGCTTTTACTAAGAAGGAGACAGCTTAGCCTATCATGCTTTCCAAAGATGATATAACATTACCTTGGGGAGGATATGCCCCATGTCCTGTTAGGATTCTGTCATACCACGTCAGTCTGGAGCACATGCTTGCTCCTTGCTCCATGGTATACACTGAGCTCCTTCCAGAAAGAGTTTTACAGCAAGCTCACAGTTGCTTTAAATTAGAAAAGTTGGCAAATGGCCGAGGAAAGAAGCGAGAGCTTATTTAGCTGAGACAGACAGTTACAAAACTCCATGCGAGAGAATCAAGCTTCAGATACCTTTTCACAAAGTACCCTATTTGTCATCACAGCATTTGAATTTGTTTTAAGGGCTTTTGAATGACCAAAAATTGCCTGTTGGCTTGAATTTACGACTCTTACACTACCCAAACGGAGCACGTTGCTTTCCCTGAAAAATCCGATGTCATCTACTCGAGTGTGAGGGTAAGTTGTAACTGATTCTACTTTCCTGAACTGACTTCTCTGAAATGCATTTGGAGAAGGGGAAGCAATAGATGGACTTTTCAGAAAAATGTGTATTTTTGCTGGAATACATGGGATTCTGTTAGAAATAGACTGCGGTAAGGTCTCTGTGAAATCTATTTATGTATCTTGTAAGAAAAAAGTAATAAACTTGGACATTTATGCACACAACATTCCCATCAGAAAATTAGAAGACAAATTGTTTTGAAAATCAAAGATGTAATTTTCTGGCAAAAAAAGTAGTTTTAAATGTCTACCTTTCACAGAGTTTAGGGTGATTAAATTATCTAGAATATTTTGAAATATTTCTCTCTCTCTAGTGTTAATCTTACATTCTAACAACCCAAACCAAAGACTATTTGGGTTTTTTTGCTTGTGAGTGATTTCATCATCATTCCGAATCTTCACTTGAGCAGTTGTTGCTATGGTTTCATAGAAACTTGTTTTGCAAAAAAAAAATAAATAAATTTATAAATACCAAATAAATCATTTTGCTTCAGGGCTGTGCTATTGCAAAGTTAAGTTCCTGCATTTAACTTACTAAACCTTCACAAATATATCCATTTGTTATTATGCTGGTGTGTTTCTTCTGTTTGGCTGGGTTTTTTCCAAGGTCATTTAACTTTTTGTGCTTCCATTGCTACCAGCAGTGGGCTTTGTGCCTGTGTGTAGGCTGGGGAGAGAATATGTGTTGTTAAATACGAATGAAATGCAGAGTGTAGAGTGAATAATCACAGTCTTGGTCTGGGTAGGTGAGAGTGTAAATGGATTAGCAGTTTCTTGCTCCCTTTTTTCCCCTGGGTCTCTGGTTACCATTACCCAGGCGAGGCTGAGGAAAGCACTGCCTGCATGCCAGCTGCCCAAAACCTGATACTCACAGTGGTGGCTAATTTCTATCCCAATCATTTTCAAGGAAATGATGAAGCTTTTCAGGCTGATGTTTTAGGAAAATATGGGTGTGAGCACAGCATTACCCACAGCCCTTTGAGCAGTAATGGAATGGAAATTCAGTAATAGCAACCTGCTTCAGAAATCACACAAGTATTGGGTTCTATAGCTGTATTCGAGAGGCAGAAAATCCTTCTTCCTGTAGTGCCTGCTCCCTGTTTTCCCTGACTTGGGACAACTTCAGCTGTGCTACTGGAGCAGATTTACCCTGGTGAGAATGTAGGGCTGTCAATCCCCCTGATGCTGTGTCCCTCTGGGTCACACTGTAGGAAATTAATTTAACAGTAGAGAAACAGGGGAAAGAGTGCAGAAAATAAAAACTGGAAGTGGAGGAGCTGATATGCCTGCCCACTCTCATGGAGAAAATCCTAAAATCCTGGTACACTTTGAAGCTGCCCTTGGGTTAAGTTTGTGCTGAGTGGGAAGCCCACCATCACCATCCTTACTGAACTCTGGAAAGGTAGAGGCAGGGACACCTTTATCAGGTATCATCTGGGTGAGGATTACGTGGAGCAGGGATTGGGAAGTGTATTACCCTCTCTCAATGGTTGCCTATTCCTCGTCAATGCGATGGGCTGGTGGGAGTAAAGGTGGTAAAGGCTGGTCCTGCTCCATGTTGCTTAATGACACAGGAGGCAGGGAGGTGTATGAAATTGAGTATCTCAGACACAGGGGCTGTTTCTGGCTCAGCAGCAATGACAGGGAATGATGCAAACGAAGAATGTAGTGGTTTATTATTTCATTCCCTCCTCTATCTTCACAGTTCACTTTTGCATTTATCCACAGTTCAGTCACAGTGACAAGGTGAGAAAGTAGATGGGAATTCATATTCTGAGTGCTGGGTTTGAGTGCCTGCAGGAGAAGTTCCTGTGTCCCATTCACAGAGCTGGCTTATATCCTTAATTTGCTGTGACATGTCCATTCACAGGTCAGTCCCATGCACTGGTAAGCCTAATTTCCAGAGTCCTTAAACAGGTGCTACATCAACGTTACATATACTGTCATTGCATGATCATATAACATCCATATTACCAAAGGGATACATTGCAAATGATAAAATGAGAACTTAGATTGACAAGACAAACTTAACCTCACGCAGGAGTGAAAATCCTAAGGCTGCAACCTTTTATACAAATAAAGTTCCTCAGAAAAAATCCAGCGTGCTTGTAGCAAGTGTGGGTAGAGTCCTTCCCAAATCTTCATTTGCAAAGCCTAGCCATGATGATGAGAAAAAATACAGCGTTTCTGATTCCCGTGAGTTGCTTGTCACAGATACAAGACAGGTCAAACTCCATTTTCACTGCTGAAGTGGCTTCTCTGTTAGCCAAAAGGACAGCAAAGCAATTATGTGATTGCCTTGGCAGAGAAATCTAGAGTCTTTGTAGGCTCATTTTCATGGTCCTACCTCCCAAAACAAAGACTGCAAGTGAGATAATTACTGAGATTTACATTTTAGTCACAGATATTGGGCAGCGAGTGTCAGCAAAGGGTATTCATTTCTGCTCCCAGTCTCTCCAAAGTAAGAGGTACAGATCAGTAGAGTAGTTTCTCTGTTGGGCTGAAGAAGGAATCTAGATTACTCTGATTTCCCAATGCTGAAATAAATTGTTCCTGTTCTTCGTAAATTAGGATTCAGTTTTCATTTTGGAAAAGCAGTGTGAATCTGTTCCTGCTTCTGTCCAAGCCTCACCTATTGTTGGATGCAGATGGGAAAGCTCAAAGCACCTGATTCAAGTCTTCAAAGTTTCACTAAGCCTTAGAGTGGGGATAGGGCCATATGATCAAACAGTCTACACATTTCTGGGGGGGGGGGGTGTTGAGAAGGACAGAACTATTTAGTATAAAGCTAATTCTTATCACAGAGGAAAATGAGGACCACTTTTAAAGGGGAAGAATAGGCTATGCATAATGGGAAAAATATCCTGGCAGTGGAAGTTATACAGTTATAAAATAATCAGAGGGAAAGAGGGAAAGAGGAGGAAAGTCTCACTGTCTGGGATGTTTCACTTAGTCTGGGCAAACCTAGCAGAAATCTGTGGGGAGCAATCTTTCCTAGGCTGAGAGATGTGATAGTCCATATGTTGTGCTGGAGTTAATGTATTGGCTCATCTTTAGTCTATCTACTGGATTTATCTTCCTCATCCCTGTGAGTATCACATCCCTCAGACCCCAGTGGGATGCAGCCTACAGGAGTGGAGGCCAAATCTCAAATAAGATTTAATGGAAATAGTTGATTGTGTTTGGACACCATCAGGCCACCCATCCTATTTGCAGTTCACACTCTCCCCTTCCCCTTTGGAAAGACCCCAAACCCAAAATCAGACATCTTGCAACAAACAGGAACATCTGTGAAGAGTCCAAGGTTAAAGCTGGAGAAGGAAGGGAACTGTTCAGTAGGGGGATGGGTTTTTCGCATGTAATTCATGCACTCTGTGTTATTTCTCTCATTTTTTGCTATGTTCTTTAATAAAGATATTTTTCTATCTGGAAAAAGTGAGTTGGAGAGGGTATTAATAGCTGAGGTGGGACCTGAAATGTAGTTTAAAAAATGTGCAATAAAAACAGGGAGTGACATTGCTAGAAAACCAAGGAGAGCTCAAATGGCAGAGCTGAAAAGGTGTGTCCAGACTGCTCACCCCACCTCTTTCCACTGGTCTGATGGGCCTTGTGACTGGATTCAGGCCAGTGTGGGAGTCCCATCACTGCAGCACAGGGGAAACTGATCTGTGATCTGCTGAGAGAGGCACCTCTTTTGGGTTTTTTACTCCTTGGAAAAAAAGAGAGAAGTCTGTCCTTTTTCTGGATTTGTCCAGGAAAACTCTCCCTTTTCTTGGAGGGGGACTCTCCCTGTGCTGGAACATGCATCTGCTATTCTCACTAGCAGTTACAACTCAAGACCAAAAGTCTTTTCCCTTTTCAGCAGTCTATAAAAACTTGATGTTACGCCAGCCTTGCTAGCCCTGCACTGATGTTCCTGCACAGCGCCTTTCAGTGTGCCTGGGGGTTGAACCCGCCTTCCTAACATATCCCAGACTGCTGTTGAAAATCCTTTTTCTCTGTCACTAAGCAGTGGGAGTGCAGAGAAACACCTAGATTACTCTTTGCATCCATTCCTTATTCTAGACACCACGTTGGTATTTATTTTACAGAGCAATTGGCTCATTTGAGTCTTTATAAGCTCCAGCTCTGCACAGATGTGCTCTGAAAGTTATCTTCCAGAGACTGTCCTTTTTTAGGCCCCTAAACCTGAGGACACCCTTTGATCACCCTTTGATCAAAGATGTCTCACACATCTTATTTGTCTCCAACTTCACTTCCTCTATCATTTCCCTCCTGTAAATTACCAACCTGGTAGCCTCCTAGACCTTCCATTTTTCTGGTGTGTCTGTGTGTTAACCCATGGGCTCCCCTTTATCACTTCCTCACAGGGGGCTTCCGAGGAGGGCTTGCTGGCAGCCATTCGTCCCCAAACTCATGGTGGTTGATGGGCCACCCTGTAACCTGCTCAAATGATGTGGGAAGGCACTCTCCAGATTCCTGAGAGCTGATTTTCCAGTGGAAAGACAGAGGCTGCTTTGGTCTCTCTTCAGTTACTGTTTGTGTTATTCATTGCAGACATTCATGCTAGAAAGCAGTGATACACGCCTGCAGATGACCTCTGAGCACCAGATTTGAGGTGGGGCAGCAAAAAATTATTCCAGGGAGAGGCAGTGATTTTGAGAGTGGGAACAGGTTAGTCTATGCTCCAGCAAAACAGCTTGCATAAAGTCCTGGTTGTTGGATCACAGCTCCTCTCCTGGAAGAAGGGCGTTTTCATTTCTCTCCCTATCTTGGGTAAAGGGAAAAGAAAATAAAGAAAAAGCATCCCCTTTACTGATTCAACTTCATCATCATCAACTTCATCATGTATCTGAGTCTTCCTCATGGGAATGCAAAGATCAAGTAACATCCATAGTCAGGCTGATGGGAACAGTTTAGGCATGATAAGCAGGACCAGGGGTCCTGGCTAGCTGTGAAACAGGTTGTCCTATTACCTCTTCCCTCTCTCCTGCACCCCCAGAAAGAGCATGTACTGTCTGCCAAGGGTTGGCCCTTGGGGTGTCAGAGGGGCTGTGCTGCATAGCCTCCATGGACCTCCATGACTGTGCAATGAATATTTATTTGTTTCTCTAATGGAGAGGCTTCATTTCTCTGTATTTTCAGCTTTACAGATGGATGATGCTGCTTTGCATTGGAATGGGGTTTCAGAGGCTGCATTGGGGACTGCCTTCAGCTTTTTAAGGAGAATTGAGAGTTTCATCTGCAGGATTGCCTAGGATGATCCCCTGCATGCTGACAGACCACACACCTCAGTATTGATTAAAAATTTCTGTGCCTGGAGTTTCTCGGACAGAAATACATACACTTTGCACTCACTGTGTCACATTTGAACAGTGCCTCCTGCACTAGCAGGAGGTGCCCAGCTTGTAGGACCTGTTCGGTAATGCTGGTCTGAGAGCCTGTTCTGAACCTGCCTGGAGTTTCTTGTTCTTACAGATTCTGATAGATTATGGGGAAATCTTGATTAAACGTAGATAATCCTTAAACTCACCTGGAGAAAATATCCAGAAAAAAAAAGGGAATCTTGGGAATAGGAGCTGTTAGAAACTACCCATCATCTTATCTTCTCCCTTTCTGCAGTCATACTCTGTCCTTGAGAGTCAGGGCTTCTGTCTGAGAATTTTGACTGCCAAAGGCTGGGAAAAAAATGTCTGACTGGTGTGTGTAAAGTATCTGTTTCTGCAGCCCAACAGGGCACGTATTAAACCTCTGCAGTGAAAGTCAGGACACACCAAGGTCAAATCAATCCTTCATGGAGATGCACAGACTGGGTCTGCCATGGGTGCAGCTCCAGGGATGGCAAGGTTATATTTGTATTGCTGTATCTGGCAGGATTTAGCCCCAGCTTTCCCCTCCTGCAGATAATGGCTCGTAGCCAGGAGGGCTGTTTTCGTACCTCCTGCACAAGTTGAATGCCCATGTGAAGTACTTTGATGTGATGTATCTCTTGGCCATTTCCAGCCTGCCTTGGCAATCAGAAAGTTATAACACCTCTGCAGGGATATGCCAGAGTTGTAAAATATCTTGGTTCCCTCAGTTAGGACCATTTTCTTCATCTGAAGGGATGGCCAGGCCACTGATTGCCATCATTGCTCATCCTTGAGCAACCTCCACAATGACTCTGGCACAAGGTTTGGATTCCTTGACATCAAGACTTGATGATCCCATAGCGGAAACAGTTTTGCTTGCACAAAAGAAGTGCCAAGACGCCCTTAAAAGGAAGAGTCTGCAGAGAGCAAACTGCTGGAGATGCTCACCACTGCTCCTGCCTCACTAGGAACCATCCTGAACAAGCCCAGAAGCAGGCACACACCTCCCTTGGCCCACCGAGTCCCAGTGCAGAGGGGGGACAAGCCTGATCCTTTTGGACTCCACAGGCAGAGGTGGGAAGGACCATGCCCCGGTACTGAATCCCCCCACATTAGAGCAGCCCAGCCAGCCACGTTCCCGTATGCGCCTCCATTCCAAGCTGTCAGCGGAAGCAGATGTTTCTAATTTATCACTAAAACCAAACAACTTAATCCCCAAAATATGCAGCAGTGGGGGGTGAGGAGGGGCCCTTTCACTTAAAGCTGATTTATAAATTGGGTGATTAAGGTTAATTTGTCTATGAATGAAGCAAATATGTGTCAGATATCATTTCTAACGTTTCCTCCCTCTAATTTTTGCAAGTCCTAAACATCCAAAGCCTTTTCAACCTGAGGCAATGGGATGCATTCCTATTCTTCTGGCCAAAAGTGGCTGGCACTGCTTCCTTTCATCAACAGCTCCAATATTTATCTATTTAGACCTTCAGAACATTATTTAGATGTAACAGAGGTTGCAGCCCTCCATAGCACAGGTGCCAGAGGCGGGCCTCAGAGGTAACTCCAGTGTACCCCTTCTTGCTTTTGGGGATGTTAGTTCCCCCCTGGCTGCCTGGGAGTGATGGCTGGAGGGTAGCCTGGTGCCAGAGAATCCTATGCTGAAAGCCCTGGCGGTGGGAACTGTGCCATGGGTTTGCCCAGAAACTGCACTCACTTCACTCCACAACATGGCTGACAACAGAGATGGGAAGGGGCCTGAGTCCAAGCCCATTTCAGATCAGACTGAGGAAGTTAGTGGGTTTGCCTGTGTTGTGTCAGTGCTGGAGGTTATGGCCAACCTCAGATCATCTGTATTTCAGCACATGCACAGATATCGAGCCATCCGGCCTTCAAAAAGTACACATACCCTGCTACTGCAATCAATACACGTGCCCTGCTTCTGCTGACACCCACTTCAGACCACCAGTTCCTATTGCTCATAGCTCATGTTGTTGTTCATGGAAAAGGGCTCCTCTCCAGGCAGCTGGCACCCAGCCACAGCACGTCTGCCATGCAACAGCAATGCAGTAGCCTTAAAAAGACCTTAACAGCATAAGCATTGTGTGTCTGTGAAAGGTGATGGGAAAAGGCAACCCCAAACAGCAGCAGGATGGTCAATATGCCTGGGCATCCACAAAACAGAAGATACCTCATATGGGCCTCAGCAGCCCACGGACCCCCCACCCCAGGATACCAGGCTGGGAACACCAGAGCTCAGTGGGGCCGGTCCCAGTGGCTGTGGCTTGCTGTGCAGCCAGGAATAAGGTGCACAGGGAAGCAGAGTTCATTAGCATGGCGTTAACCAAACCCTGGTGGTTATGGGTTTATTGCCTATGGGGTAAATGGGAAGAATACTGAGCTCAGTCTGCAAATTGCTGCACTAAACCCAGCCTGATTACATAGGAAAAAGACAGCTGTACCAATTTCTTCAGCTATAGCTTTAAAAGTAAGGATTTAATTAGGTGTCCTTACCTGGTAGACACTGCTCCTTATTCCTCATATGCTGGTGCCCCTGCTGCAGAAAGGGACCCAATGTCACAGGCTGACCCCTGGGTCTCACATGCAAGAATAAGCCCCTGCAACCGCAGGGGTGTCAGTGCCCGTACCGAAGCCATGGCACAGCATACTGCCTTTGGACATTCGGGGGTTCAGGTTTAGTTGCAGCTGCTGAGGGGGTTGTAAGAAAATGCAAAACAGCCTCATGTGCAGCTCTCTGGAAATTCAGCTTTGAACTGAAACAGTGGTAAGGTTGTGGGATGCTGTTGCAATGACCAGTGCACCTCTCCTTAGCAGTCTTTTCCACTGTAACCAGCATCTCCTGCAGCTGGAGCAGACAGGAAATCCTTCTTCTCCATTATTTCTATTAAATGGTAGAATTAGGCAATTTACCAGGATTTCAAGGAACTTTTCTTCAAGCCCAAATGTCAGGTGGGCTAAAGGGATGAATGGGAAGGAGAATAGAAGAAAACCAGAAGGAAAGCAAGTCATCAACAGCAGCAGTAGGAGCAGGAATCAGAGCCCTCAGTGCTCTGCTCCAGCCACTACACTCCCATCCCTCCCACACAGGATATACATAAAGTGAGCTGGGAAAACAGGGGGTTTGAGAAGAAAACTGAAGTCAAGTGGAACAACACTGAGCTTGAACAGGCCTGAATCAATTCTAATTTTTTTCTAAAAACCCACCATTTTTATACTTCAGTCCCAACAAGTACGATCACTTTAGTAGTTTTAAGCTACATGCAATGGGGGCACCAGCAACAGTTTATTCTGCAAACCTGCAATCTGCTTTTTAATCTTGGAGCCTTTTCCCAAATGAAGAAATGCCATTCAATTCATTTGTATCAGCAATGCAGCCCTGTACTTCTTGAGAACTGGGCTGCACTTCAAATGATGGTATACACAGTAAGTGGCTTCTCCTCCACCTAGTTAAAGAAGTGCCTTTCCTCATGCTGTGTTCATGAGGGATGGTCAGAGACACCCTCATATCTGAAAGCTTTGTACTTGTAGGAGGGAGAGTGGTTGCCGCTCATTGCAAGGAAAGAACATTTTGCTTTGATATTTTAGATAGCTTTGTCTGAAATAACCTCAACTTCACTCCAGACCTGATGAAAAGATGAATGAATTTGAAGGAGGAAAGCTGCTTCAAATTCCCATATATATCTTGAACATTATATTCTGGGGCCCTTATGTTTATTCCTGATTGTTTTTTCCAAGGTTGCAGAGAAGAAAGGGCTACAGATTTAACTTGTGGGAGATTTGATTTGTGCATAAAGGACCATTTTCTCAAACTGCCAAAAGATTAAACTTAATGTTTTACAATCATGTTCAAGGTACATGAGCAGCAGATTTTTGATAGGAAAGTGACACAAGCTGCTGATAGAAAGCCTGCTCTCTAATTCCTGAGGAGTGCAGGCTCAGGACATTTGCGTCTGAGCATGAGACTTGCTTTTGATGGGTTTTAATATTATGTGCTGTTGATGTTCCTAAATTATGTAGCTCAGTGAAGCATTCAAAACCAAATGTTCAGCCCCCATGGGGTATGGTAGAAGGCCTAAGGATAAAGCTTTGATGTGGATATAAAGCCATGGTAGCTGTCAGGTCCTGAGTCATCTTCCAGTGGCACCCACATGACCAGAAAGGGAATATATATGCTTCCACACAGTTTCGAGCCAGAATTTCTGCTGCTCTAAATTAATTATGTTGCCTCTGCAATCAGTGCAGCAGCACTGATTTGTATCAGCTCAAGGACTGGCCATTTGGATTTCAGGACTGAGAAGTCATATGGACAAGATATTACACACTACAGGTTTAAAAAGGAGATTTACCTTTTACATTTTAATAACATACTAATATAAATTATGAACTAAAAAGTCAGAATTCTTCCTTTTTCTAATGTGCAGTTTGAAGCACCAACAGGAATTTGCAACCCCTGAGTTCTTGCCCATTATTCACTAGTCCCTACACTATGAGACCACATGAACAAGTGCCATTAGCATCTCACCTCAAGTGAGAAAATTCTGCAATCCTAATTTGGCTGCCTTGGCAAACCTGAGCAGATATGCAGCACTGTGTCCAGAACTGGGGTTGGTAATATGGGACATCCACATAAGGGTTGCAAAGGAGCTTAACTGGGTCACTACAAGAAGCAGAACCAGTCAAGCATAGATCTGTGACCCATACTATATTTTTTTCATTTTTCTCAGAAGTAACACATTGTTCCCTAGCTACATGTCATTTATGTATATAAAACCATGGTGGGACCATGTATAAAAGAGCATTACTCACCAAAAGCTATAGACATGAGATGGAAGTGTGAAGGCCATGCATGTGAGCCACTTGTTTAAACATAAAAATTCTTATCTTTCAAGACAAGGCTATCTTGTCTTTCAATTCTTCCCAAGCCCTCCTTATGTATGAACTGAATTTCAAAATGAAAATTGATTGCGGGTGTCTTAAGTATATTTTTCCAGGCCTTCAATTTAAACAAGTTACAGCAATACTCACCTTCATAAAGTTTTTGATCACTGCAATATAAATTCTCACTGACAGCAGCAGAGATCATGGGACCTTTCCTGTTTTCCAGAACCAGCTTTTACTAATTTAGATCCCATTCCAGACTGGCTGTTTTTTAGGAAGAATTATTCATTTGATGATCCCTAGTACAGCTGCCTACCACATGTACAGCAGCAGTGTACATGTGCAGCACTTTTTAATTTTCCCCCACTTTCAGCCTCAGCGCTGGAACCCATTACATAGCTGGTGTTTCACAAATGCTGTGTTACTTTACCCCTTTCTTCAAAAAACGATCTGTAATAGCAAGGTGGCTATTAATAACTAACAGCTAACTAATAGCAGGAATGCTCAGAGGGCTGACAGCCTGTACAATGCCAGCCCGGAGAGATGACCACTCAGTCTCTTACTGTGCACAGACTGTGATCTCTGGCTAATGTCATCCTTGTGCCCTAAGTCCACATCTGTAAAATGAGATATTATTTTCTGGCTTCAGTGCCAAGTAAGTATAATCAAATGACTGGGTAATCAGCTATTGCAATAATCACGAGCTTGTAATTACCTGAGATAAAGGATGCAAAATCCCTCTGGATCATAATTACTGAGTCATCTCCTTGCTCTTGGGGGTAATGGGGTCAGATGTGCTGCATGGCATGGAAAACTCTGAATAATAGTCATCATTGCAGAGACAGCTGCCAGCTGATTAGACCTGCTTTGAGCAGATGTTGGATGAGATGAACTCCAAAGGTCCCTTCCATCCCAAATTGCCCCTGTGATTGTGTTCTAACACTGCACCTCTGCAAATACATCCTCCTGGAGCACTGAAGACCATGGGGCACACCCCCAAAGTAGTGCTGCAGGACACAGACTGCCTCCATCAGGGACAGACCAAGTCATGCTGGACTGAAGTGACTCAGGGCAGCTTGATGCCTCCACCAAAAGTGCTTTGGTACATGTGTCTCCAGACTGATCCTAGAAAAAGTATAGGTGCCTTTAGTCAGGACTGTGCCTCCATGGAGCCAATCAATGGCACAGTTTATGTCCACATGAATCATCTAAAGGTAATGAAAGTTTATCATGTTAGGAAATATGCTCTCTCGCTCAAATTTACCTGCCATGTCATCTTACATCACCACTGCATCAGTGTTTTAGTCCTTCTTGCCCAGCCTTTACATGAAAAGTGAAACTAAGCCTTGTGGTTCCTGTTGGCTCTGTGTATGAGCAATAAAGTAAAAGATTTTGGAAATAACAGCTACTGGGATGAATATCCCTGTGATGACCAAATTTTTTAAAACTGTGCATAAAATTAGACGATTTCAAAAAAGTTTTATTAAGATAGTTCAATGGACTGTGTCACCAGGGCTCTACTTTCTCAGGGTCTCAGAGATAACCTTAGTGCCATGCCATCCAAGCAGCACTCCCAGCCTGAAGGCAGCACAGCCCAACCAATCTCTTGGGTGCTGTTTGAATGATAAATAAGAAACACAGGACATTAATTTATGTATCAAGGTCTACGCTGCCTCTAGGGTTAAAGAAAAAGGAAGAAGAAGAAAAAACATTTTAACATTTTTGATAGGGTTGATCACGACACAGACTTCATCCTACATGTGTCGTACTTTTCCATCTGTGTTACAGCTCATGGGGTCCTGGCCAAGGTTCCGTGTTCACATTCGCAATTGCAGTTGTAGCTGCGACCCTTAGTTTGTTAACTGTTTTCTTAACTGCTATATAAACATCAGTGAATGCATATACAATATTCAATAAAGCAGATGACATTTGCAGTGACCAGCTGCCTCCAGTCATGAGACAAGATTGCACATGGCCACAGCAAAACAGAGCACCCAGAGGCTTGCAGGGCTTACACAGCCGGGGTGTGGCTGAAATGGGCTGGGGAGAAATGACATCGTCCATGCCTGGGGGGCTGCAAGTGCACTGCCCAATGGTTTGTTTCTTCCTCAGTCAAAAGCCAGATTCCTGGGGCAGAAACCAAGTCGTGCCTTGGAATAATTAGCTGGCACACAAATTACTGCTGTGTTTTAGATGCTGGTATTGAAAACAACACCGTTTGGTCCTCAGAAGTTAGGTATATATTCTGCTTGTCTCTAAACACTTCACAAAGCAGCAGGTCATAACTCCCTGGTCATAGTTTTTGAAGTTTAGCCTCTGGTAGTTACAGACAGAAAGCTGGACGGGCTCTGATACACCCTGCTCACGGGACTGCTGCCTGCAACCTGGGCGTGTGCGAGCAGTCCCGTGTGCCAAGCCTTGTTCCTACAAACCAGATCACAAGGTCTCCACATCATAAAATGAGAGTAAAAGTAAAAAATCCTAGCTATTTTCCAAAAATAGAAAAGATGAAACAGGAGAGAGGGAGAAAAAGCATCCTTGCTGGTGGTTTAGCAG
The DNA here is from genome assembly GCF_036250125.1 of Pseudopipra pipra. Taxonomy (NCBI): domain Eukaryota; kingdom Metazoa; phylum Chordata; class Aves; order Passeriformes; family Pipridae; genus Pseudopipra; species Pseudopipra pipra. The sequence continues at coordinate 60,831,563 of NC_087552.1, read as the reverse complement.
AGAGGGGAGAGGTCCAGCACGGCAGGTGACAACAGGCTCAGCTCTGCCTGGCTGAGCAGGGCAGCTCTGCACCCACCTGTGGGAATGAGTCCTAGGTGTGAGACTTTAACCCACTGCAGACAAGAGGTGTTGTGGTATCTTAAGAATAACACTTGTTCTCACAACAGTTTTAAAGTAATAGCTTTCAAACATGTATTTTAATTAAAAAAAAAAAAACAAAACCAAAACCAAACCCCAATGCAAATAATTTGAAATTCAAGATATACATGTGTGATTTGACACTGCCTCATATTTTGAAAATGTTAGTGGAGAAAGAGAAGGTGAAAATAGCAGGAGCAGCTGAAAAGAGTCAAAATTAATTTATTGTAGACTTAGGGTTTCAGTATTTGACAAAAGAAATGATACAAATGGAAACTAAATTGAAACTGAGGCTTTTCATATTCAACAAAATATATCACTGCTACTAGTCAGCTACAACTGGGAGAGACAATTTAATTACTAATAAACGACTTTGGAGTTGTACGTGTGTTTTCATGTCTTAATAAAGTTACAAAAGAAGCAAAAATAAAAGCTGAACCCAAGTCTGAGGTTCAAGAAAAAAAATGTGTAGAGGATTTTTTCAAGTCCATTGTCACACAAGGGAAAAAATACAGTTGACAAAAGAGATCATTTGATCATTCATCATTAAAAACTATTATTTCCTTAAGCTAGAAATGCTTATTAAAAGGTTTGAGGGCTTTTTTGTTTGTTTTTTTTATCTTTACGTTTCATAAAACCAGAAAAATTGCATTTACAATATTTTAAAGTTTGATGTTAGACTGTAAGCTTGTTTCTCCTTTTCCCTCTTTTGCAACTGAATACAATGGAATGAATAAGGACTTTGATTTTCTTTCTTATCTTTGCTACTCCTCTAATAGGTTTTTTCATCCTCTACATAAAATCTCTGTCCTCATCGTCTAAGAATTATATTACTATATTTAAACTATTTTCTTTATTCTTGAAAGTGTAATTTTACAATGGAGCAAGGAATTTCTTTTTTTCCTGAAACCTTACATTTACCTATTTTAAGCTACGTCATTATTTTGCTTTTCTTATTCATCTCCATATTTGTTCTACTGAGGATATGTTCCAAAAGCTATGCTTGTTTTTATGAAGTTTAATAAGTTTAGGTAGACAAAAGGAAAGAGGGAGAGAAAAAAAAAAGTAACCAGATCTTCTGAAGGAGAAAAAAAATCTGAAAAACACTTGTTTTTCTTGCAGGCGATTCATTGCATTTGTGATGTCTAAAATGCTAAAATTCAGTCTGGGTTACATTTCCTGGCTGAGATACAGAGAGATTCCCAGAAAATCGAGGTTTGAAATAGAAAGTCAGCAGTAACCTCATATGGAAGACAAGGAACACCAGCAGAGGGGACAGAGCTTGAGAGCACTGCCACTTGGGAGCCATGAATTGAAATAGAGAAGCCTGTCGTCTTTGTTTTATTTTTAAAATATCGGAAAAAATTAAAAGCCAAAAACACGCATTGTGTTTTTGTTTTGCCGTGCCTGTGCTGGAAGCATTGCTCACATACCCTCCTGGTACAGAGCACACATGCCACGGTTTCTGCGCTGCGATCGCTCGCTCTTATGTTACTGCTCAAGTATGCATTCAGAAAAGAGCCAGCAGATACAGTAGATTTATTCTAGTTGTTGAGGTCAAGGGCTTCTTTTTTTTTTTTTTCTTTTTTGGACTCTGTAGAGGGGGAACGCTTTCCTCATAACACCAGACAGGCTTTCTGCTTTGCAGTCTACTGTCAGTGTGTACCACTGATAAAAAAACATCTGAGAGCATTTTTAAAGGATTTATCAATCTAAAGCACCGGTGAGTTATGTGCTGTCTCCTGTGTCAAACTTAGGAGGCTTTCAGCAAGGCGCAATATCTGTACGCAGTGCAAGTCAGAGGCTACAGCTGCTGGAAGCTCTTGCAAGCCATGTAAGTAAAGGGCTTTATTTAGCTGAAGCAAACTTTGTATAGTCTCTTGCCTCGTAAAAACTCTGAGATAATCTAAACTTAAGATGAATTTCCTAATACTAGTAATGTCATTATCCTGCTGTCCCTTTGAGTAATGCATGTATGTCAGCACAATAAATAAATATCTTACCTTGTTTTGCTTGTGAGTAGTGTACAGAGCAGAATCTGTACACGCCTCAGGCAGGCTCTGTTTGTTTTTCTGATTGCTGACCATTTCTGTTCTCTGTTTGTGACCAACACAGAGAACTCTCTGATTTCTTTGATTTCTTTGATTTCAAGGACAATGGGAATGTGGCAGGGAAATGCAAAGACTGTGTGAAGGAAAACAAAGAGGAGAAAGGCAGTTTATAAAGTGGTGTAAGTGAACCCAAAAGTTGTGGAACTTGTGGTCAACGGGATTCTATATGATTTATAGTGATGTTTAAGGGGTCACAGATAATGTGACTAAGAGGAAAATTAAATGAGAGAAGAAATGTTTTGATTTCTTTATAAAATGCATCTTTATGTTCATGCTCATATTTAAAATAATCACTTCCTGTATGGTTATTTGGAACTTATTGCAGGGGACAGATCACCTTTCTCTGAGCTTCGTGATGTAATTTAAGGTCAAGAAATATTTCTTTGTTCACTATCTAGTTCATGTACTTATTGAAATCAATAGGCCTGGCAAATAGGTGTTGAAATGACAAATTTCTCCTCTTGTCTGTAAGATCCTCCCTGATGTTTTGATGGCTACCAATATGCAGATATGGTAATAAATAAATGGAAGATGGATTAGCTCCACTGACAAGGTACAGATGGTACTACCCTGAGAAAAAATTTCATGCACTCAGACTTCTCAGTATCTTCCTGTTCAGTTTCTAGTCCCCTTGCACCCCTTGTAGCCTTTCCAAAAGCACCTGATCCCTATGACTTTGTACCTTCTATTTGCCTCACACTTTTTCCCAGTTTGCAACAACTTTTAGCAGGCCCTTCCCTCCAAACCTACATGTCTGACAGATGCAAATCCTGCCTTCCAATCCTCACAACAAAAATCTGCCACAGACCCACAGGGCAATACTAGCTTTATCTTTTGCAGATACACTGCTGCAATCTCCTCTTGCATCAGGTGCCCAGAGGAACGTGGATGCTGCCCTAAATAGCTTTCTACCTCTCCCAGCCCTCCTCTTGATTTATTTATTTCCATGGCAATGCAAGATCCGCATGGGGAGAGGGGCACTGTCCATTGGCAGAGATGCCCATGATTCATTGAAGGCAACGGAAAAGCCTTCCTTGTCTTCATCCAGACAGTCAGACCTGGGTGCCTAAACAGCAAGGAAATTAATGGACATGCTGGGCTGCAGAGATGCAGTGTGCTGCTTCCAGTGACACTGGGGTGTCACCTCCCTGAGCGAGAATGGAGAAAGGCTCTGTACAAAGAAGTTTGCAGAGAGACAAAGAATCACATCTTGAAGGTGCACTGACAGGAGCGAGTCAGAGATGAGTGGGGCTGGTGTGAAATTCAGACTTCTCTGATGATGGAGGAAGAACATGTTTTTTTTTCAAAGAGTGTTTGGGGAATGACAAAAAGTTTAATTTTCAGTACAGGGATGGGTAAGAGCTTTTTTCTTTGCAACACAGCTCTCTCATACCTAGCTGGTTCAATGGCACTCCAGGGAGAAAACAGCAGTTTGTTATAGTTTTTGAATTTATGTATATTCATGTGTTCCATTAGTCTCTTGGCAAATGCATCTTTTGATTTCTAAAGCTTTCTGAACCTTTCATATAGTCCTTTGCTTTGAAGCAACAGATGTCTGTGATAAGCAGATGGTTATGGCTTTGAATTTTAACATCTTTAAATAGTTTTGCATATATTTTACAGAGAGGAATGTACTCTGTCTTACTATGCAGTACTCGTGCACTAAATGAAAAGTATCTGTATCTGGATGCTTGATGTCACTTCCCAGCTTAAAAACCAATAAAACACATGTTTTTTAGGATTATTTGTTATGACATATTTTCATCCAATCATTCAACTTTTGTTTTCAAGTTACAAACCAACTGCAAAATGTACTAGTCTGATGTGAACTCAAAGAGAATAAGCAACAAAAAGAGTAAAAGGAGCTGCCTCACTTGTGAATTGCTTTCTCACTCTGATGTGTACTGGGAGCAGGCTGAAATCTTCCCCTTGCACAATTTCCCAGAAGAAATAATGTAGTGCCTATGGAAACAACTGAGCAAAATCTTTTGATCTTTTTTATTCTACAGTTTCACTTTCACAGCTATGAAATCTGATGAGTGGAGTATCTAAGAACATGAGATCTTATATCGGGAATAAAATTGAGAACAAAAATGGAAAGAATAGATCTCAAATAATTGTCTTTGAAGGAAAAGAAGTCATATACACAGTTTCATCCAAATGTTTTGATATTGGATATCAGTTTACTGCTCTAAAAATTGTAGTTCTTTTCTCCCTCTCTGCCTGACTTTCACACTTGAAGAGTTTGCTTTTTAAAGAAATCACTTGAGACAGTCTGTGACACGTGTGAACTGTTTAAACTTGACTTAGTTGATCTTAAGTATGGATTATTGCACATATTATCAAAGGCTTTGTTAATTATAATGACATAAGAGATGTTATTGCATGGACCCAGTCTTTACACAAGGCACCAGCCTGACTTGAAAGAAAAGAAATGCCTCATTTCAACCAAGCTTTGGAGCTTTTCCCTCCACCTTTGAAAAGGCTTTTGAAGGGTTCATAGTGCTGGAGAGGTGTTAGAAGAGCTCAGTGATGATGCAGGATATGCTCTTTCCTTCTCTTTTTCCCTCATTCTCCAATACTTCTTGAAACCTCTTCCTTTCTCACTTATTGAGGATATGGTAACCCTTAATCCCAGACTGTTCCAGAATACAGGTTTTCCTCTTTTTGCACCTCAAATCAGCCTCTCTTTACTCCATAAACAGCATGGCTAGTGTTCATCCTTTCTGGAGTAGAGAAAGTTTGGGATGCAGAAGGGGCCTGATGGGGACAGCATGCCCCAGCACAGCTGATGGACCAAACTGTCCCCCTGTTTGGATTTCAGTGTCTAATCCCCATCTCTGCAGGTACAAGCAAAGTAGATCACAATGTAAACAAAGCATGAAGGTTGAAGACCCCTGTAAACTGATACCCAAGGCTAATGGATGCTTTAATTAGTGCCTGGCATTTAATTGGTGCCTAATGCTATGCATTTCCTGGTGGTTTCCTCACCCAGAAGTCTTCTGGGACCAGTCAGTACCCAAAACAAAAGTGGACTGATCAAACCTAGAATTTTGCCTAAAGAGAGAATTTCCTCCAGTTCCACTTTGAAAGATTTAAGATCTCTTCTGTATCCCATACTGAAGAGTTAAAAAGAAAAGAGAAAAGAAAAAAAATTGTTGAAGTTGAAGAGTTCTATTTTAGTATATTGTTTGACAATATCAGGTTTTCAGGTTTAGAAATCTACATATAAATGAGAAGAAGTTGTGAAAACTTTTGATTGACAGATCGTTTTTCTTTCTGACAATTCTAATTATTTAAAGACTGCAAATGTTCAAAGACTTCAAAGACCACAGGCTACCTGACAGCAGCGTTAACTCAGAGAGTGGCTCTCCTTAATAAATTCTTGCAATATGAAGAGATTACCTTCTGATGTGTGACAGACTTCTCTTGTGTCTATCTCAAGATCTCTTTCTCTCTGTGAAACTCTGCTATCCATTACTGGTCTTGTGCAACACTTCAGCACATGTGTATTTATGTCCCTGGATACCACCTCTTGGCCTTACAGATGTGAGGACTGAGTATGAAGATAGAGAAAACTGAAGGTAGTTTTCCTGAATTCTGAAAGTATATGTCCATTCATTGCCACACATAAATAAACAGGTTCTTTGTAAAGAGGGAAAGAAAACAGCTTTTAATCCTTGACACAGTCCTGTGTGCCTATAATCATCCCATTGGGTCAGAGGTAGAAATAAACCCTCCAAACCTGCCAGAAAGTTCTCAACAGAAGTATTGACAAGACAATCAGCAAAACTGACCCATAAGTAGCAAAAACATCGGACCTGTTTGGAGAGCTGAGACCAGTTACCAGGACTGTGGTGCCTGTAATGGAAAACCTCTTGGCAGCAAGGAAGCAATGCACTGAAATGCCAGTTTGCAGATGTGAAGCAAGTCTGGAAGCTGCTCTAAGTGAGCTGCTGCAGTGGAGGGTTGTAATGGAAACACGGATTTTTTGTTGTGAACCTGCTGGAACAGATATCATCATCCTTAGTTATCAACTGATGTTAGTTAATGCAACTTTGAGTGACTGCCAGCTTCTTCAGTCCAGTGAAGTAACTAACACACTTGATATCTTAAATGTTGCTGGGCAGGGGGAGGGGAGGGAAATCTGCTATTCAAGGGGGAATTATTTCTGTTATATTTTTAAGATATCCTCTGTGGCTTTTGAGATGTTTCCTGAAATCTGCAATTACAGTAATGTAAGATCTGCATCCAGCTTTTTCTAAAATAATATTGAAGCAGACTACATGGTAACTAAAACAATTCTTTCTTTGAATGTCATCTCTCTTTCAGTTTGTCAGCTGCTGCTCTAGCAAGTAGTTTCTGCCTTGAGGGGCTGTTGATAGTTCATTGAGATAGCTCAGTATCTCAGCTGCCTTGTCCCTGTGAAGTCCTTGAAAACACTGAGAAAAATTTCTGTGTTCACCACAAATTGACTTTGTCGGTTATCAGTAGTTCACATCCTTGACAGCACTGAAGGCCTTTGATGGGGTATGTGGGGAAAGGTGGCAGTGCTGGAAGTCAAAAGAAAGCATTAGGATTGTTTGGGGTTTTTTGTGACAGTGGGGAACCCGATTCAGCATCCCAGGGTTGCAATAGCAAGGGCAGTGCCAGCATGCTCTGATTACTGCCTCTCGGTGCATGGACAACCTCCCCCCTACCTGCACTGTCATTAGCATGTCCCCTGAATCTCCTCCCTTAGAGGAAAAAAACCAGACTAGGGAGTCCTGGAGGACTACAAAAATCCCTCAGAGTTCAGGAGCACAACAAAACAAGTGCCTGGGCATCCCAGATGGGCAGAATGATCCCCAGTTACAACGCTGAAGACTTGGACTCTATGTGACTATGTTGAGTTGATCATACCGTGGCTGTTATCTTCTGCTCCTTAAAGAAAATGCTCTGGATTCATGACCATTCCTTGTTCAGGAAGGAAAATTTTCAGATTCCCTAGTTAGACTGACCACCAGTGGTCATAGAACAAGAGGGTAAGAATCCATATTAACTGATAATTAAGATATTTTATCATTACAATTATTGACAGACACTACAGACACCTAGAATTTTGTAATCTATAAATGGGCAGTCATCCTTCTTTTATCTATACCCATTTTTGAACATTATTTAAATTCCTATATCTTAAGTGGAAATCAGAGAAAAAACAAATACAATTTTTGGGGATTCTGCTTAAATCAAAGTAGTTAGAAGAAGAAAGACATAAATGAATACAATACCTGTGGGGTTTGACAGGTGACTCAAATACTGTTTTTTGAGAATAGGCATGAACTCAGCACATGAGGGAAAGTCATCCTCGTGTTTATCTTACTAGTTGAAGAAAATTATAGTTTCAGGTCAACAGCATGCAGAGATGGATGCAGTTGTTGCCAAACACAATCCCAACAGTGAATCTGCGCTGTGAACATTGCATTTGAAATTAGTCAGCAACAGCTATGTCATCTTGATTTGCATGCTAATACAGATGATGCAATGAGGCTCTGGAGAGATGGATCTACAGTAAACTGGCAATAAAATGTTTGTCCTTTATGGAGCATTGAAATTTCAAAATTCTCAGGGGTGTATTTCTCTAACTTTTCACCTTGCCTCTTAAATGAAGAAACATACCACTGTGGCCACATTTATGACATCACCTCTTCAAGGAGAAAGGGATGTCACACCTATTTCTTTCTGAAAACAGCAGGTGCAGAAACTAAGTTTTGGACATTTTTCCATAGACATGAGCTATTACAAAAGCTTGCACGTTATCAGCTTTCCTGCTGAGATAAGGCTACATTATGATTGAGAACAAGCGAGGTTTCAGGGCCTGCTGGACCCTGAAACAGACCACTAGACCCTGTTCCAGAAAAATAACGGTTCTGTGAGAAATATTAAATGCCTTCTCATTGATAAATGTTGTTTCCAAGACAATCTCATGAGAGAAGATCTTTGAACTGCAATGCCATTTCCAAAATGTGAAAGAATATTGGATTCTTGCAGGCAAGGAAGGGACATGAAAGTCCAGAGAGGCACCTCAACGTGTGGGGTGGTGGCAACTGGTGATCCCTCTCCTTACAGCAGACAAAGCAACACGTGGGTCTTTTGACATCTTCGTCCCCTTTGGTGTAGCTCTTTCTCACTCTTTTTTTTATCATAGAAATACTGAAAAAAACTTCTTCAACATCTCCTCACTAACACAATTTCTTAGTGTAGGATTTTATAAATCATATTTTTCTACATTTATGGAAGCTACGACCACACTTCTGTATGCATATGTGCTCGCATTGATTTCACTGCAATGCTAGCCTGTTGCCCGTTGTTGTAATGAAGTCTTAATATTTTTCCCTGTTGGTTTGAGGTGGCATTTTCCAGATTATGGGATTTCTTTCCCCAGACAAAAGGTGTGTTACATGTTGTCGCACTGTACCCCTTTGCTATGTCTTTGAGTGCTCAGTTTTCATGCTGGTGCCCAATGCTGTTCTTGAAGATGATGCTCTAATGCAGACAGGGTGTTTGGCCGATTTCTGCTTCAGATGGCTTCTACCATCTTTTCTTCATTGCTGCCAGTGTTTTCTTTTGCTTCCCTGGGGACACCAGATGCATCTAATGAGTCAGCTCCAGCTTCCAAGCTGAAACAGCTCATGGACAGCAGCCATGTGTTGTTCAGATTCTTGCATGGGAAGGAGAGATCTCCTTCCTTTTCTCTTGAACAAATTCACTCAATAAGAATTTGTTTCATATCAAACTGGCATTGCTTTTAGCTAACACCAACCTTTTCTAACTCTCTCCTTAATTCCAAGCTTTTATTATATGCTAAAAGAGGAGAGTTGCCTTAAAAGAAAATTGTTGCCTCAGACAGTTCACCTTGCTCCCAGCTTAAGTGATAGGATAAGAACTTTTTAAACCCAAAAGTCACAGGCTATAGCTGGTGAAAAATAAGACAACACTCAGAGACATGCTTCTCTCCAGTGTTGCATAAATAGGTATATAACATATAATGTACTGCAACATCACAGCAGGTCTCCCAAATTGAAAACAAGGAGGAATAAAAGACTGCCGTACCTTGGCTCTTAAATCCTTGAATGTGTTGTCTGTGTTGATTAGTTACTTTGATTTGTGCTTCCCCGCACAGCTCATTTTTCCCTTTAATAAGAGTTTGGCTTGTAAATTGTCACTTGTATTTTCACCAAACACTGCAATTAGACTGGAGTGACGGAATATATTACATTGTTTGTTTTCCATTATGTTTATTCCAGATGGTTTTTGTCACTGACTCTTTTTCTGAGCTGGGCTGTTAATAAATATAGGATAAATCTAATGAATAAATTTCCTGTGGTATAGATCTTGGTACTGTTCTTGGTATAGATCTCTGGTGGTGGCTGAGAGAGGGTTATGCTTCTAAATAATGGGTTCTTATTAGAACTACAGAAATGTTAATTCCTGCTCACTTATGAGAGGAAGATGGACTCCATGGATAGTGAGGGGTTAAAGATGATGCATATGTGGGGGTTTTTTCCTTTAAAAGTCATCCACTTAAAACTTAAGATGAGATTATGATGACTTCACAATTGTGATGCTTTATTGCTTCTCTGAACAAAGGAAGTGTTTTATGGAAAAGCTACAGCGTGAGTACCTGTTTTCATGCCTTTTATTGCTGGAAAGCTCCTCTGTGCCCTTGAGCAAGCTGTTTTTGTCTCTGTCTCGGTTCCTGAACAACACTTCTTTTCTTGTTCAGCTGTCTTGTCTCTTCAAATAGAAGTTGTTCAAAGTCCCAGCCTAGGCGGGAAATGCAAAAATTGATTTTAGAAAGAGAATTGGAACACTTCAGAGAAAAGAACCCCATATGGGATGGCAATGCAATGTGGACGTCTACAGGGCATCAGGACTTGTTGAAGTGGCATTGACTGGAAAAAAATGAAAGCTGTGACAGCAGACCTTGGAAAAGTCCTGTAACTTACAGAGTTTTCCAGTAGTGGCCTCTTAGTTTTTCCATTAGAAAGAAACATAAGAAAACCCAGGATGAAACACAAGATGGTCAGTCCTACCACCACGCAGAAGTTTTAAAATGAGAAGAGGTGACTGTAGTTGCTCAGAACTGGGATTTTAGAGTCTTGGATAGAGAGCACGTATTTTAGAAGATAGGTATAATCAGCAGATTACAGCAAACAAATTTTGTTTCTACTAACATTTCCCACTTTCTCTGTATTCTTCCAGGGAGCACATAAGCAAGAATCTGCCAGCAGTGCTGCCTTTTGTCAGTACAAGTGGCTTGTCGTGTCTTTTAGCTGCTTAGCTCTGCTCTAAACAACAAAAACTGTCTCTGTCTCTGAAGGTAATGCAAGACAACACTTCCCCAAGTGAAAAAACCAGTGATGAACACATGAGTGTCGATTTCCTAATGTCTGAAAGAAGAAATTGTTCATCTGGGCTCACATGGGCCCACTAGCAGCAAGCTGGGGAGCCCAGTCAGTGCTGTGAGCTGGGTGGCAGTGGGTCTCAGCCACAATGAAGAAGGAAAGTTTCTAGGAACAAGACTGGACAAGGAAGACAAAGGACAAGTACGAGATGTGAGAGTGATAATTCAGGAAGGCCCCAGAGGAATGGTGAGCTAAGGAAGGCAGGAAAGGCGTGGCTATTTTGATAACTGAGTATAAGAAAAACTAGAATACAGCCCATACCCTCAGCACTGGGTGTGCTGCCTGGCCAGGCTGTGAGGCATGAAAGCGTTAACCCTTCTGGAACTGGTTCAGGACATTCCAGTGCTTGAAGTCACACAGTAAAAATAAACCTCATGCCAGGCATGTCGCCTGTGGGGTTTATGCTCTGCTTTTTGATTCAATCATTTAGGAATGCAAAGCCCTTCTACCAGGTCTGGCCTTTAACAGCATCTTTGCTTTGCCAACACCAGACTGTGGCAGACAGTGGAGTAGATCCCATGGTAATGAAATCCACAGTAAAAAGGTCCATGTCTGCCTGTAGCTGCTCAGTCATGCTATTTCTGTAGGGCCTGATTCACCTCTGGACTGTGCTGTAGCATCATTTTTTGAAGACTGAAGACAAAATGCTTTCCATTCTGTGTGTCTTACACACCATACTCTTCCTAGGCACCACTGCTTGTCCACTTACATGGCAGGGAAATGGTGAGGCCGCTCAGAGAGGCTGAGTGTTTGCTAGGAAATAAAATAGATGGACAGCTTGTACATTAGATTGCTGTGTGTTTCACTGGCAAGGAGAAGGAGAGTTTAGCCATCCCCAGCCTGTTCCCTTTGTAAGCAGCAGTCACACTAAATGCAGCAAGGTGTGAGCTGGACTGCAGTGCTTGGAGGCAGAGAGCCCCTCTGGGGATTTGCCTTGGGTAGGACTTGGATTTTGTACTTTTGAGCAATAGTTCCTGCTTCTGTCACTGAAATCTTTATTTACCCCAGTATCCAGCACTCGGAGGCCTCCAGTGGCGATTTCCTCTCATTTCACATCTTTCTCTGTTGCTCTCCTTACTTTTGAGCTGACCATGATCAGATACTTTCATGTCACTTCTCTTGTGCCCTGGCATTCCTTTGGGTGGCAGATGGCTTCAGATTTCACAGTTATGCTTCCTCTGCTCCCCAGACCCACCAGTTTTGTTTTTCTTAGAACACAGGATCATTGAGGCTGGCACTACTTTGCAATTCTCACGCTGAGACGTGGTCTACTAAGAAGGCACGTGGGGAAAAACATTGTGGTGTTATTTTTTCTCTTATTAAGAAGTGGAGAACATGCAGTGAGCATGATGTTCTCATTTATCTATTTATGAGTGGTTCCTATTCAAAGGATTGTAAGAGAGAGTCAGGGAACATTGGATCAATTTCTATTTGATTACTCCTTGAAAAACTGGAAATTATCATGATGTAGTCCAATGACTTACTCTGGATTTACACCAGTGCCAATGAGAACATAATGTAGTCCATTAATTTTACTTCACATCCCAATGGACATGGACAATATATGCAGTGTGTTAAAACCTATCTGAATGCTTATTAAGAGTCCAATAATAATGGTATTTACTGAGGGTTATTTAAAAATGCATTTCCTTTCTTCACAACTTCCACGCTCTCTCTTTTGATCTTCTGTGATTGACACTGAGGACCTTGGCCATAAAAATGGACTGCAATTGCAAAGTCTTTAGTGAACTTTGTGAAGTATTTCACACTTCTCGCTCTATTTGTCGTAGTATTTTGCTGTCAGCTTAGACTTTCTCAGTCTTGTCTTTTTAACTCCTGAATGCACTACTATGTTTGGAAATATTTCATGTAGACTTTTTAAATAAAAAGAATTCATAGCACCCAACAATTATGTCATGAACCAAAATTTATTTTATCTATCTCCTTTATGAAAAGGATATTTTGGCCTGTTATAAGAACTGTTGATAATAATTATTCAATCTCTGCATTGACCTCATTAATACCACTCAGGGTGGTATTTGATAGCTATTAATGAAAACTGTTTCACTTAAAGATCAGTTGCATAGCAATTTCTGTAACAAGTACAAATAGAAAAATGTTGTAAGTCTCTTATAAAGCTCCATCCGATTCTACTCATGCCACTAAAGATGATTCAGAAATTACTACACATCCAGTCTGGGTCAGCTTCTGTGCTTATAGCTTGCATAATCCTAAAGACCATACCAGTGCCCATACCTCACTTGATTCATATCACTGCTTCCACATAGTAATGCATTGCAACACATACAATGTACTTGAAGTTGATGACCTTTTCACCAAAAAAAATTAAAAATGAGAAGGAAAAAAAAGTCTGTGCTTACAGTCAGAGGAGTAGAAAGCAGAAGAATGACATTACAGCATGAAACCTCTGTGGAGCTGGAGGTAACAAGGGCTGCGCTTTGCACTGAAAATTTTCTGAGCCTTCTCCCACTTATTTTCATCTCTGTAATATGCTAATGTGTTAGCTTTACAGTGTAGTATGCTGCCAGAACATTGCAACAATGGCACTCAATGCCAGATGCAAAAAAATCTTCTTGAAATATTACTAAATAAGGTATTGTGAATGTTCTACGTGGGAAAAATAAGTACATTCCCTGAGCAGTAAGAACAAGGGAATTTCTTAGGTCTAATAGCTCTTTGTCAAATGCTTGTCTTTCTTTATGATGTTTTTCTTCCCTTTCATTTAATTTCTCCAACTATCTCAGCTTTTTTTCTTCAACTAAAACGATCTATAATTTGCTATCACTTTATTATGGTTTGAGATTCATCTTGATCCATTTAGAGGAGTAACAACATACCAGGATTTCTGTGTCTAGAAAAGAAACAGTATCAGAAGCTAATTATTTGGGACAAAATGATGCTAAGGGCTAAAAGTCGGTACTGTCGCTGGATGTATTATTATATTTCCTGTATAAAGCATTGTTTTCTAGATAATAAAACACTTTCTTGAGGTTGCCATGATGACTAACTGCCCCACATAGCCTCTGGCCATGAGGAGAGCGCTGTACTTACTTAGTGAATGTGGGCAAGGCCTAGCTATGAGTGGGGGCAAGTCATGGGTCCCAAAGGATTATGATCCTAATGCTAGCATTCAAAGCTGGAACCCAAGACACTTTTCCGCACCCTGCACACACACAGTAGGCATGTCACTATAGGGGACAGGCACTGCCATACAACCCCTGGTGATGCATCACAGCCAGAGAGGCCCAGGCACAGGGGCACTGCAGCAGTAGCAGAGCAAAGAAACAAGCCAGTGAAATATGTCCTTGATTTTCTGGTCCATGTGAAGAACTCCTGGATGCTCCTGAAGTTGTGCAGTGCTTGCTGTCACCCACAGTATGGCTTCAGAGAGAAAATGTATAAACTCTTTCCTACACATCATCTATCTACTGCATTAGCTCTCCCATAGGCTGCCAAGATCACTTTATTTACTGTTTAAAGTCTTTAATGGAAATTGAAAAGTCTCCAACATCGTCACTAAAATGTGCAGTGGGGACAAGCGGAAAAACTAAATTTATCACTGGAAAAACAAAGCCAATACTCTTGTGAGTGGTTGGAAATCAGTTTGGCACTGCAGTTACAGCACTTCAGTGTCTTATTTTTGCTATGAAAATTGTTTTTCTCAGTTTTCTTCAAGGCCAATCAGTAATCATTTGTTTTGTTGGGTGTGTTTTGGTCTGACAGTTTTCATGTTTCTCTCATTCACAGCCTGATTCCTCAGTTTGCTAAAGGACAGCTGATAAAACTCAGTTTCAGATAAACCAAAATTACATTTATGCCATAAATACCCTCTATGATTATGGGAAGACACAGTCAGTCTCTTTTCATTGGCAATGAAATCAGTGTATAAAGCATTCTTGAATATCATTGTTCATTGTTTTCTCAGGGGCATCCTGCCAAATTCTCTTTTTCCAATACTGTCCTTATCTGAACCTTTAAACCCTTTCTTTCTAAACGGTGAAAAGTAGTACCCTGTAAAGTCCTCTGTCTCTCCTTAGGGTATCCATATCCACTACACTCAATAAAGAGAAGAGTGTAAGGAAATATGTCATCTCATGACCACAGCAGTCATACCAATTGCTGTGCTGGGATTTGCCCAGTCACTAATAATTTACAATGAATTCTCTACTCTTTTTACTTAGCTCCTAATAGTGTTCAGAAATGTCTTAATTTTTGGTCTGGAATATCAGAAGCCATTATAGTCAGATTGCATATTTTAGTGGTAAAATCACTGAAGATCTTCATCCTGAGGACGTACAAGAGATGTTACAGAATCACAGAATGGGTAAGGTTGGAAGGGACTACTGGAGGTCCTCTAGTCCAATCCCTCTGCTTAAGCAGGATCCCATAGAGCACGTTACTCAGGATTGTGTCCAGATAGTTTTTACAAGACTCCACAATCTCTCTGGGAAATCTGTCCCAGTGCTCAGTCACTCCAACAGTAAAGAAGTTCTTCCTCATATTCAGGTGGAACTTCCTGTGCACAAGTTTCTGTCCGTTGCCTCTTGTCCTATTGCTTGGCATCATCGAGAGGAGCCTGGATCCATCCTCTTGACACTCTCCCTTCAGGTACTTATAGGCATTGATGAGGTCCCCTCTCAGCTGGCTCTTCGCAAGACTGACCAGGTTCCCTCAGCCTGTCCTCGTAAAAGAGACACTCCGGTCCCTTAATCATCTTTGTTGCCCTTCTCCAGACCTGCTTCAGGAGCTCCATGTCTCTCTCGTACTGAGAAACCCAGAACCAGTTCCTTTCACAGAAACTGCAAAGCACACTGACCAACTAGGAATTTTAATTATGAATTAACAACCGAACCAGAGACTACACCAACACTTCCAATTGGAAGTGAGAGTTTCCCTCAGCTGGAGGAAAGTCGGACCATGGGCGGGGGTCAGGCCATGCAAGTCACCATCCATCAGCATCAAGCTGTTTCTTTGACTCAGAGGGGCTTTGGAGAGCAGCAGCTAGGTTGTTTTCCCTTGACATGAAATTAATATTAGGAATTATACTGAAAAGAGAACAACAACAACAACAAAGTTAGTCCATTTCTTTCAGTATGTTTTAAATTTATCCATACTCAATCATCATATTATAACCATCACAGTGTCACAGCAATAGCTGGATGCTGCAGGATGGACAGACCAGGACAGCTCTTCCTTGCAAGTAGCTTTTATGAGTCATTAGTGTCTTTCTTCTCTCTGTTTGTGCTGTATGAGTATTAATTAACTCCTCTGGTACCACTGTAGGGCAAGAAATCATTGCCTTCCATATGGAAATAGAGAAATGAAGCAGATTATGTGATTTGCCCAAAGCTAAAAAGAGAATTGTTATCAGCACAAGGAGGAGAACTGATAATTTTTCTTAGTGCCTGGTCCTGTAATGCAATTAACAGAGCAACCTTCCTTCACCTCATCTTCTGCTGTGTTACCCTCCACCTGTGAATAGCACTGACTCCAGCAGTGCTTGCTATCTGAAGCTGAATTTTACTGCTAAGATTAATTTCCACTCAACAGGATGACTCCAACCAATACATTTTTGCATCTAAGAGAAACATTAAAATCTAAGAATCCCCTTAAACTGCAGCATGAGCTTGACACTTAAGTAATTTTCCAGGAACAAGCTGATGTTACAACAGCATTTTTTGTGCCACCTAGTGGTTGCAGAAAATTAGATGCCAAGCTCTGACCCAGCATGCCACCCAGCATCAGTACCACAGTAAATCTTGCTCCTGCTCTGAGAACCCCAGCCCTGCTTAGGGCTGCTTGTTCCTTTTTCTTTTGCTGCTCCTGTTGCCAGTGTTTCACTGGGGAGACTGTGAGCTGGGCCGCTAAAACTCTGGAAAGCTGCAGTAAGAAGTGGTCTGAAAACAGAGTTAAGTAAATGGATATTCTCAGGAGCACTCTCAGCTTACATATATGCCATGTTTCTGTGGAATATTGAACACTTCCTCCACTGCTTGGAGAGTGTGAAGGAAACTGTGGGGACTGAGGAAACAACCAATAAATAGTATAAGCTTATATACACAGAATATTAGTTAACTTGTTTCCTGAGGAAAAGGACATAACTGGGTGCCTTAGAGAAGTTAAGTGGCTGCTCCACCAGCTGACCCACCAGCGGGGAGGACAAGCAATACTCAGAGAGGAGCTCAGGGGTGGAGCTTGGACCTGGGGTTATTTTCAGCCATGTTTTTATTTGCTTCTCAAAAAACACAGATAGGGACTGATTTCTGCACATAGCCAAACTTTAAAAGCACAATCAAAAGAAATATTCCCCTAGCAAGGGCAGTAAGGAAAGACTGCATCATATATGCTTAATTAAAAACTGTCTTGGAGAGTTAAGGAAAGCCAGACAGCAATATCAGCAATAGTGATATTTTTCCTACTTTTTATTTGAAACAGCACTGCCTGCCTTTTCAAAAAATAAGCATATTGCTGAACACCAAGAAGAAACCAGAAATTTAGTATGCTTGAAATTGGTCAGCTCAATGGCTAAGGTCATGGCCACATAAATTATTTCATAAGGGATTTAAGGTGCTTCTAAGCTAAAACATTTTAGCTGAGAATAGTCATGAGAATAAACATGATAGTTCCCAATGCTGATAGGGTTTAACATACAAAAAGCATGTTCATTTGTCACAACTGACCTTAGTGTTACATAGAAAGTTTAATACCATCTGCTAAGATAGTACTGGCCAAGTGAAGCTAAGCAGCTCACCAGACTTGGTCAACATTGTGTCATACTTTGTCTGTACACACATTAACACATTTGGTAAAAATATAACAGCTTGATGAGAAAAGCTTCCGTGTTTGGATTGGACTGCCTTTGACAATCCTTCAGCATCCCTGCGGCCCCAGCTCAAGCCAATGCCAAGTCCTTGGTAAATGAGCAGTCCAAAGACATCGAGTCCCCGCCACACTCCAAAACTCCTCACCCAGAGGCCACCCATCATGATTGCAGCAGCGAGAAATCCTGCTCCCACCCCAGCATAGGAGGGCTGCAAATAGATGGCCTCGTGCAGATTCAGCTGTGTTGACCCAAGCTTGTCCCCTGTGCTAGTTAGGGCCCCCCCACTTCCTGCCAGTCACAATGAACCAAAGCAACAAGAGCTCTCTTATTCCCACTGGACAGGCCAACCCGGTTCATTTTGACTGAAAGAGGCCAGGAGACACACTTTGGAGTGCTTCAGACTGTGTGCCAGGGAAGACAGCATGGGCAGGCAGGTAGTGATCTCTCCAGCCATCACCCGACATGCATGTCTGCTCCCTCTTTAGGCTGAAGAGGATCCGGGATGGCTGTGCCAGCAGAGCTGCCAGGGTAATAACCTCCAGCAGTGTGGCTTGTAATCTTCATCTGGCACAGCTCTCTACAAATAGAACATCTGCCCACAGCCTAAAGAGATGTTACAAAACTGATTAAATTAGACCAGCACAAGCACCCATCTGGATACTTTTAGCGCTTTGGCTCCCATTCACCTTGCAAACAGCAGTGATGGATAAAAATCGTTTTCACCTGCCCCAGTTGCAAAGTGGCCAGAAGGAAAGGAGGATGCATCACCCATGCTAGAATCTTAAACTTTTGACAAGTATGTCTAGTGAATCCTGATGAGGTTGTTTTTGAAGTTGCCACCTGGGATCTCCTGCCCAGCATGACCACAGCTGCAGAAGAGGCAGTGGGAGGAATGTGTTCCTGCAGCCATGCAAAGTCCAGTGTCTCAGCTCAAATGGGTGATTTCAGTGGGTCCAATGAGTTCAGGAATGGTTTACACTGCACCACACCCTGGTCATTTACTGCATGGGAAACCTTCCCTTATCCTTCTGGCTCTTATGTTCCCCTACACAACAGTACCGGATAGCAAAGCATGTAGATGCTCCTCATGTAATTTAATGCAGTGTTGAATGGATTAAACAGCCTATAGAAGTGGCAAATCTACAAACAAAGGGAGCCAAAGCAGAACAGCAGCAACAAATTGCAGAGGGATAGTTACATTTTGAATAGCTACACACGTTTCTGCAGCAAGAGACTAACTATATCCTTAGTTTATATAACTCCTTATGCCAGCTTAGGCCAGATAAAAATAAATGGATTGATTCTAGATGAATTAGAATGTCCTCTAAGGATCTGGCATTTATCCAACCAAATTATTTGAAGATAAACCAATGCAAGTTTTGTGCATAAACATTAGAAAAACATATCACACAGCTTAAAACAAAAACAAAATCATCTATGACAACTGAGAACACCATTGCCTTTTCAGTACCATTTGGAGTCTGCAGATAATGCAGGTCTCTAATAGATTTTTTCTAAACTCTTAATAAAAGCCTACAGTTTACATTATTTTAATGTACCTCTTACTTACTATGCCTTGCTAAAACCCTTTTTAAGAAAAACAATTGGAATTTTAACTAGTTTCAGATGATAGAGATAAAATCGGTCTTTACAAATCTGTATTTACAATAGGATTTTCAAGGAGAACACTGTTTATATTTCCTAATGTTATCCAGGCTGTCTATTTGTAAATAAGAGTCAAAGGTTTACAAGTTTTAGGCTGCAATAAAAGTAAATCAGAATGAGGGAAGACCATGAGCAATGAAACCCCCTGATATGCTGGAGCTGCTTTATCCAACTGGATAGAGATCAGACAGGCCACAGCAAGGAGCAACCAATAAGCTGAAGGGAACAGATGCCCTTCAAAAAATTTCTGGTTTTTCTACAGAGAGAATAGTATTGGTAACTCATCAAATGGTCAGATTGGACTTCATATGTCCTTGGCCTTTTCCTGGTATTCAGACTAGACCAGGATGGTGAACAGGCATGTACACAATCAGACAGGGAGGTCTCAGGGTTCATGAGCTGTCTGCTGTTTCTGGGAAGTTGTACAAGTTGACGGGTAAGAGGGATGCTGCACAAAGCCTCCATTTGGCCTCTGCCCACTGTAATTTTAGCTGCTATTGCAGGTGAGAAGGCTGAGGAGCCTCAGCCATGTTCTGCTGCTCCCCATATGATCTTGTCCACTTCCCACTCTCGGAATGCATATAATTCTTCCAAGTGCACAAGCTCCCCTTTTGTTTACCACAGGGAGACTTGCACAATCTCTGGCTACATTCACTATTTCCTCTGAGATATTAAAAGGAAGCTGAGCATCTGTAAACAGCAGCAGCATCGTGTCTATACCATCCACTACACACAGCAGACCTTGGCTGCCTGTCTGCCTCCGGCTCTTCGTGCCTTTGGACATGGAATGAGCTGCAGAGGCCCTGGCTCTCCCCAGGCCTCACTGCAGCACCCGTCAAAAAGGCAGAAACATGAAAGGTTTAAAAAACTATAGAAAAAAGGAAGCCCATAGCTAAGAGATGAAACTCCAAACCAGAACAAACTCTTTGGTTAATGGGACCCTTGTTTTTGCCAAACCCACTATGTTTGCTAATATGCAAGGGTGAGTCATTGCTGCCCTCTCTCCACAGCTGAGGGTCCCTGGAGAGGAGGCTGTTTTGGCTGCCAAATACTTCTGCACAAGTGGTACCACCTGCACAGCATCTCAGTTTCCAGGACCCAAAAGAGAGGACTAGTCTTCAAAAGCCCACAATTGAAGAGAAGACAGTGACAGTGAGTGGGGCTCGCAACTATGCCCTACATCCCCACAGCCTTTCAACAGGTCCCTCCTCTCTAACTGCTGGCTCACTACCAGGGAGAGGTGATTATGACATCTAGGCTCACCACAGCTTCAACATTCACAACAACAAAGTCTCTACTTCTGGCAGGAAAAACAAGGTCCGTGTCTGAGATTTCCATTTAAAGGCTTTTCCCAGCCTTTTTCCAACTCAATCAGTTGTAGCATCATGCAGAGGAAACAACCCTTCACATTGCCACCTCCCTGCCACCACACAGCTCTTTAGACTGGTACCCCTTTCTGTCCCCCATGGACATCGTGGCAATCTAGAGGGAGATATAGAGATGCACTAGGGTGGCTCAGCCTTCCCCTGGGCTTTGAATGCTGCTGTATCTCTCCTTTCCCCTCACCTCCAGCCTCACTCTCTGGCAATTAAACTGAAAAACCCACAGGACAACCAATGGACAGGGAACAAAGGAAAAAAGGGTCTTATATGTCCATTGGGAGCAGAACAGATTTTGACTTTTGGGCTCCCGTTGCTGGGAAGATAACTCAGCTATGTCAGGAGCCCAGTGAGGATAGGGGAGTTCTGTGCTGGCAGGCACAGGAGGAGGAGGAGGAGGAAAAACACTCTGACAAGGAATGGCAAATGTCATCACCCTGTAACCCAGCCAGAGCTGTGGCTGGGAGGACATGCCTTCATCAGTGACACCGCTGCGTAGAGCTGGCTACTCATGGAGAGTAAAGCAAGAGCCTGCACAGTCTGACAGTCTGAGGTTAAAACAGATAAATAAACAAACTTGATTATGAATAATAATGAGACACATCTGTATTAAGAAACCATGATTGTTTTGTTAAATGTGTGCCAAGGAAAGCAGTATTTTATAGAGTATTTGAAAGACTGTCCTTTGAGTTGTCTGTAGCAAACACATGAGAGTTTATGCAGCTTTGATGAATTCAAAAGGCTTTTTTTCTTCCTCTAAAAGCTGCCAATGTCTCCTAGAAAAACATTATGTTTACTTTTTACTACTTTCCTTGGCTTTTAAGTCTAGCAGAATGACAATCACTACAATGGGCAGAGGCCAGATAACACAATGACAGGCAGCTGCAGTTTTTGCAGCTGTACTGCATTCTTGTTAGAGATGATGGGTTTATGCTGACCTGAGGACATAACATGATAACTGTTCTTGTGTGCCATTCAGAATCTTGCTTACTAATGTTAATACCCTACAGAAGAGTGGATGGCTCTTACAATTTAGTGGACCATATAACCACTGGTGTTTTTAATTGTAAATTTATAATATTCAACAAAGAAAAATCTGTGGCCATCAAAATGTTACTGCTTTTCCGAGAAAGATAACATGCTAATGAGCAGATTAATCACTGTCCCTTATAAAGCAAGAAATAGGAGGAATCAAACTAAATTATTAGCTAAAAAGATTTAAGGGAGACAAAAAGGTTTAAGGGAGACAAATGCATGCTGTGCATAATTAATTTAACAAATTTACCAATTATAAGAAATTTTGTGAAAAGCCAGAGTTTAAATTCTTTCCAAGTTTATGGATAAAAAGTCCAGCAAGATCGACAAGAAAACAAGGACTCAGAAAATATTTCCAATTTGGAAGACCTCAGTTGCAGGGCACTGGAACCAGGAAGATAACCTCTTGGCAAGCATTGCTGCAGTTCCCACATCCTTGTGAAGAGCACAAGAGCCTGCTACAGGACACTGCCCAAGAGTGAGGGTGCAGGGCTAGAAGTGCTTTTGGTCATATTTACCAGAATCCTTCCTATGTAACATTGATCCCAAAATAGAGACATAATGAAATGACTGTTATGGATGATTTCATCATTGCCCCAAGAGAACAAGTTAGGACACCAATTAATTTTACTGAGAAGGAACAGGAGTGGCTTTTGAACTTCTGCAGAGACCTAGTTTCCTGCATTAACAAAATAAGTAGAATAAATACAAACTATAAAAAAGAAGCTATGCCAACAAAATTGTCTCCAAATGAAGTGTTTTGGTGTTTTCTCCCATGAGCTGATAAATTCATGAAACTTATTTTTTCAACTTTACAGTGTGTATACATATATATATATTTGCACATACATATATTTAAACTTTCCCAAAGACAGAGGAAAAACAGAAGCCTCATAAGAAATCAGTCTCACAGTGAGAAAGGGAGGATTCTAAGCAGGAAAGACATGACTTTTGAGCATAGAAGAGTTTTCAATTGCAGTTATCCTGTTCAAGACATAATGTGTATTTTAAGCAATAAACAAAATCACACATATCAGAACAGAACTTTCTGCAATGCCCAATGAAGCTACCTATAACAAAGATAAAACCAGCTTATTACATTCAGGCTTACTGTTTATCAGCTAGAAACAAATCTAAGTACATCGTTAATTCAGGCCATCAGAGAATAGATCTGTATTAAAGAAAATTAACTCCATCAGTCAAAGTCAAATAGAAAAAAAATCTCTAATAATATCTTTGACATAAAATGTATCCACCATGCTCCAGGGCCTTGAAGAAAAGCTAAGTGAAAACGAGACTCCTTTGGCTGGTAAATGTAAGATGTGCACACACACGTGCACATATACACATATTTATCTGTGATGAAATTATGCCCTGGCTGAGGGAAAAGCAGCTGCCTGAACTGATCTGAAAGGCTTTAAATTATAATAATTTTTTTCAGTTTTATATCTTGATTCAATGCCATAAAACTTAAATGGTTTTATCACTGAAAGGAAAGGTCATTTTAACCAAGGCAAGAGAAAGCTTCTCCATGTTTTATGTATTTTCAACTTTATTTGCAAGTCAATACGTTCTGAATCTCTGTAGGTTTCCATTAAAGTGGAAATTGCAAAACCCTTTACTCTGATGAAAGCTTGAAGCTGATATGCTCTAAGCCCTGCATGACTCCTCTTTTTTATATATATTTTATTTGTATTAATAATTATGTAAGGAAATTTCTGGAGGACAGATCATTAGAAGTGATTCTGCCATACTGCTTCTCTTAGACTAGCCAGAATTTCTTAAGAAACAAATTTACATTGAGGTTACTGTTTAAAATTCAAAAAGGCTCATGGCTGACTGCTGCCATGGACTTGCAACTGCAAAATAACATTGAGTTTATTGTCATCATTGTAAATTATGTTTGTAGATACTTGAATAAGGAGCTTGAGCAAAACTCCAGACCCTACAATAAGGCAAAGTTATATTCACTCATTATGGAATTGTGAAGACAGTTGTCTATAATCCCTTTTCTTTTTAAGAAATATGCCTACTTAGGCATAACCCAGTAAGTACCACTACCCTGGGGTGTGTTTGCACTGCAGGTGCACCCTAAGACTGTGTCACCTGTGGATATGACTGTGTGCCACCTATGTGTCCTGTTATTCCTCTGATGCTGTGTCTGGGCAATCCAGCTGGTACCCACCTGGGCCCCACAGCCTGGGGTCCACCCAAATGTACCTTTGCTGGCTGTGCAGACCAAACTCAGCACGCTGCTGCATTTGGGTCAGATGGCTCCAGCTATGCTATTTTGCTACAGGGACATCTTAACCAACATGGGGAAGATCAGCTGGACTGGGGATGTCCCAGGGTGACTCTAACACCCCATGATTCAAGGTTAGGTGGGACTTGTTGACAGACAGAGATCAGGGGAAATTAAAGTGAAAATGAGATTAAATTGGTTGCTAAACACTCTGTGACCTTCAGACCATCTGGGAATGCCCACTTAAATCCCATGGAGACTGTTCTGAGATCACCCTGAGTCATCACACACATGCAAAACAAAATCAAGGCAAAGCCTGCTCCTTACCAGCCAAAGGCCAGACTGTCCTACTGAAGAGTGGCATGACGACTGACAGCTGCAGCTTTTTCATGCTATTCCCTGGAGGAACCCAAGGAAACAAACACTTCCCAGATAGGATGGATTTCAAAAGAAGCCCGTCTAGTTATTGTTGCAAGAACTTAAGTGAGAAAACACCTTCTGTTACAGAGTCAGAAATGACCGGTTATCAGGTGCTAGACCTCATCACCACTAAAATGAAAAAGCTGAAAGAATTATGCTGACTTCATCCATTTTATTCTCCCATGAGAGAATTGATTTGAAATACGAAATGGCAGTTCACAATTATTCAAGAAAAGCAGAATCTGAAAAGAATAACCTGCTTTTACATTCACAATATTATCCCCGATATTATTGATGTTTTTGTTTTACTGATGAAGAAATAGAAGCATGTAAGATTAAATAATTGGCATGGAACAGACATTTCTGGTCAAGGAACAGAAATTAGACCTCCTGAAGGAAAACTCTGTGCTCTGTTCTCTTTCTTCCTCTCTGTGAATTTGATCAAATGCCACTAATAAGAGAGAGATTTGCATTTGATTTCAGTATGTACAGAAGCAGGCTGACAAATGATTATGTGTATCAAATTGAAGTTATCATATCACAGGGAAAACTGTCATTCTTCTAAGTGAATTTGTGTCAGACAAATTTGCGTCAGACAAATTTATGTCAAACAAAAGAATACAAAGCTCTCCTCTCCTCTCAATATCTTATGCTTATTAGACTCTTTTTAAAGACTTACCAGGATATATTGCAATTAGGATATATATATCAGACTAGAGCAGTTAGCTGAATAGATGCATAGACTTTCCAGAGTTCTATATAACAGCATGAGTTTTTTGCTTTCAAGGTTTGTACAAATTAGAAAACAAATAAATGAGATAATTCTTTCTTTTTCTTCCAAGCTTTTTACTTGGAGATTTAAAGCTGCCTGCCTGAATTGTCCAAGTCAGAAACACAGGAAAAAAATTAGTGTCAGTGTTACTTCGAAAAGAAAGAGGTCTTAAAACAGATTTTAGATTTAACAATGTGTTGTAAGAACAATCCAAATATTTTTTTCAAATAAGCAAGCTTGACACTTGCATCTTCACAATACATGGGAAGTCATGTATTAAACTCTAAACAACTTGGACTGAGACTCAGCAAATCTAAACAGTCCAACACAGAAATGGTTCTCATCAGGAGACTGATGAAAGCAAGACAAAATTCTGAAGGACACAGGTTGGCTATGTGGTTCAGTGAATGCCTCAGTAAGAAGAGACATAAGGATCCATATGGTATTAACAGACCTTTGAATGCTTTGTGCTGAAAATTGTTGTTTCCATATGTGTAGAGTGGACTCATGCTGCCAGACTGGGATCACAAAGGTTTTTTTCTCTTTGAATAAGTACAACCTGTCAGAGCCATGAGGTCACTGACATCCCTGAAATCCCTATCAGCCTCTCCAGGGGTGTCCCATTACCTTGCCCATGGTCCAGGACCCCATTTCAGGCCAGCTGACCCACATCCGCAGGCTGATATCCTGGTCCGGCCTCAGATGCAGAAGGTGCCTCTGGCTGCCTCCAGGCTGCCCTGGTCCCTGCTGGGGTGATGGGATGGTCTCTGGCTGGTGAGATCCTGCCCTGCTACCCAGTTCCCTGTAAGTTCTATCGCTCACAGTCCCAGGGAGAAGCCAGACCTTGCCCAACACAAACACTTCCGCAAGATATAAAGTTGCAGAACATCAACTCAATCAACTAGAAATACAGGTCCTGTGTGAGTGCTTGCTGGGTACCAATGGGATGCCAGAGGGTGGGCTTGGGTGGAGCTAGCACTCTTGTGAATTCTGATGGGAGATGGGATGCATTGTCCCTTCTGCTCTTCTATGGAAACAGAAGTCTTTGTTTCAGTAAGAAAACACAGAATTTAAATGGCATTTTATTTTACAGCTACAAACTGTTTAGAGCTGTCTTTCTAATGTGCATGACCTTCAGTCTCACAAAGAGGTCAACCTCCATGAAAATAAAAGGTTTGATTTAATCAAAAAGACCTGCTATTACCCAAAAGCAGACATGACATAAATTTCATTCTATTTTTATATCTTCCTGGCTCCAGTCTCCTGATTCTGACATTAAGCATAACAATCACACATGTGGCTAAACAGGGCCAAATTCTCCTTTTTTTTTATTCCAGTATAAATATGGAAGTAATACTGTTGAAGTAATAGCTTTGAGGTAGGCTCTCTCCACAAGAACAGGACTTTTCTCAGAACAGCCACAGTCAGGAAAGTATGCTGATTTTGAGGCCAGATTTTTACTGACAAGTTAGGGATCTAGAGTGGGGGGAGACCACCAGGGCTGACATGAGAGCCTGGCAGTCCCAGAGGCTGGGGACAGAGGCCAGTGTGGGTGGCATTTTGAAAAGCACGAGGCTTCAAAGCTCTCATGCCATTTTCAAAATGCCTTAGGCTATCAGAAGTTCAAGCTCCACTGATTTACAATAAAACTTCAGCATTTAAATGCATTTATCTTTTATGCTGATGAGAAATGGCCACCTAAGATTCACACCTCTGTGAGATTTAGATTCACGGTCGCAACCTCTCCCTTAAGTTTGACTTCAGTTTCATGTTGAGGCTCTATCTTTCCTGCTCTTGAACATGCCAACATTACACCGAGGGTCAGAAGATGGAGACCTTGCAGCTAATTCTGGGCAGGGGATATTGCAGCGTTCTGTGGATGTAGTCCTGCAAGAAAGCTATCAGCACTGGCACGGCTACAGATTGCTCAGGCGTTGAGCCACATCAGGTGTGCACAGCCTGGGTCTGTGTCGCCCAGCTAGGCAAAACTTCCAGTTTTCCTCCTGGAAAACCTAAAGGCTTGCTGTGTTGCAAGGATACCCTTTGTACATCTAAAAACATTGCTGACTTAACTATGACCATTTGCAGTTTGAAAAAATTTACTCGTATCAAGCCATGGACAGACATCCTCTTCCATGTACAGCAGTACAGGAACAAGAGGTTGCCACTCAGCTGAACAGCTGAACACAGCTGCTCCCTGCCCTGGATCACAGCCTACACTACTCCTCTGTGGGAGAAGTTTATGGGAGCCATCCCCAACTTTTTTCGGGGAAAATGAACCAGCTTAGTCCTGCCAAAGCATTTAAATTGCTCCTTCTGTCTTCTCCTAGTTTGATGCAGAATGTAGTCCCTGGCTGGATGCCTGCTTTTCCGCGGGGTTCCCAGAAAGGCACAGTGCTGAGGTGATATCATTTGATGAACTTCCAGAAGAAAACAATGTGCTGGGGGAGGAGTGTCCCTTTGAGGGTCTGGAAACTTTCTTCTCCTCATGTTGTCTTCTTAAATGGTGAACGTTGTTCTTTGGTGCAACATGCAGTAACAAGGGAGCAACTGGGTGAAGGACAATCCATCTTCAGAAGTGTCTGTGACCTAATAAATGACATTTACCTTGCGGGGATGAGAACCAAGTCATGCCCAGGGACTACAACATACTCAGCTGTATATTCAGCAAAGTTCCCAAAGTTGTTCTCACTTTGCTGTCTGGTCCCCATCAGTCACCCCTCTGCAAAGTGGTTGCTCTCACAATGGTAGCTCTTTATGGACTATTGCTTAAGAAGCCCAGGTGCAAACACAAGTGAACACAAGGCACAGGGCAGTGGAAATCTGTCCCCTATAACTCGTGGCAATAAGCAATGATTTTCTTCCTGTTTGTTCCCATGTACCTTGCAGTCTGAAATTTTATTTTTTCACCTTCTGTTTTTCCTCTCTTCGTGACATCCAAAATAGTTTTCCCAATCTGTTCTCTATTTCTCTTCTATCATTGCAAGGTTGGTAAAGCAAAATTATCCAAGACAGGAGATGGAAATTTTCCCGGTAAGGGCTGCTGTAGAACCAAGAAGAGGAAGCCTGCTTGAACTGAAAGGCACTCCACAGGAGAGGGGCACATTGCTGTAGGCATCTATCCACATCTTTAGATGCCTACATGCTTTCATATGCTTTATTCCAGTTCAGATTCATAACCAACCCTTCAAATTGTAGGTCATCCCTGAAGACAGTTTCTGATTAATGGATCTTTTCTCATTTTAAGAAAATGGAGAAAACTTTTTAAAGGAGCTTGTTCCTGACATGGAGGGACACTCATATTCTGAGTCTTACAGTGTTAAATCCTGGCCATTTTTCACTACATTGCAAGCAAACATTTTATCGTCTCCATGTTACTTGCCAACTGTAAGCAACTGGCCTTGTTTCTCGGCTCTCTGTCAAAACAAATTCTATCAGGTTTTATTTATTTGTGTGTTCTGGCACAGCTGGCAGTGAAACTGCTTTGCCTGCCAGGATTCTTGTTAAAATGTCCCCCATCTGAGTCAAGCTACCTCACCAACACACCTCGACCAGGTTCTAGGGCATTTTTCGGAAAAACAACCTTTCAAATAATGGGAATACCTGGAACCAGAGAGACTATGTTTCAAGTCAAACACTGAGATATAAAATTGTTCCCACTCCTTTGATATTTTGAAAATCAAACACATTGAACTTCTGGTCTTTATTATAAGCACTCAATTTTTTCATGAAGACTTGAGACATAGTTGAAGAATCTGACTGCATTCAACATAGTTATGAAGGAAACTGTTCAAACATGACTGAGTACAAACTTAAATGAGACTGTTAAATGTCAACACTGCTAATGGGGTCTTTAAAGATTGTTTTCTCAGTAATATTTAGCTAATGTTCCTTCCCATTGGCTGACTGATTCCTTTGGGCACCACCAGCCATTCCAGCACTGGGAATCAAAAGTTCAGACTGCTCAAAAATTTTCGGGTCACTCTCCCCTTCTTATACAAGGGAAGCAAAGACAAAAATGTAAAGCCACATGAAGATTGCTGGATTGCATAGATAACTCAAGGAGAGTGGTGGTGGCCAGCTGTGGTCTTGATTCCTTAGAGTAAGGTGTGGTCTTAACGGGTGAAGCTCTGAAGTCCAGCACAGCTGCCATAACACAAAACAAGCTGGGAGATGCATAAAGCTGCAGCCAACTGAGGGTGGATGAAAAATGTAAAAAAAAAAGGGGGAGAAAAAAGTCCACAATTAAGACTCAAATTTTAAATGGCACAAAAATCATACTCTGCAAAGAAACTGCAGAGTCTAGTGTGCCAAACTATAATCCACTGTTTCTGAGGCTTTGTAGAAAGGTCAGTGGTGGTGGTAAATTGACTGGCAGGTTTGAAACCTTCAAGCATGTGGACACAATTGACTTTCATGGATCATATTTTGAGACAGGCATAGCCAATGAGATTTCAATCGAATTTTTGAAGGTGACCCCCTCTGCTTCTCATCCTAACTTATTACCTCCTCCTTCACCTTGTTTCTCCTGCCACAGCTACTGGACAGGAGAGCCAGGTCTTTACATCTCACAGTGGGTGTTCAAGGTAGCAATGTGAGGTAATATGGGCCTTTGCTTTTGGAAAGCCAGAGGATATATAGACTACCTTATTCTTCACCACTAGTCCATTGCCAGTGCTGCAACAGAAAAAGCCCACAAGCATCACAACTTCTTGTCTACATTTTCTTGCACAAGGAAGTTAAAACACAGCCTCTTCTACTGCTCAAGCAGTTGTGCATATGTATTGGAAGGGAACTAAAAGCTAGCAAGGAAAGTAAGAACACAGCCAGGATAACCTGTGACTAATAGCTATTGGCCCTTGTCCCAGCTTTTATTTATAACAGATTCACGGGAAATCTTCTAGGATTGTTTCAAAACAATGCCAATTAGTAAATTTTAGAATTAGCTCTGCATAGTTGGACAAGGAAGAAAGATTAGATCATATACCAGGAAGTCTCAAAACTGGGAATTTGCTACAACCCCTTAATTCCTAAATTTAAAAAACTGTTAATGACATAGTCTGATTATACCAGTACTGAAATGAGATTTCCCAATGTCTTGATGTTAAAGACCCTCTGCCCAGCACCTAGCTTCAATGGGAATGCAACTTACAGAGTATGTTCTCAAGGTAGAAGATATAATCATGGAATAGTTTGTGTTGCAAGGGACCTTTAAAAGTTACCTAGTCCAACCCCTCTGCAATCAGCAGGGACATCTTCAACCAGATCATGTTGCTCAGAGCACCATCCAACCTGGCCTTGAATGTTCCAGGAATGGGGCATCCACCACCTCTCTGGGCAACTTGTTCCAGTGTTCTGCTATGGTCATTATAAAAAATTTCTTCCTTATATCTAGTTTAAATCTACCCTATTATAGTTTAAAGCCATTACCCCCGTCTTATCACAACAGGCCCTACTAAAAAGTCAGTTGACATCTTTCTTATAAGAGCTCTGTTTAAGTCCTGACTCTCTCAGCTTGTTTTCATAGGAGAGGTGCTCCGGCCCTTTGATCATCTTTGTGGCCCTCCTCTGGACCTGCTCCAACAGGTCCATGTCTTTCCTGTGCTGGGGATCCCCGGGCTGGATGCAGCATTCTAGGTGGTGTCTCACTAGAGTGGACCAGAGTGGTAGAATCACCTCCCTCGACCTGCTTATCACGCTGCTTTGGATTCTTTAGACCTGCCACCTTAACTGCAACAAGGTACTAGGTCCAGAATTGCTTTTTAGTGTTTTTCCAGTATCAGATGAATGAGATGACCTTTTGAACAGTGAACAAAGGAATCAGCCACTCTCACTTAGAAAATGTACTCCAGAAATCACTCTGAACAATCTGGTCCAGTGAAAAGTGTCCCTGACCATGGCAGGAAGGTTGGAACCAGTTGATCTTTAAGGGCCCTTCCAACACAGACCATCCTATGATTCTATGATTAGAATTGATCATCATGTCCATTACTTTTCAGTGAATGCCTTGATGTGCACTCTTGCTTTGTCTAGTAGATTTGAGATCTATTGAAATGCCATTTCCTACACTTGGAATAACATTATTCTAACCCTGTGTTCATATAATTCTTATTATAATTTTTGGTGATGGTTATGATGAAGATGACTCTTATTGTTGTAAAGAGTGTGTTTTTTCTGGCTTTCAATATTTGGAAAAATACATTGAACTGTTCAGATTTTGCTTTTCCCCGGAGAAAAATTACTTGGCAGATATAAATCACTTTGTTTCCTACCTCAGTTTCTGGACAAAAGTCTGTATCTTTGAAAAGGACAACCAGAGGCCAAGAACAAAGTGCAATTTATGACTCACTTTCTGCCTACCAGTTAACTCTCTGGTAACAAATATTTCAGTGCAACTTACGTGACTCCAGAGAAAGTGATCTGAGAGGTCTATTATACCCTCTAACTTCATAAGCCCATGTGAACTGAAATCTC
The DNA here is from genome assembly GCF_036250125.1 of Pseudopipra pipra. Lineage (NCBI taxonomy): Eukaryota > Metazoa > Chordata > Aves > Passeriformes > Pipridae > Pseudopipra > Pseudopipra pipra. The sequence goes on along the minus strand of NC_087552.1, from coordinate 60,800,036 downwards.
TGATTGTGGCCTCCTAATTTCACATGAAATTAAAAAAAACAAAACATGGCTGTATGTTCTTATTCACCTTTAGCATTACAATGGTGCTTTTAGAGCACTCACTGGGAAACAAGAGGCATAGGTTCAACACTGCACATCCTCCCTCGGTCTGAGGAGATTCACACTTACCAGAGACTTCTGCAATAACAGAAAGGCAACAACTACTCCTATGCATGAAGAAATGGAAGAGTCTGAAGTCAAAGGGCAAGAGAAGTGTTGATTCTCTGGCCTAATGCCTGGTCTCCTGAATGTCATTTGTTGCCTACCACTGTTGGAAGCAGCTTGTATTCCCCCCAAGACTAAATTCAGTCCCGTAAACATCATCACCTGAACATTATCCCCATTATCTCCCGCTCCAGCTCTCTTCCCCTTCCTGCAGTCCCACCATTCTGTTTCACAGAGCCATCACCCCTTAAGCTCTCCAAGCCAGAGCTGAAAGCTTCGTCTATTCCCCTCTATGCCGCCTTCATAAATTGGTTGTCCAACCACAACACCCCAGGCATCTAAGGCACATTCCTATCTCAACAACCCCGTTACCCTCACCTTCCCCAAACGACCTTTTTCCCATGCTCTTTTCAGAAATACATGTCCCAGACTAATTAATTTCCTGTAGGCACATGAGAGGAACAGCAGGGGAGGTCTGGGAGCTGGAGACAGATTCACACATCAATAAGTTACCGGCCAGCCAGTGACAGGAGCAGCTGTGTGACAGCGCTCGCTCTGATTTGTAAAAGATCCTGGACATAGGCAAAACCAGCAGTTGTTGAGACTGTTTTTGCTTGGATTACATGCAACACAGTGTGGGAACACCTGGCCTACTGATTCAGACTTTCATCTGGCAAAGGGCAGGATTTTTTTTCAGTCCTGGATCCTTAGCTCATGTCTGCTTCTTATCCATGAGCTTTGTGTAAAATGCATATGCAGCCTTAACCATGAACTCCCCCCAAGCTGTTCCCTCCTGGCTATGTGTTTAAAGTTGTTCTCTGCAGAGAGCTTTGTTGTCCCTGATTTAAGTCATATGAAAATCCATGAGCTTTATTTGTGTACGCTCAGTAGTACATCAGAGCAAACGTCACTGTGAAGTTTGTCCTTGTAGCTAACAACTGCCTTGGAGTTATCTTTTGCTACTCTGCTGTAATGTTAAGCATTCATATGCTAATCCACTTGTGTAGGCTGTTGTGCCTGACTGTACTGTAAGGCTCTATCAAATGATGGCAAAATCAATAGTTTGGTTTCTGCCAATTTGATGCAAGATGCTCAGTAGGAAAAGCAGAATGTATATCACTGAAGAGAATTTTGGAGCATCTTTTATTTCTCCCCTAAAGCTAAAATATTTTCTTGTTTTTTCCTGCATTACCACTTATACCAAGACAGTTTCTAATTTTCTGTTCTGTAAAACAGAAAAGATTCTTCTTAAAGACTGTGTATATGTACATGTATATGTATAAGCTAGTCTCTTCCCTGATGAATAGATCTGACCAGGGCATATACCTGTTGAAATTTACTTATGAACTGCAAATAAATGTAATGGCTTGGGGTTTTAAATCAATCAGTCACTACCAATCAGTATCACAAAGAAAGGAATGAGAACAACAATTTCTAGATCAATTCACTGTGCAATTTCTTTGACTCTGAGCTTGAGAATGAATCTGGTAACCAGTAGTGTTCTCCAGTGCTCAGTGTTGGGGTCAGCCTTGTTTAATATCCTCATCAGTGATCTAGACTAGAGGACCAAGTGCACACTCAGTCACTTTGCACATGATGCTAAGTTGGGCAGGAGTGCTGATCTCCTGTAGGATAAGAAGGCTGTGCAGAGGGATCTGGACAGGCTGGATCGATGGGCAGAGGCCAACAATATGAAGTTAAACACGGCAAAGTGCTGAGTCCTGCACCTGCGTTACAACAAGAGCATGAAGCACTACAGTCTGGTGCAGTGGCTGAAAAACTGCCCAGTGGAAAAGGACCTGGGGGACTGTTTGACAGCAGCTGACCATGAGCCAGCAGTGTGTCAAGGTGGTCAAGAACATCAAGGGCATCCTGACTTGTATCAGAAATACTGTGGCCAGCAGGATAAGGGCAGTGATTGTCTCCCCGTGCTCAGCGCTGGTGAGGCCATACCTTGAATCCTGTGTCCAGTTTTGGACCCCTCACAACAAGAAAGACATTGAGGTGCTGGAGCGTGTCCAGAGAAGGGCAACAGAGCTGGTGAAAGGTATGAAACTTGTCTCACGAGGAGCAGTTGAGCAAGCTGGGGTTGTTTAGCCTGGAGAAAAGGAGGCTCCAGGGAGACCTCATCGCTCTCTACAACTCTCTGAAAGGAGGTTGTGGCGAGGTGGGGCTCAATCTCTTCTCCCAGGCAACAAGTGAGAGGATGACAGGAAATGATGTCAAGTTGCAGCAGGTGAGGTTTAGATTGGATATCAGGAAAAATATCTTCATGGAAAGGGTTGTCAAGCATTGGAACAGGATGCCCAGGGAAATGGTGGAGTCACCATCCCTGGAAATGTTCAAGAGAAGTGTGGATATGACATGGTTTAGTAGTGAACATAGTGATGGTGCTAGGTGGATGGTTGGATGTGATGATCTTATCTTAAAGGTCTTTTCCAACCTTAATGATTCTATGATTCACTGTAAAAAAATGTAGGTTGCATTTCACACAGATATTTTTCTCAATCCCCCATTCTATTTTTTCTTTTTTCTCCCCACAGAAACCAGCGGACTCTGATTTCCTTGAATGCTGTAAATTATCCCTGAAGGAATGGACAACTCCAACAAAAAACCACACACAAGTTTTCTGAGAAGATAGCAAAGGAATTAGAAAAAACAGGTTGACTTGCAGATTCTCACCTGACCCATGAGTGACTCTCTGCTAATGCAACATTAAATTAAGACACCTTTGTACATCAGGTACTGCAACCCCTCAGCATGTCACTGTTTGAACAGTGACTTTTCTTTAGTATCCCAGTATACAGTGGAACAGAGAAATCTAATCTCCATTCAATAGTTTATGGAAACAACTAAATACTATATATAAAGCTTTAAACAATTTTCTTGCAAGACATTGCAACACAGTTCATTGCATAAGACAGGGCTTAAAAAAACCTGTTAGCAGCCCATTCACACTCCATCCATTCCCCTGCAGGGCAGCTGCCTTATTCCATCCAACTGACTAGGGTGAAGTGGTTATTTGTGCTGTTTCCAACCAGGCACTGAAGCTGCCCTCTCTTACTGCCATCCTTTCTGCAGGTTCAGCAAGTTTCTGCTGCAGTTATCTGAGTTGGAGATTCATTTGCCACCATAAGGGCAAATTTCAAAATTAAATGAAGGTGTAAGCCTTATCCTCACTAGAAGAGACTGTTCCTACAGGCATATCATCCTAGCACAGACATAACTCCCTCAGCAAGAGGGCTTTTCTCTGTAAAGTTTGTGTAGGGCCTAAAGACAAAATAAACCTAGGCAAGCAAAGGACTTCGAATTGAAAAATTCAGATTCTTTTTTTCATGTGTCAACATTTGGCCCAAAAAAAGCTGATATTCACCGTGTCAGTCTAGAGGCTACTTACTTGAGAGACATACAGCAACATATATGGTGACCAGAAAAAGCTCCAACCGGACAGAATTTCCTCCTTGCCTCCTTCATGGATTTTGGTAATGCAGAAATCCCAGATGGAGCTCTGCACCCATACTTGTGCATAATGCATCACAATGTCACACTTATTTGCATATTCAGAGACATTTGCATGTGACTGGAATGTCATATTATGCATAGTTTTATTCACGTGTATTTTTTCCAGATGCGAGGATGTTTGTGTTGCTGTACATTACAAGTTTTGCCATCTATACAAGCGAGCAACCACTTCAAAGCCAGCTCAAAGGAGAAAATTACTACACCAGATACATATGTAGCATCCCTGGTTTGCCAGGCCCTGCAGGTCCCCCTGGAGCCAGTGGATCCCCGGGGCCCCATGGACGCATTGGTCTTCCAGGAAGAGATGGTAGAGATGGCAGGAAGGGAGAAAAAGGTGAAAAAGGGAGTGCAGGTATTGAATATTTGTGTAACCTAACACAACAAAGACCTTTCATCATCATTGTTATACTTACATATGTGTGTGTGTGTGTGTATATATATATGTATGAGATGACTGTGTGTATGTATCTGTGTGGGTTTAAGTGTGATGCATGCATATATATACAGTGAGAGAAAGAAAATATGCAGATATATTTTAGACATGTCTAATATGCACATACTGACATCAGTGTAAAGAAAACTAAATGCACAGCCTTCCTGCACACAGATGCTAAAAGTTTGGGAAGAATGAAGCATGTGTGGTGTTAAATAAACAGTCTCATTTGTGCCCTTAGCCAGGAGTAAAAGATTAGCAGGTACTTAGGTACACACTAAAAATGCTCTAACTGTATGAGATATTTGGGCACAAGCATCACTACACAGGCAGCCACACCACTGTTCTTCCCATCAGCAGTGCCTGTAGTTCAGGCAGCAATAGACTGATTACATAAAATTCTTCGAAGTATAATCAAGATATGAAGAAAAGCAGGAACATAGAAATAAAGGACCTGCAGGCTGTGAGGCCTGGTCATCTCTTCCAACCTTACATTCTTTTCACAAACTTACTAGAAGATTTTGAAAGTATTTTTGGAGTATTTTGAAATTCTGACCCTCTTTTTTTTTGTTTGTTCAGGCACACAGTAGCCCACACAATCATTTATTGAGTTGATATGTGCAATCATTAACTAACTTAAAATGTTTTTGAAGGTTTAAGAGGAAAGACTGGGCCATTAGGACCAGCTGGAGAGAAAGGAGACCAAGGTCAGTCTGGTAAAAAAGGACCTGGAGGATTGACTGGTGCCAAAGGTGAAGTAGGTCCAGCTGGACCACCTGGACCTAAGGGAGATAAAGGAGACCGAGGAGAGCCTGGTGCACCAGGGGTCTGTAAGTGTGGAAAGATAGTGCTGAAATCTGCCTTTTCTGTTGGCATCACCACGAGCTACCCAGAGGAAAGATTACCAATTGTATTCAATAAAGTCCTCTTCAATGAGGGGGAGCATTACAACCCTTCCACAGGGAAGTTCATTTGTGCCATCCCAGGGATTTATTATTTTTCTTATGATATCACCTTAGCAAACAAGCATCTTGCAATTGGGCTGGTCCACAATGGGAAGTACAGGATAAAGACATTTGATGCAAACACAGGCAACCATGATGTAGCTTCTGGATCTACAGTGATCTACCTTCAGCCAGAAGATGAAGTATGGCTCGAGATCTTCTACACTGATCAAAATGGTCTCTTTTCTGATCCAACGTGGGCAGACAGTTTGTTTTCTGGATTTCTCTTATATGTTGACACAGATTACCTTGACGCTTTATCAGATGAAGATGAGCTCTGAAGCAGAGTGACATTCAAACTGGACACCCCAGCACTGGATTTTATCCAGCTGTGTGGGAAACACAAAGTTGAAAGAAAAAAATAAAAATCTGGGAGTTTATTCTTGCTGTAATAGCAACCAGATCTGAGCTTGTAAGGATGTTTCTAGAACCTAAGCTGGATTTTTAACTGAACAGCAGGGATATCAAAAGGAACTGTAATTAACAGAAGACTGCTTCACTCCAGGACTGACTCTTCCTGAAAGTTCTGTTTATAATACTATTTAAACAAATTTAAGATACTGTACATTGGATTTTATATAAAATATATTAAGTTGCAATGTAGAATGGATATTTTGTATATGATATTAAAATAAAATTGAACAACTGACCACAATATCATCTTTGGTCATTTTAAGACAGGCAATACATTAAAAACAGATATAACAATGAATTCTTAAAAGGAGAGGGGTAAAATAGGAATTTCTGCTTCAGGATGTCTCTCAACAGGTCACAAGGACACTTCCATCTGATATTTACAAGAACGAATTACATTCATAACCAGCCAACCTCCCAATAAATATATGAAGATTTGTGCTAGCTGAGGACTACCCAATACCAGTCATAAAAGACCAGAACAAAGGTATTAAACATATCAAGAAATTAAAAACTTAGAGATCTGAAAACTTGGAGACAATCAGTCAGTATTCAATGTGAGTATTTTCAGTGTAATTCCAAGTGGGTTTGCTATTCTTTCAATGCCATCCAATATCTTTATGAGAAATATGGAAAAAAGTATAAGCTTTTTGTGGAAGAAAATTGTGGACTCCAAAAAAGGATAGAACAGTAACCAGTAATGTGCATAAATTATATGGAACATAGGGAGTCACATCATTAAAGCAGCCTTAGTTATATTCCAATATGGTCATATGCAATGAAATAAATGTAGGTCACACACAGAATGAAAAACTGCATTCAGGAAATCAATGAACTCGAAAAAGGTACATGGGACCTCATGGATCATCAGCTAAATATGAGTAATCAAAGCACGCTCTTGCTGTAGCCCTTTAGATGTATGATAAATGGAAGTAAAAGTAGGAGTAAAGAGTAGTTGCTTAGGAAGCTGCTACTTCTGTCATTGTTTCAAAAACTTACTTGAAAATTGGAAAACAAAATTGTTATAATTCTATTCATGCAGATTACATGAGAGATGTAACAAGGTCAATTTACTTTTCTTGTCAATGAGGTTATGAGGTAATTTGATCACAGTCTGCCGGTATCTGGAGATAAAATTTCTGGTAGTAGCTGGCACTTCCTTCTGTTAGACAGGAGTAGAGCAAGATTAATTGGTGACAAACTATCAATCCCCACTGGAAATGAAGAAGCCATTTTACCAGTAGCAGCAATCAATCATTGTAAAAATATCTAGGAACATCATGAGCTCTCCAGCATTCAACACCAGTCAAGACTGGCAGTCTTTCATTGGGTGCTCTTACTTTCCAGGAATTTAAAATCTTCTTTTATTCATCCCATATTTACAGAAATCTGATGTTTCTAACAGTTATTCAGATAACATCAAATGCTGGTGATCTGTGTTGCACAGCTCTTAATCCCACTTTAGTTATGACCAAGGCAGAGGGAAATTTCTAGGGGTTTTTTCAGTGTACTTAACTGAATTAAGAACATTACAACCAGATAAAATGACACAAAAATACCACTGAGATTGCAGAACAAGCACTACAGTTCTGTATGGAACATTAGTCTATGCTCCCTGTATCCATGCCTTCATTTTCTCCCACATTAACATGCATGGCTTTGTGTACATGACTGCTGCTTTATGCAGTGAACAAGTGCAAAGTCCTGACCACAAATCAAACTAGCAGTGCTTGTACAACAGTTATTTTATTTGACAGTGAGAGAGGTGTGATAGAAGACAAAAGTGGATTATTTTTCTAACTAGACATCTAATTTATTAGTGTCGCACAAGGGCTTCTTTCTGTGAAAAATATGGAAGAGAACACTTAGAGATTCAGTTTATCACCCTGCTGTACAATCATTTATACATCTGCAAATTAAGCACAATATGAGTGCAAAATGCAGCCCAATCATCATTTACAACAATGACTGATGCTGATGCTTCACAGTCATCAGTGCCTATAAAAGGCACAAAGAGGACTGGCATTGCTCAGTGCCTGCCTGCACTGAATTCCACAGGACAGAACAGATGATCATATCTGGCCTGTGACTTCCAGGAAGCATAATTCAATAGATGCAGGACTGGACATATAATACATTTTATGTAGAGAAAGCAACTTACAGAAGTATATAATTAGATTATTATCTTTAAAAATATGGAAATAAGTTTATGACATTCGAATCAGTAGAAATTTTATGTTAGTTTTCATTAGAATTTTTATTAGAATTAGATAATATTCTATAAAACCAAGCTTAAGAAAAGAGTATGATTGATTTTCTTCAGACTATATAGAAATATATTTGGTAGTTACAATACATCTGGAAATTTTCAGACAAAATGAATTTTTCTCAGTTGAGCAGAGAAAATATACAGATTTATAGTGAAATGTTCCTAGTTGCAATCCTAACTAAAAGCGAACTACTTCCGTGTAATAATCTTGTAAAAATGAATCCAATGTAAAAGAGAGATTTTAACCACACCTATGTTGAGAGTGACATCATGGGAATAAGTAAACTAAGAATCATCGCTTTCCTTTACTTAGAAATTTTAGATTTATGTTTGTATGGTGGTAGAAGAGTAATTTTTGCTTCCCTAAGTTTTCCCTAATGGATTCTGTAGTTTTTTGAACACTTTAATATTTTTGCAAGACCAGTTAAAAATAAGTAATTCTGTTGAATTATTTCTGTAGGTTTTGGCAAAAAGAATCCTTTTACTACATGTATGGACAACATATGTATACAAGTACCATGTGTCCCTGCCCCCATTAAGGATCTCAAGATATTATCCTAAAGTAAATCATTGTTATTGCAAGTATATTACTTGAAAATAGATCATCTTTGATGACACGATAGTTCATTTGGGGTATTTCTCTGTCTAAATTTGAATTTATATGGAAAATATCTTTGGCTGATGTCTTCGTGCTATTCCCACCAGTAGTAGGGAGGTCTGGTTTGGTTTCAAGATGTTGTAGGAAAACAAAGAGCAAAATCTCTTTGGGATTAAATTTGAAAAGAATTAAAGATTTTTGCACAATATATAGGTCATTCTACAAATGTCATAATACCATATAAAATTAGGCACCCAGACAAAACTAGTCATCTAGACTTTGCCTACAGTCAACAGAGAGAAATTAGTGTCAACAGAGAGAAATTAGTGCCACTGGGTGAAACTCCCAGGAAGAAGCATGTCTTTGCTGCAGCACCAACTCTTGGGCTTCCTGATCAAGGCTGCAAGAACTCATACAAACCTCAAACCACTAGGAAACCTTCAAACATATTAAGAAGCTCAGTGTTCCTGAGATTCATAAGTAAAAAATACATATATTTACTTGGCATATACGTAAATGAGTAAAAATAAAGTTATTTGAAACAAAATAGCTCCCCACAGTCTTTTACTCTTTCAGACTTTCTTTATACTTGTTAGAGTGACATCAAGGAAGAAGTAAGTCATGTGTTCCGTTGCTGAATATTTTTAACCCAGATAACTAATAAAACATTTAACTACATCTTCAAATTGATATGAGTATGTTCCTTTGAACAAATACATTTATTTTCCTCACTGTTGGTATTCATGTCCATATGGTTAGGTAGTTATACATTTTTTCAGAAGCAATAGGTCCTCAATTTTTTACAATGTTAAGACAATATAGAGGAAATAGTTACCAATGGATATCAGTACTGAGAACATTATCTACATTCTTCAAATCTTTTTAAATCTACCTAACACCATTTATGTACTTTTGGGATAGGTAAAAGTATAGAAAACTGACAAGAAGCTTATTTCTTGCCAAGTATGTTACATTAGTTATTGAAGTTCATTTAATATTTTCTTTTTATTTACCTTCCACAGGTCACCCACTAGGTTCAGTTTATATTCATACACTAAAACAATTACTGAATAACTTAGTTTTCCCTGATTGCATTATTTATTTATTTATTTATCCATTGTCAGGTAATTCATAAGCAGAATAACTACAATGATGCTGTACTAGGCAATTTGATCAGCAGGAACTTCAGTTTTATGTGGAAATTTGGCCCGCTTTATACGTGTCTTTCAGTAGGTGATGAGTCCCATCCAAGAAATAATACATGAAAGTAAACAGGAAAAAAATAGAGCTGACAAAGTAATATTCCACTATCTTTTCTAATGAGTAATACATTTTTTCAAGAAGCAATTTATTCCTTTCAGTATAAACATCTAGACTTTAGCTCAGAGAGCATTTAGAGGTCACATACACTTTCCTGTAACCTTAGGTCAACACTCCCAACTGAAGTTATGTCAGTATTTCTGAATTTCAGAGGCATGATTCTTCCTCACGTCCACAGGAAGAAATTTCCTAATAGTGTAATGAAATTCTCAGTCTCTGATACTCGGTTTTGTCCTAGCTGCATACATCAGATCAATTCATGAAAGCTATTACCTAAGGGAAAAAAATTCATGGCTGGGCTTCGCGAACGAAGATTTGGGAAGGGAAAAAAAAAAAAAATAATTAGACATATAATACACATATTTTTAATAGCAAATATACACAAATAAAAAGGTGTCCTGGATTATTTGGCATTTGGTTTACAGCCCTCAACTCTGAGTATAATTTTGGTATAATTTTGGCAGCTACCTGCTGGAAGGAGATTTTTCCTCTAAGCAGACTGTTCCTGCAGCAGCAAGTATTAGTAGAAAATTTCTCTTACCTGACTTTAATCTCTAAAAGCTCAAAGACCATTGTGTAGGTTAAATTAGTTCTCAGCTGTCCTGTCACCAGTGCAAAGTAACAGGTGGAATAAATCTCCATTTGGACGGCCCCGTATTAGAGACTTACATTAAGAAAGGAGGAATCAGGAGGTATTGTCTCTTCACATTACTTGTGTCTAAGTGACTTACTCAGGTTGACCTTTAACTCTGAGATGGCAAAAGTTACACAAGATGTCTGCTCTTCAAGAACAATCTGCTAAGTGGAAAAATTGGCATAATTTGATTTGGTGATTTATATGTCTCACAATTAGAGAGAAGATGTAGATTGATGAGAACAGAGAAGTACCCTTATAATGACAGAAATGACCTCTTGTCAGACCTTTCATAAAGTATTGCTTGAGCTCCTCCTGGGACAACTTCAACTGCAGTAACTTGGCTGGTCTCCAGAAAATTTTGCAGTGTACTAAGATGGGCTAGCGATCTTCTCATGGCTCCAAATTCAACACATTAAATACATATAAAATATTGCAGTTTTTAAGGATACTTAATTTTAGGTGTTGAAAGCCTAAAATGGAGCCTGAAGTGATTCTCTAACACCAGAAACAACATAATAAATTTGTTCCTTTTCAACTTTAAAGCACCTGTCAAAATTCTAAATACAATACAAAACATAAGGCAGTATTTGTAAAATTGTCTCTGTGAAAGAATAGTCTTGTTTATGCCATGTTAACAAAGGGACAAAACATACTGAATTCTTGAAAAAACATAAATGAACCATTGTTTTCAGCAGGCTCTAAAGTTAATTTTTTGCATGAAGCAGATGGGATTTCTAGAAACAAGTGAATTGTATGAAGGAAATGTACCAGCAGTTGCTTTTCTTTCTCTGCTTTCAACTAAGTTTTATCTCTATACTCAGAAGAAAGTGGGAAGGGCTTGGAATTTTTGAGTTGTAGAACAACGTCTTTCATCATCCGAAAACTTGCCTACCACTGATGCTGATGTCCCTTCCATGCACCACTTTCTTTCACACACATTCTATCAGATGTTCTGGTTGTGAACACAGACTTCTAAACTGCGTGTGACAAATTGCAGGAAGTGTTATTTGTGACTTCTGTCATGTTGGAGTAAGGTGCAATCAGTTTAAAATAATCAAGATAGGCAGAGTTTGTTCTTCCTTGTTTGTAACCTCCCTGAAACTGTGATTGCTGTAGAGTTGCACATAGTGTTTGAATTCCTATTCTAAGAGCACAACAACATGTACTATTACTCAGTAAATGCCATACATGGCTTGTAAGAGCTGCACTTTCCCTTCTGTTTTGTTTTTCCAAAAATTTTGACTTTGATTCTAGGCAGGTAACACATGTAGTTTGAATTCTGTATGTCTCCTGTGAGCAGTGATTGTACTGACATGTTTTTAAGCAGTTTCTCATTTCATTAAGCAAAGGTCTTCCACTGCTCCTTTAGGGTATCACAGTAATTTTCCTTACATAATGCTGTTCATATTTGTCCATCATTTACATTGTTTGTACAACTGTTTCTGAGACTGGAATAAATTTCTGGGGCACAGATTTATCAGCAAAACAAGATGTTGAACCCGAGTTCTTGCCAAAATTTTGTATGAAGTTTCACCCACTGGATCATTTCCACAGTCCCTCCTATGGTGAGGCTTAGCAGACAACTGAGATTGTGTACTGTTTATGTTACCCCAAGAAACCTGTCCTCTGATTACATCTTTCCCATTCTAGAAAGCTGTTGTCATGTTAAGTGTCTTCTAACTATGATAGTTCCTCTTTTAGCAATTAAAAATGCATGCTCCCAATCTTTTTAACTACGGTGACTATTTACTTCTTCCCAAGGTCTTCTTCTCAGGATAGTATTCAGAAATGAGAAACAATGTAGCCCTCTCTTCTCATGTGATTCTAACTATTAAAAACTTGTAGTAACAGTCCTTCAGCTGTTATAGGGACTGCTTATATACAGACAATTATAAATACGTCTAACAGCTCCATTTACTGCCACTGTTATTGTTTGTTCTGATCATACTAGAGATACTGATACACGTTAACATAAAAAATTACTCTGTTAGCAATTCAGTGCAGCAGAAAAGACCCCTCTTCAGTTTTGACAGGAAAACTATAAATTCCATTGTAGCTATAAAAATTAGGAATTGTATATAAGACAATGCACACTTCTGCAAACTGTCTCACAGTGCTGACATTTCTGCCATTCCTAGTCTCTACGTAAGCTTGTTTTGAGCATTTAGCAAGCAGATTCCTCCTCTGCTTCTTTAACCAGGGCTTCAGATTGTGTTTCCCTTTAAGCAGATTCTAGAATAACTACCATAGCCTTCATATCCTTTTTTTTTTTTTAATTTCTGCTACAGAAGTATTAAAGTATATTGATAACTCTATAAAGTTATGATTTGTCCTACTGATAGATTTTTAATCCTGGGGTGGCAAAAAGCCCTGTTTGCAAATCACAGCTGCTGAGAGAATACCTTTTTTAACTCTGCTATGTGTCATATAATTTCTCCCCAAAATGACATGCTAAGAAGTTTTCTAAGGCTGATGCTGATTTGTAAAGGTCATCTGTAAAGAATAATGCAGCTTCAGTTAATACTCCAAGTACTTTAATGCACTGAAAAACAGAGAGCACTAGGAAAACAACTGGCTACTAACCATCCACTTCAAGGATTTATCTCTTGAAGTTGTCAGGGATTTTTTCAGAGTGAAACTAATCTAAAAAAATATTTACTTCCTGGAATGTTGGCATGTAGTCTGAATTAGAGGTTTAACATGTCTCTTTAGTCAACAGAGTGAAGAGGTCTCTTTCCTTAAATGACTGATATTCAGGAATCAGTCATTGCTCTGGTTCACAGAAGTCCCAAGAAGGGGCTGTGTCTCTCTTCTGCTTACTTTATAAGCACACAGAAATTAAGTCAGAAAATTTAGCAAAGTTTGTTAAATAAGGTTAGGATGAGTGACTATTTTATTGTATTTCAGTCCGAAATAATCATCCCTGATCCTGTAAAAATATACCATGGATATTTGTTTTTTAAAGGCACTGCAGTAACTGAAATGGTCGCTGTTTGCAGGAGCTGAATCCTCCTCATATTTTATTTACGACTTTCCCTTTTACTGTAAATGAAATTGTTTACGAAAAGTCGGACGGAAGTGTTTTAGTGGTTTAAGCAGGAGAATCTGACTCTTTCTTTTAAAAAGCACAGCTGAGGCACGGTTGCTAGGGGCATTGTTGTGCTTGGCTCTTGCCTGTGTTCCCAGAGCTGCTGTATAAGAAAACCCAGGTAGGAAGCCAACGTTTTCCTTCAGTTCTGTTTCAGTGTCACTGCATTTTGTGTGTTTTCATGAATGAGACAGATTTCAGAACCCAAAATCTTCAAAATTATTTTCTAGGCGTTTTTGATGTAATAATTTTTTTCAAAGAGCAGTGAGAGAAGCTCCAGTGTGTTTCTGTTTTTAGTTTTCATTGCTTGGAAACCAACTCTAAGCTAATGGACAGCTTTATAGTTCTTGCATCCAGTTGTTTATTACATTATAAAGTATCTGTTATAGTATTTAACTTCAAGAAATGCTACCAAACTGTTAAAGAAAGCGGCCATAAGGCACTTCTATAAGTTGCCAGTGTTTTCCATTTGCATGTGCCTCTAAAAAATACTGTTCAAATTGATACATAAAGCTTGATATGAAAGAGGTTTGTGTGCCAAGCAATAAAAATGCTGCCATTTCTTGCGGTGCTGTACTTCTGTGCCATGAAGAAGATATTTGATGAACCTTGCTGGCAGCAAGGAAATGTGGCCATTTTTGGGTGAGAGACACCGAGGAAATTGGTGCTGAGGCAAATGCACAGGAGGTTTGGGAGAGAGTCACATTTGTCTAAGGAAACCACTTGCTTAGGGTGTGTTCTGTGCTAGCTGAGATTTATTTAGAAATCTGAAAATGGTTGGGGCCAGTAGCTGGTAAAGCTAAGCCTCAGGCAGGAGATAACCACGTCGTTCCTCCTCTGCTTCTTCTCCTTTTTCATCAGGTATGTCCTAAGAGATAAAGAGGAACATGAAGATCACTCTGCATATTCTAGGCTGGGCTGGAAGCACTTTTTGAGGCAAATATGCATGATCCTGTACACACCCAGTACAAAGAAATTATGGAGAAACCACTGGTGACCTGTGTCACCCTCAGTTAGCCCTCTTGCTACAGGAGGTTTAGCCAGCTACAAAGGTCCCACAAAAGTCAACTCCCGTGAGTTGTTTCACGGAAATTTTAAAATCCAGAATAAACTGTGCTGTTCTGAGTTACTTCATCTGTGAGCACTGTACATCCCTTGTACAGCCCTTGGGTTTTGCACTGGTGCAGCTATGCTGGTGCAACAAGCACAGCCGTGGTCATGTTCCTTCCTACTAAAGGGAAAGCAGGACAGGAACTCACAGTAAGAGTAGCCATGAATTGAGTTGTACGGACATAAATTTAAAAATTTCCCCAATGCTTGTAATCAAATACAGCCACTTCCTAATGCAAATAAAACTGAAGTAATTTGGCCAATAGAAGTGATTTCAGCCCAATGCTGAAAGGAGGGGAAAAAAGGGATTGAACATGTCTCTGTGATCTTATTATTGCGGCTGTCTTTACAGACCCTATATGAGTTCTTTATGTAAAAACAAAAAAAAATTGCAAGAGTGTTCATACAGCATGCACAGGCCCACATTGTTCACTATTATATTGAATAATTAAATGGATACAGACATTTTTTAATCATTCCATTATGAAAAAATATGGGTTTTTTTAAGTACTAAGGCTGTATGTTAAATGGTGTCATTTGATTATTTGGGGTGAAAATGTTAAATGGAATGTCTCTCGTGATCATTATGCACATATTGAAGCATATCTCTCATGAGTGATTTCTGTGTTGCTTGTGACAGTAGGGTGTCAGTCACTGCCCAGATGAACTGCAGTGAGGAATCCCAGATGACAATCACTGAGGTTAGTGTCCAGTTAGTTGAGACAAAAGTGGTGTATGATCATTTTTCACTGAATAGGAATCTTTTATATATGTAACTGTGAAAAGTGGAATATATAAGCCAAGAGTCTCTTTTAAGCTCTTGTCAACCCTGGATCTGTCAGTACCATTCTAGTTAATGCAGATTTGCACAATTAATTTCTGTGCAAATACACTGCAACCAGACGTACCATATGCTGGAAGTAGGCACCTTTAACACGTTGGGTCTTTGTTTTTAATTCTATTTCATATTGATCCAACATTACTTGATTAAGTTATCTTCAAATTATTGGTTAAATACATTTAGTCTTGAGTAGGTTGCAGAACAATGAAGCTATCCTGTTTTCTTGTCTGCAGAAAAGTTTTTGAAGTGATCATGTTTAAACAGCAAAATGTTAGAAGGGGAAAAAAACCAAAAACTCCTGTGATATGAGGAGACTGTAAAGATAAACAGGCAAGATGCTCTGGAGGTGTCAGTAGGCTTTAATCTTGATAACAAATATCAATGTATGTTTACTTTGGGCAGTGTCCAAACTGTAGCTTGCCAGTGCCATCAGTGGAACATAAGCATATATTCAGCTGATAACCATCGATCCAGCTCACTTAAAAAAAAAAATTATACATATACACATATATACATACATATACATATATATATATACATATACATATATACACACAAATACATATATATATATGTAATATATATGTATGAGCTGGATCAACATCCTGTAGATAGATAGATAGATAGATAGTTGTATACACTGGAGCTATATAGAGATGGATATATACAAGATAGATAGATAGATATACGTACAGGATATATAGACAGATAGATAGATAGATATACAGGAGATATATACACATAGGATGTATATATACACGTATATATTTAATATGTATATAAAAAATATACGGGGAAAATTGCTACAGTCGGGTGTTTTGGTAGAGCAGAGGTTATGTCTGTGTGTCTGGGGACAAGGCCTGCCTGCACCCACAGCTCTCTCTCCCTCTCCGTGTCGGTCCCCGCCCGGCTCTCCCAAGGCTCCCTCAGTGCTCCCTCATCCTCGGGCACCGCCGGCACCTCCCGCCCCGCTCCGCGCCCCGCGCGGGCACTGCGCACGCGCGCTCGCTCTGCCCCCTCCGCGCCGGGTCCCGCTCCGCCCCCGCTCCCGCCCCGGTCTCGCCCCGGTCTCGCCCTCGCCCCTCTCCGGCCCGGCCCGGCCCGGCCGCCCCCCCTCATGCGCCTCTCGCGTCTCTTCTCGCCCCGCTGCAGCTGCCGGAGCCCGCGGGTGTCGCCGAGCCGCGGGCGCAGCTCAGGACCGGAGGCACCATGGCGGCAGCGCGGCCCCGCGACGCCCCGGGGGCGCTGCGCGGTGAGTGACTCCAGCGGCGGGGCGGGGCGGGGCGGGGCGGGGCGCGGGCCCGACAGGCTGCGGCTGCCGGCGGGGCCGGGCCGGAGTGCGGGGGCCGGGGGCAGCTGTGCCTGCCCGTGTTCCTGGAGTTAACCTCAGTCTCCGCTCTGAGGTTGCCTGCGGCGCACGAACAGCGAAACCAGCGCGCCCCTGCTCTGGTCCCCCCCGAGCTTCCCCAGGCTCTCCTGGCATTCCAGTACCGGCAGGGTACTGTCTGTGCCTGCCAGTGCCAAGTCAGCTCGGGCTCTGAGCGAAAGCTAACATGCTCCTATCGTATTTAGACATGCTTCTATCACATTTAAATATGATTAGATTATGAGATGCCCTTACATTTTTCAAATTCAGTATTTGCATACTGGAATGTGCACCAGCCAGTCAGCCTCACCTCAGTCTCTGGAAAGGTGATGTAGCAGATGATTCTGGAGGTTGTCACCAAATATGTGAGAGAAATGAAAGTCATCAGGAGTAGTCAGTATGGATTCACCAAGGGGAAATCTTGCTTGACCGATCTGATAGCCTTCTATGATGACATGGCAGGATGGGTCGATGAGGGGAGAGCACTGGGTGTTGTCTGCCCTGACTTTAGCAAGGATTTTGACACTCTCCCATAATATCCTCATAGGTAAGCTCAGGAAATGTGAGTTAGAGGAATGGACAGTGAGGTGGGTCAAGAACTGGTGGAATGGCAGAGCTCAGAGGGTTGTGATCAGCAGAGTAGAATCCAGTTGGAGTCAGTGGTGTTGCCCAGGGATCAATAATAGGTCCAGTCTTATTCAATTCATTTATCAAGGACCTGGTAGAAGGGATAGAATGTACCCTCAGCAAGTTTGCTGATGATACCAAATTGGGGGGGAGTGTCTGATACACCTGAAGGCTGTGCTGCCATTCAGGGGGACCTTGACAAGCTGGAGAGTTTAGTGGGGAGAAACCTAGTGAGGTTCAACAAGGGCATGTGTAGGGTCCTGCACCTGGGGAGTAGGCTACAGGCTGGGGACTGACCTTCTAGAGAGCAGGTGTGCAGAGAAGGAGCTGGGAGTATTGATGGAGGACAAGTTGACCATGAGCCAACAGCGTGCCCTTGTGGCTGGGAGGGCCAATGATATCCTGGGGTGCATTGGGAAGAGTGTGGCCACCAGGTCAAGGGAGGTGATCTTCACTCTCTACTCAACCCTAGTGAGGCCACATCTGGAGTGCTGTGTCCACTTCTGGGCTCCTCAGTACAAGAAAGACAAGGAGCTACTGGAGAGGGTCCAGTGGAGGCCACAAAGATGATGAAAGGTCTGGAGCATCTTATGAGGGGAGATTGTGGGAGCTGGGCCTGTTTAGTCTGAAGAAGAGAAGACTGAGAGAGAATCTCATTACTGCATATAAATATCTCAGAGGCGGGTGCCAAGAGGATGGAGCCAGGCTCTTTCCAGTGGTGCTCAGCAACAAGATGAGGAGCAATGGCCATAAACTAGAACACAAGAAGTTCCGTCTCAACATGAGGAAGAGCTTCTTTACATTGAGGGTGGCAGAGCACTGGAACAGGCTCCCCAGGGAGGTTGTGGAGTCTCCCTCTCTGGAGACATTTAAACCCTGCCTGGACGAGTTCCTGTGTCACCTGCTCTAGGTGTCCCTGCCTTGGCAGGATGGTTGGACTGGATCATCTCCAGAGGTCCCTTCCAAGCATAACAATTCTGTGATTATGTGAACCTTGTATTTTGTGCTTGAAGTGTCATTCATGGATATGAAAATGTGTGGATTTATTGATGTGCTATTTTTAGTCACATGTGAAATACTCTACTCACAAAGTGGGAGAATGTGGGAGAGTGATGTGGTAGAGAGCTGTTAGAACTGAATGTCTAACTGCAGGTTTGGAAAGAATAGAGGTCATTGGTACTCAAAAACTAATCTTCAATTTTTTCAGCATAATCTCTGCAATATTCCTGTTAAATAATTTGGACAAGATTAGTGTGGTGAATCTTACTGTGTGGTTTTGTGGTTTACCTAAATAGGATGCATAAAAGAGATGCATAAGAGCAGAATATTAAAAAAAACCAGTAAAATGAAAATCCAGTGAATTACAAACATGCTTAGTTTTTCATCGATAACAAGTTTTACCAAAATAAAATGTATATATTGTCCTCAAACACATTTTAGAAAAATATGGTATTTTTTACAGACATCTACAGTTAAGGGATGTTTTCAACTCTTAGAGGTCTGTGTACTTTTCTTTTGAGTGCTTTTTGAGTCTCACTGTGCCAGCTTGTGCTAGGAAGTGATATGCCGTTGACAGACAGAGTCCAAACAGATTTCAGAATTATTGCATGGAGAAATCAAGAGACACCCTCTAGTGATGGTTATTTTCTTTTACAGAAGCTCATTTTCCTGGAATAGACAGAACAGCACAACAGTACTCTGAGAGGAAAAGTAGCTGTTAGGTCCCCTATGTGATAAATGTTTTGTTTTCCAAAGTGTTTTGCTCTGCTACTCCTTCTGTTCCTGAAATTCCTGTAATTCTGCAAATTTTATGTGATCGAGTGAAAAGTACTACATGTGGTATTCTGAATGGACTGTTTCATTGGTTTACTTAATTGCAGTATAATTTCTCCATTTGTTCTTGTTTTTTTTTTAAATTACATCTTACATTTTGATAAAGAATGCACCTTGAGCTGAAGTCCTTGTGTGTCTATCCAAAACTTATTTCAATTTCCCCTGCCCACCTATGATTCAGTCTGATAGATTTATAAATAATTGAAATTTCCATCTTCTATATATGAAGGTTTTGAATATGCTAACACTGCTGTTTGCTGTTGTGTTGCCCAGTCATAAAGTAAAAGTAGATTTTTTTTTGAGCTCCTCACTCCATTGTTAGGGTGATGATCTGTGTATGAATTTCTGATTATCACTGTCTTGCCAAGTGATGACTAATCATTTAAAAAAAAAAGAAGTGACATCCCCCACAATTTTTCAGGTGCCATTGAGAAACTCTGTACTGGCTGTTTGCTCCACTATCTTCTTTTTTTTTTTCTTCAATGCCTATGGTAATGCATTTTATCCAGGCCTTTTTAGTTTGTCATGGTTGTTACAGATTATGTTAAATTTGTGGTGTTAAAAGTAAACACACACCCACGCCCTTTTTTTTTTTTTTTGGAAAGGGAACTGTATTTTAATACAAGGAAGTAGGTAATGTTTGTGGAAATATCATTTTGTGATGTCCCTCAAATATTAGGTTTATTTTATGCTAGCATGGAATGATTATTTGCTCATTCTCAGCCCACTGTGGCAAACTTATCTTGAAACATATCCATCAACTACTTCTTCACTTAATAGTCAACATAGTGTCTGTACCAGTCCTTCAAAAATTGAGTCAGTCTCTATTATTTTTAATGCAATCTGTAGAAATTCTTTATTTTGCTGTAATCCAACTATGTGTATGCTTAGTGCCTTTACACCTTTCTCAGGTGGAGTGACTTGACTAAATGTCAGTCCACTAGTCAGACTAAGTAAATAAGAGTTTCAAAAGAAGAATTGCTTCAAATAAGAAGCCCATGTCTGATAGTTATTCCCTTGTGAAGGCAGCACAACTGCAGTGTTACTAAATCTTTTTCTTCATTGTTGGGTTTTTTGAATTTGTATAGTTATTTGGTTGCAGTTTCCAATGACTGTATCCCTGAAAAATACAACAGTGTTTCTAGGACCTATGTTGGAAGTTACCATTCCTTGCTTTCATTCAGGTAACTGATGCTTGGTCACTGTCTCTCTGCTTTCCCTCGTGCCTGGTTTTTACATCCTGTCAAGATACTTGCAGCAGTTTTGGGTCTGTATCGGTGCAGAGAGCTTTGAAGCCACACAGAGATCCAGTGGGTTTGGGCTCCTCTGAGTGCAGAAGTCAAAGGACACTTAATAGGTGGCATTTTCAAGTTCTCATTTGGGCCTTGTTTCAGTTTGACTATCCAGCACACTTATTAACCTGCCAGAAGTAAAATATGGAGCCATATGGAGCAGGATAATGACTCTTCCAATGTAAAACATGGTGTGAATTTTTTTGGTACAGGCTTCTGATGGTAATCCTGCAAAGTGATACTCCCATGGATATTAGTTTTAATTCTTTCACTTCAAAAATATACTTTGAAGTTAAGCACAAATTAGTTGGCTGTAGAGTCCATTCACATAAGCAGAACAAAAGTATATGTCCAGAGAAATAAAATAACAAACACATTTTTTTAAAGTTGTCCTTTTCTCAAGGAACTACAGGATCCCACATTAATCAATGCATTGAGTTAATTTTACTGCAACTACCAAAGCCTTAAGATGTTTTTCATTATGTATAGAAAAGATAATTACCCTGTTATATCAAGGAACTGATTAATCAATGAAGAATTCTGCATACAGAGCATGAGTTCTGATGCTTTAAAAGGTGCTTAAAATAGCAGCAGATGGTTTCTGCCTTAATTTTGCATGTTTATGCTGTTCATTTTAACCTGGCTTGCCTGGAAATGTTTACAGACAATTTTCAAGTATGTTGGGAGATCAAAAGCAGATTCTAATTTGTTGCTTTCTAGTTTTCCTTTATTAGAATGGAATTGAAATGAAGCATTTGCTGCAATGAAATAGAATATGTTTTTGCACGCTAACTGAACAGATTGCAATGGTAGAAAAAATCACAAGAGGGAAATCAAAAGGTAACTTTGGACCAACTTCCGCCTTTAAGTAATTTTATCTATATCTTGATACTTGGGTTTGGTGGGGGTTTTTTTGGTAGATTGGTTTTCTTTGAGAGTTGATTTTTGTTGTTGCCGTTGTTTGTTTGTTTTTTAACTTAAAAGCCCGCACTAGTGAAGATTCCATAAGTGTTTAAGGGACTCAGTTCCAGTGCTAGAATACCCCAAAAGTTTGAAAGTTTTTCCAGTGTGTAGTCACTTTTCATATTACAATTAAAGTCAATCATTTCCATCTCCAGCAGAAAGAGCCTTCTGTGTGCCAGAATCGTTTGTGGGCCTGACCTTGTAGAAGTTGTTGAAGTTTTTTCTCAATTCCAAAAACTTTTCAAATGCTATCTTCGAGCAAATGTGACTTCTGAGAGTTCTAGCCTGCATGTTTTATACACAGATAAACATTACTCCACCATTCATACCATTAATAAATGTTCTAAAGGCATTAGATTGAGGCAGATCCTGAAAATTCCTGCTCAGTAGGGGGGTTGAATTTATGAACTGTTACTTGCTTATCTCTTTACATGTGATTTGCCAATGACTTGTATGTGCCCTCTTCCCCTCATCCACCCTGTCATCTCATCAAAATATTTCCTACTGAAAGGCACTTCCTAGATAGCAGTCTCAAAAGTTGAGATGTATGATTTTTCTGATATTCACAAAAATGAGTAGAATATTCTTTGAAGAACATTAAATTGTCTTGATAGGCTTTAATCCTGGCTAATCTAGGCCTTCTGTTGCTTATTATTTTACCGTCTTTTAAGTATTTGCAAATAGACTGAGTATTTTTTGTAGGGTTGAATTTAGACTGAATTGTTTATGCTTCTGCAGCTTGCTCTTTCTTAAAAAAGAGACTTGCCTGGGAGTTTGGAACTTATCTGTTCTCCATCATTTCCTGGAATCACTGACAGATCTGGCTTTGCTGCAGCCAGTTCATTATTGGATACTCTACCTTGATGTTTTTTAATTAGCTCAGTCTGATAAATATTTGTCTACATTTTGTTCTCTGTTTTGTCAGTAATTCTTACTCAGTTCTTACTCATTCTGCATTCCTTGCTAGAAAAGACAAAATGCAAATAGGTTTTTCTGTGCGTTGTCTCTTAGTGTCTCTATTGAGTACTTGCTTGTTTCTGTCTCTACTATTCCTCTTGGAAAGGAAGTGGTTATGGGATCCTTGCTTTTCCATGTCTCATGCTAGTGAGCTTTGGGCCTTGTTCATTCTTTTGAAAGTTTCCAAATAAAATGAATGTTTCTTTTTTACAAATACAGGCAGTAAATTGTGTAATTTGGAAAGATTAGGATTCTCCAAAGTCTTTTGATGTTTCTAAGTAGAATCAGCAGTAGTGGGGTTTATCTTAATGTATTTTTTTCTAAATGACAGCGGACTAAGGTTATCCTGGAAATTAGATTGCACTTTGGCATAGTAGGTAGCCTTTAAATGTTTAAGTTGTATATTCAACATACGGTATTTTCTGCTGCCAGCAAAGCTCTTGGAGTAATATTGAATCAGCCATAATGTGATATATGTTGTGTGACATTACCACTCCTAAACCCTTACCCTTTGCTGTTTTATCTCCCTTTTGTGAATTTAATGCCTTATATGAACCTGAAATCGCCCTTTACTTAAGACCTTGGCGAGCGATGTTCTTTCATAAGGGCAAAGAACAATCAGTATTTGGCTCAAGGAACAGACAGGTAATGTAATTTTGTACTTGGTGATAACTAGAAAAACTTATTTAACTAGAATGTATGTGTTCCCAGATTAAAAATTAAAGAAAAAAAGCTCCACAAAGCACGTGTGCAAAAAGAGCTGCAGTTTTCTCCTGATAGTCATCTTAGAGTTGTTCCAGTTAAAGGGCCAGTGTGTTCTGTGTGGACCAATGGATTTCCTCCTGGAAATAAAAACCACTTACAAAAGTTAAAAAGAAAAAAAAAAAGACAATTCCATGTATAAGAAGGGATGTAAGTAATTTCTCTTTAAAAAGTTAATATTGCATGTATCAGTTGAAGTTAAAGTTTCAGTAAGCTCCTGAGAATGTCCAGGTGAACTCCAGGGCTCCAGTATGACTCAAGCAGTTGGTGCAGATGGGGAGATAATTATGTAGCTAGGATTAGTTTGAAAAATGAAGGAATTATTTAGATCTTTCAAAAAGAAAAGTACTTAAGTGGTGACTTTCCAAGCTATTAAGTATATAAAACTATTTTTTCAACTAAAAATATTTTGGAAGATTTTATGAAGAGGATAGCCATGAGTCTTGTACAGTTGTAGTGCAATCCCAGAGAAGGAGATGGGCACATTCTCAAAATACTGTGCAGAAGTCATCCATAATTGTGTTTAATACATAAAACTGGAAGAAGTATTGCCATTTGCTTACACATAGAATCTCATTTACATTGTAAATTTAAAATGTTTTTCATTTGTGTTTGTGTGAGAGGATGAGTTGTAGGTGTCCACTTCTTTGTATATCTGACCACAAGAATGAAGCTTCCCTGTAAACATGTGGATAATTATTCATTCTTTTTATTTAGGTATCAGGGAATGTAGTAGGGTACAGGATCACCTTACTAATATTTACTGAATCTATGTGAAGAAATCTTAATCTGGAAGGATTTGATACATGGAAGATAAGGGGAAGGAATGCCATCTGTCCTTCAAAGGAAAAGGAGGCCCTGATAAGTTTGGTTATCAAAAATCACATTCAGTTTTAATGATGGAGGAAAAGCCTGGGCTTTTTTGGGAGCAGCAATTCAAAGACTGCAACAAGCAGTAATTCTCCTTTTCCATAACCATGATTGCCCAAGTCAGTGTCCAAACCGATATTTACTGCCTACCAAAAAATCTCATATGCCACTGATTTAAAACTCAGAATTTCATGTTTCACAGGATCAGCAGAGAGTACTTGATCCTAAAGGATGTAGAGTTTTGATGAATTCTCTGGGTTGGAGGGTGGGATGTGCAATTTTTTTGTTTGTTTGTTTGAAAACAGCCCCAGGGGTACAGTTCTAGTGATGGCCTCTAGCTGGACACTACACAACCCTTTGAGCCTCACAGTTCAGCCAGTTTTCAGTTCACCTAGGTACATGGTCCATATTTCATTACTTTCTCTATAAGAATGTTGCAGGAACCAGTGATAAAAAACATCCACCGCTTTCCCTTCATCCACTAATCCAGTTATCATGTCATAGAAAATTGTCTCATTGGTCAGGTAGAGGTTTATCCCCTTTGTAAATCCATGCTGATGACTCCAAGTTTTCGTCTTAACATATTTGACAATGGTTTCTAGGATTATTTGCTCCATCACCTTCTTGGGCATCAAGGTGAGGCTGATCAGCCTGTAGTTCCCCAGATTTCCCTCCTTGAAGACAGAAGTGATCCTCAGGAACCGCCCTTGATCATCACCATGATCTTTTAAAGATAATTGAGGGCAACCTTCAGGTAACGTTGACCAGCTCCCTCTGCACTGATGGAAGCATCTCATTAGGACCCTTGGGCTTGAGTCTGCCCAGGTTGTTTAAATATGTTTAAATATGGCCTTACTAGCTTGTGTGTGAAATGGGAAGTTACCTGATGATGCCGTTTTGGGTTTTATAGCACATCACCATTCAAAATTAGATGAGACAGCTCTGACTAACAGCTTATAAAATGGCAGGAAATTCTTTTATGTGTTTTTAATAGAAAAGAAGTGTGACTATGCATTACTTAAGGTGGTTCATAGTATATAATGAAAGGTAGATCCATCACAAAGGCATTTAAGTGATAGTCTGTAAGGACTGAATTCCAAAAAATGTTTCATTCATTCACGTTTTCTCATGCAAGTTCTTTCTGTTGGAACATGGGATTATGTATGATATAGATGGTTTTATTTAACATACATTTCTTTCAGGAAATACTTAATTTAAACATGTTGCCATGTCTTCTCTGTTTCAGAGTTGCCACCTGTTCATTCTACATCAAGGACAGGTATTGCAGAGCTTTCTGTTAGACAGCGAATGAGAGAGAAACTAAAAGCAGCAAAGGTGAGAATTCTTCAGAAGTCCTATTTGGTTGACCTCAGTCTTATAAGTACCACTCACTTCATTTTACTTGCTTTGTGCTATGTGAATCTGAGTTGGGATATCTGCTTTTTGATTTCTAATGCCAAAATAATACTAAGTTCATTGGTACAGTAGTTTTCTGTATTGCTGTATTTTTTTTCTAGAGTTTATATTTAATTTGTTTGTAATAACCTATGATGTATTGTTTTATAATTCAAATGGTACAATCATTAGAAGATCCATCTGTGTTTTTTGTCAAAAAATTTCTGGCACTATTTTGAAATCAATGGATTTCGTTGTAAGTTTACTGTGCAGTTTAATAAGGGCTATTAATATCTAGGTCTGTAAAATCACTTAAGCTGATTATATATAAAAGATTCTGTCCCTAACACAAACATGAATAAGTTGTTGAGTTCCTGGGAATTATTGTAGCTTTGATCTTATTCTATTTCTGTTATAGCTAAGCATTTTTTTCATTTTTTTGCTTAGTCAAAAGCTGAAATTACTTTATCCCAAGAATACCCCAGTTCACAACCAAGGCGTTTAAAAGGCATCAGAGGAAGAAACCCAGAAGTCAGACTGGATAAAGTGGTAAGAAAGTGCATTGTGTCTTGCTGTGTGAAACATGAAATAAATCAAAGACTACAGTCTTGAAGATCAATTTCATTGATCAAAATTATAGTACTGTTTGAATTAGTAGACAGGAAGGAGCCTTTCTGATTATTGTTTTCAATGTACTTATTTAACAGTAATAATTTGCTTTCATTGTAGTTGACATGTGAAACTTCTGTCATTTAAAGGTTCATAACTTCTGTTGCTTTAGATGCCTTGAAGTATTTAAAGTTTACTGTAACAGAAAAGTAAACAAAAATGTATGTATTACATACATAAATTTACATATAAATTTATATAAATTTGCACGGTGTAATTGCTAAATGCTGGATATTAGCTTTATATCATTGTGCTGTATTGTATTTCCTTGTTACTATTTTACATTAGAAAATGATTTTTGTATTAAAAAAATAACAAAGGCTCTATCTGTGCAGAATTTGCACTCATATTCTTCAAAATTCACAAAGAGATTGCTTGCCTGTAGAAAATGTGTTCCAAAGAATGTGTATGCCCAGGAAATAACAGCATGTAGCAGTAATGCTTTTATCTGGAATTCCAAACAATATGAATTAGCCTGGCTGAATTACTTGTCTTGGGGAGAATTACCTTTTCATATAGGTTGAGGGTAGGTTTTTGGCAGTGTTATCTTATAATAAGTAATTGTTACAGCTTTCAGTTACGTAGTACTGTTTTAATATGTTTGTATTAGGAAAATGCAGAAGTGATACCCTTATTAGAGTTGGTTATTAATTTTATATAAAGAATATCTGAAACCTTCCATGTGTTGGTTTTGTTTCCTGTACTTATCTACTCACAATTGAGATATTGTTTTGTTGTTAAACAAGTGGCCATCAGATTGACAGAGTTGGAGATTTTCTTTTTGCAATAATTATTTTGAAGTTTGGGTGGAATAGTTGTAAGCTTGAGAAGAGTCTCCCTTTAATCTAACGATTCAGGCCACAGATAGAGTGGTAGATGTGTTTATGTTGGCTGAGCTTGGTGAAAATCACTTTGAAGCACTTAAATGAACTTGCTGAAGCAACCTCAGAACCAGTGACGTTTACAGTGATCTGCGTGTAGGGCTTTGCAAAACTGGGAATGGATAACCATGCTACTGCCTTTCTTGAAAAGGCAGGGGGATGTCCCCCATGCAGTTTGAGAGTAGCATAGCAATAGTTGTTTGAGAGAGAATAAAACAAATCATCAAGTCTTTATTTCAGCACCCAAGCAATGGATACCACCTTTTCTGAATAATACCGAAGAGGGTTTTCCTGGTTGCAGCAGAGTTTGTCTGAGAGGCTCCTTAATTCCATTCCCTGGGCAGGAGTGCCTGCCAGCAGCACCCCTGTCATTGTTACCTGGCCCAGGCTGTCTGCCAGCCCCTCATTTGCAGAGGGAAAGATTTGCCATTGTTGCCCCATTTCTCCCCTTTGGAGATCAGCACATGGCTGCTTGTGTTCAGGAGTGCAGAAACAATGATCCCATCAGCAGTGAAGACAGTAAGTTGTTATTTAGGCAATGAACCATTTCTTGATACTCTGCAGTCTGTTTCTTCACCCAAAGGAATTAAGTAATAGTTGGATGTACCCTTTTAAAATAAATATAAAATCAGTTTGTTACCACAGTGACTGTGTTTCTCTCTTGTTTTTTTTTTCTGTAAAAATGCAATATGTAATAACTGTGTTCAACTGTTTGTATTTTTTGTGGTTCAGTAAATATGTGCTAAAACTTATGTATATATTTTTATGCAGTCTGATAATGATAAATTTAGGGAGATGCGAGAGGATGAAACCCACTTACCACCAAAAGTAAAGTTTCGTGATTCTGTAAAAAAGCTTAAGCACAAGTCAACAGTAAGTACCAATTCCTTCATTTCAATAACCCATATTAATTTCATTTAAACACTGTATGGCTTCATGGTTCTGTTTGAAAAAGCAGACGGAATTCAGTCTTATGCATTGGCGAGAATGTTATTTAATTAAAAATTTCACAAACAGTGCATGCCAACAATTGAAGTATATAAAGGGAACCTTCATCAAATGTAAGAATGGCTTTGGGTCATTTGATTAAAATAAAGTTCAAGTAAATTCATCTGGACACAAATACTGGAGCTTGGAGGAAAAATGTTTCTTCTGTTTAAATCCTTTTTATTGAATGCCACTGGTTGGCAGTTAAAGCATTTTGCAGATTAGTATGTTGGTATTTATTAGCAACAAAACGCTGTTCATTCTTTTGTTAGAGGATTCATCCTAAAGCTAAAGGGTCCTGGGTCCTTCAGAGGCAAAAAGCCATTAGAAATTTCATATCATTCACCTGGATATCTGCGTTATGGCCAGAATTTAAACTTTGGCATTTTGTGATTCACAAATTGTTTATGTTTAAAACAATAAACATGTTAAAATTAAACCTTTTTAATAAAACATTGCAAGAAACATTCAGTGAAATTATAGTATAGCAATAGAGAAAGTATCATGTATGATTTACAAATTTCAGTTAGCTGCAGCATTTGGGTGAGTTCTCTTTGATATAAAATAATTACTATCCTGTGACAAGTTTTTATACATGCTGCTGTTTTGTATTCCTAATGGAAAAAATTATTCACTTGCCCTAATTTTCTTATAAATGCCTTATTAAAATATCTTTGTTTTCTTTTCTTAGTTCCAGAATGATTTTCCTTCTGAGGAGGAAGCATATAATTTCTTTACCTTCAATTTTGATGCTGGACGAGAGAATGTGAAATCTGGAGCCAGGAAAAGGAATGGATTAAATGAAGAAGATGAGGCAGAAGGGGAATGTGTAGAAACCCATGAAGATGAACAAGAGGAGGATGAAACGGTCTGAACTATAGGAAAAAATGTTCATATTTTTATTCAGACTAATACAAAATGGCAGCTTTTGTTTCCTTAAAAATTCTGAAAGTATACTTTCTCAAGAAACTTTCTTAAGAAACAGATGAACTAACAGAGATGTTTGCACAACCTATAGGATGAAGACGTACACCTCATTAAAGATGATGATTTATTCATGGGGCGGACAGATGATGATTTTGTAGTAATGAAACCTGCTGAATGTGAAAACTACTCTGAACAGCTGAAAAGGGAAAAAGAATTTCTCTTTGTTCCCAGCATGCTAACAGGTATGAAGATTGTGCTTATCCATTTTGTTCCTGGATTTTGCATAGTATGGCATTCTTTAATCTGCTGAATAACTTTTGTATCAACTGTGTCTGGCAGTAGAGAGATACTTAATTGGGACTCTGACACTGATCACCCAGTCAAGTCTGAAAAGGTCTGACAGAAGGATTAACTAGAAGCATGCACACCTCAGTGGGTCATCTGCTGGTACACTCACAGGGCACATCAGTTGCTCTGGGGTAATTATCTTAGTGCTGCCTATAAGGAAATGCAAGATCCTGGCTCTTCTTCCACTGGGGTTTAGCTGTTCTGTTGTTGAACATATGCAGCAGGTTACTGGGTACACACATTTAGGAACTGAGGTGGCTCATGCACTGTGCATTATAACTTACACTATTTATTCGCTTGGCTACATCTGCAATTTTTTCTGTGTGGCAAGTTTGTCAGGAATCATGTAAGTAACGTGATTCAAGGGGCCCTTTTCACAAAATGTGATTTTGTGAATTGGAAACAGTCAACACTGATCATGTCTATGACCTTTTTGCCTTATTCCCGTAGAACTGCAAAGCCCTAAAAAATTGCTTTATAATATCACTTGCTATTTAATATTTGAACTGGAAGAAACAGAAACGAGTCTCTCAGTGGTCTGTACCAGAGCAGTGTTGGTACAGCTTGCAATGCAATGTCAAAATACTTGGCATTGGGTGCCTCTGTCTTTTTGTGTCTTGTAGCTTAGTTCTGACTGCTTCCAGTGTGATCCACTGTGTTCTGAGTTAGGGAATAATTTATTGTAATCCTCAGTAGAATCCCTCCCTGTTTCAAGATTATTTCACTGTGTGTATGGGCTCAGTATTTTTTAAGAAAAGGACATATTTTGGTTATATTTTATTTCCTGTGTAGGAAAATATTTCTGACAGCATGCTTAACATGCAGTGCCATTCATTTTAAGAACTGCATAGGCTCCTAGAGAATTAACAAACTAGAATTACAGTTGTAAGATATTTTGCATGGTCTTCCCTTTAATTTCTTATTAGTGCCTGTTTCTGAGAAGATGCCTGAAAATATGCAGCCCAGGTACCTTGAGGATGAAGGTCTTTATACAGGAGAAAGGCCCTTTGTATCACAGTCTAATCAAAATATTTTAGAAAACAGAATACTCAGACAGGAGCAGGTAAGTCACTGCTACTTTCTTAGTTTTCTTTTTTTATTTACCAGTATTTTATTTTGTTGTAGTTAGATAAGTGGATGGTCACGCTAATATGGGGCTTTCATCTTTAAAATGTTTAGCAGCATCAGATATCGGGAAATACAGATTTTTGTAGGAGTGTGTTCTTAGTGCAACCCAATTGTCAGAGAACAAGACTGGGTCTTATTGGTGTCTTTTCTTGGTTCTGCTTGTTGCCTGCTGGGGAACAGATCACTGATCAGACTGTAAGGATAATCAAATATTGGTATAAATTATCTGGAAAGGTGGTAGAATCCTTTCAGATTTTTAAGAATGTCTTGCAGAAACACTTGGGAAAGTGGCTTGCATATATTTTGTCCTGCTATATTCTCCTCTACACAGTGAGGGGTGTATAGTACAGATTTAAGCTCCTATGCAGCAGCTGCCCTTTATATTTTTTTGTGATTCTGTGTATTCTTTGTGGGCTAGCAGAGATAATTTTCTGAATCAGACTGGGAGTATTTGAATCTAAAATTTTCAACTGGCCACCTTCAACCCAGTTAGTTTTTTGTTTTGTATCATGGGTTCAACATCAGCATTTGGTTCTATGGTCAGCTTAAACCAGGCGTGGAAATAAGAGGGCAGAGCAGCATCTTTGGGCAGCAGCACTGGTTTAAGCTGTATTTGAATCCAGGTAATGAGAACAGAGGGATGAATTAGAACAATGTTCAGCATGTGAAGCCATGAATACAACTGGTGTGTAAGATACTTACCTCATCTGCTTTCATAGATGCTGTTTAAGTAGTGGACTAGATGATTTGAGAGATACTTTGATAAATTACCTGAACTTCCATTTAGCTCTTATGTAAAACAAGATGTACAATTATTTCAGTTTTAGTGATTTAAGAAAGTAACATTTAAGTAAGTGGTGTAGATGTTGATTTTTTTTTTCCTTTCAAATCTGTAACACTGAATGTTGGAAGGAAAAAAGTCAGTATACCTAAATTTTGAGCAACTCCTTGGTCTTTTGATTTCAAAACTTACCTGTGATATATTTGAAGATTTCATTTTGGTGTCTTAGGAAAGTTTTGGTTGTTTCAGGCACAAACAGTTCATAGTACCTTTTATTCTGCGTTTTTTCGACAAGAATTATAATTTTGCAAGTAATTTGTGTAAAAAGTAAGAAACAAAATAAAATTATGTTTTTCTTTGTAGGGGAAAGAGTGGTTTGGTGACGATGGCAAAATCTTAGCATTGCCTAATCCAATTAAACAGTCTCCTACTAGGCCTCCAATATTTTCTCTTGAAGAAGGCATTGCACCAGAACTTGAAACAGTTTATAGAAAGGTAGGCATATTTCATATATGTGGAAATATATGACCCAGTATCTCAATTCTTCTGCACCGGAAACCCTGGTGACCTGAAGGGTTTTGTACTAAGAACTATGACTGTTGACTGCTTTTCCACAACTGTTCTTTAAATGTGCTCTACATTTTCAAGTATATTCCACCTGTTTTATTCTGGAAAAATGCATACCAAAGAATGAAGAGTTAAGCTGATAGTACTGGTTGAAATAGAAAAGCATCGGTCCACGACAGTCACTAAGGTCTCTGTGAGGCACCCTTGGATATTCTCATGACAGAGTAGGGTGGTTCCTATATTAGTGTATTTGTAAACCTCCTCGAGGTAGGACCTAATAGACATACTTGGTCATCAGCAGCTGAAGAGAAATAATTGAAGAGCGTGTGCAGGATGGTTATTTTACAGTGATTAAACTCCTCCTTAATAAGTCTTTATATGCAGTTCACTCATATAGACAGCAACTAATTTTGAGTTATGTAGCATCAATTCAGATATATTTGGGGGGTTGTAGGTTTGTGTTGTTTTTTTTCTTTGTCGTTTTTCTGTTTGGTTGCTTTGTTTTGTTTGCAGGTTTTTTCGTTACTGTTTTTCCCTCAATAACAGCATACCTACCCTGGCAAACAGCAGTTGCAATGTGCAATCAGTACAAATCAAAATAAGTTTCAATTAAAATGATTCAGCAAGCTTTAATTGTTCTGCTTGTTAGCACTCTTATTACCCTCTTGGAAAAACTGACTTTTAAGGCTTCAAAGTAGATTACTCTTTTGGGACACACGAGTGTTTCTGACTGTTGCTGTTGATAAAGACTTAAATGTGGCCCTTTAATTGATGCTGGTTATAAATTCGCAAGTCACAGGATGCATCCAGTACCACTAATCTATGCAGGGTGTTTCTGCAGGCAGGAAAAGTTTACTGCTTAGATCTTGTAAAGATAGGCCAAGAGAACTTATGTTTTGAGAACACCGTGTTTACGTGAACAGTGACATGTAAATATCCAAATCACTGTGGTAAGTAAGACACTGAGCTTAGGGGTCCTTTCTGGGCAGAGAAATAGTTAAAGCATAAGGAATTCAAAGCTGTCATTTTTCTGACAGATTACATCAAATCAAACATTTTGGTGAGAAACTGAATGTGGGAGGATCAGGTGGACTTAAGTGTATTTCATAGCCATTTATATCAGTCCTGTAAAAGAGCTTTGCAACACCTTCTTAATCCCCCCTTTTCCCATACTCAGAAAGGGACTGCAACAAACACTACATACTTTATACATTTTGTTGCTGAAAGCTTTTATTGGACTTTATTAGTCTGAATGTTCCTGGTGTTAGAATAGGGAAGGCAATAACATATTTCCTAATCTGCAGATTCCAAATGGTCTACAAGGAGAGCTGTTCTCTGAGAGCTGAGTTCTAAGAGGAAATAAAGCCATACTAAACAGGTGGATAATAAGAGAACTAGCGGGTTTTTCTTTTTCTAATTCACTATCATTGTCTTCATTGCTCAGCAAAACCTTCAGTATGGGCAGATGACTTAGTATCTCAGCCTCATATGGGCTATAAAAATTCTATTGGGTAGAATACCTGTGGTGGTTTTGTGCCACGCACTTATCAATAAAGCAGGAGGTTAAAACTCAGTAGTTAAATGTAGGCAGTGCTAAATGGGTCATTTTCTGACACAGAAACTCTTTGAAAGATAGTGTTATCAGAGTTTGTAAATTCATTTTTAATTTTTTTCTTTCAGGCAATTAAAATGACATCTGCCAATCAGTATTTTGTTGGACCTGGAGATTTTCAGGGGCTATTTCAATTGGATATTGATATTTCTGGACTGATATTCACACATCATCCCTGCTTTAGCCGTGAGCATGTGTTAGCAGCTAAACTGGCTCAGTTATATGATCAATATTTAGCAAGAAAACAGAAGAATCTTACCAAACTTCTCACAGACAAGGTATTTCTGGTCTGTCATCCTACCTTATTGAGATAATGATGTGACAGTTTAAGGTAAAAGCTGAATTTGTCAGTAGCTAAAAAAACCTAAATACTTGACTGAGGTTGTTGTGTGTTCAATGCAGAATTGCATTTTTAAGATCATGAATTTCTTTGATCTTCAGATTTAAATTAACTCTGAGGCAAAAGGAATATAATAACATTTACATAGTATTCCTTAGAGTAGCCAAAATGTTTTCCAGATAAGATATTACAGTACAGCTGCTCTGGCAGGGAGACAGCAAAAGACAGTAGTTTACTGTGTCACTCTTGTGGCATGGCAGAACCTGAGGCTGAATGTAGACTCTTCTGTTCCTGACTCCATTACTGACTTGCTGGATGAGCTTGGCTGGGGCTGCTTATCCTCTGCATACCACCACTCTTCCTCCATCTGTACGTTGGAAGTAATGGTAGTGGTCTTCTCTGGTGCAAATTTGTACACTAGGCATTGTTAGTACAATTCTAATGTCATCAGGGCACACAAGAATACTTGTCTGTTAAAAATTAGATGGATATTAGATTTGAATTATTAAATTCAAATTTCCATAATTTCTAGGTGATTATGATTTTCTACCCTAAAGAGCTACTAAAAGGGAAAAATCATCATTATATACAAGATCATTTTTAGTGTAATATGAGGGTCAGTAGGTGGTATACAGATACTTCTGAATTTTTATAAAAAGCATTAGGTTATAGTTCTAATGTTGGAAAGATATTTCGTGTGGTGTCTCAAAATAATTCCTTGATATATTTTGGTCTGTCATTTTTGAAGGATATGCCTTAGTTCTCTGTGAAATGAGACTTTTGGTTTCTCCATGCCTGCTTTACAGGAACCTACAGAACCACAGAATCAGTGAGGTTGGAAAAGACCTCTAAGATCATTGAGTCCAGCCACTGCCAAGTCCAGCACTAAACCATGTCCCCAAGTGCCACATCTACACATCTTTTAAATCCCTCCAGGGATGGTGATTCATCCACTTCCCTGGGCAGCCTGTTCCAGTGCTTGGCAACCCTCTCAGTGAAGAAATTTTTTCTACCATCCGATCTACACCTCCCCTGGAACTTGAGGACATTTACTGTTGTCCTATAACTTGTTACTTGAGAGAAAAGACCAGCATATCCATCTGACTACAACCTCCTTTCAAGGATTATTTAGCCTGGAGAAGAGGAGGGTCAAGGGGGACCTTCTCACTCTCTACAACTACCTGAAAGGAGGTTGTAGCCAGGTGGGTGTCAGCCTCTTCTCCCAGGTAGCTAGTGACAGGACAAGAGGACATAGCCACAGGTTGTGCCAGAGGAGGTTCAGGCTGGACATCAGAAAGAATTTCTTCACTGAAAGGGTAGTTAAGCATTGGAATGGGCTGCCAAGGGACGTGTTGGGATCACCATCCCTGGAAGTGTTCAGGAAATGGCTGGATGTGGTACTTAGTGCTATGGTTTAGTTGACAATGGGTGTGTTTGGTCAAAGGTTGAACTCGATGATATTGGAGTTCTTTTCTAACTTTAATGATTCTATGATTCTGTGATTTTCTAGGATTGCCTTTAGTGGCCCTTCCTAGTCCCAAAAAAGACTTTTGTGACAGGTGGTTCTTTTCTCAGACTCACTTTTTTCCCCCCTACCTCTTTGATCCTGAGCTTTCAGAATAATCCCTAGATCAGTTTTTTTCTCCTTGATTAGATCTGTCGCAGTGATCAAGGTCCCTAAATCTCCCTGATACATCCAGGATCCTAATTAGAATTGCATGTTGAAGAATCATGGCAAAGCCCTATAATTACAGAATCAAGACAGTTCAGAGTTTTCTGTCATGTAGTAACTAGCTCTTTCATGTCAAGGTACATTACACTGTATGCCTCATTAAGCCATCTGTTAATTGTTTGTTTGCTTGTTTAAGCTGCATGCTTTGAGGAATGCTGTGCAATGTAGTATGGAAGGTGCTGGTGATGGTGTTCCTGTGGCACAACAGAGCATATCTGAATACAAAATGGAGGTCAGGTAGGTATGAATCCGTTAAATCATTTCTTTTTAAAACTGTATTCCTTTTTTCCTTTATGTGTTGATACAGAATATGACTCATGTTAGACTTTTAAATTCTGCTGTAAATACCTCTAGAATAATTTTGAGGATTTAAGAGTTCTCACTGATAAGTTGCATAAAAAAATATGAAGAAAATACAGTTTAGGCTGAAATTTTGGTTCAAAAGTGGTCTAATTTTATTACCTTTTATTAATTACTTAGTAACTATTTAGTGGTGTGTTTTGTACAATTAAAATTTAAATAAAATAAAGTTTTGGTAAACCTCAGCTGGATAACATGATTTTTTGAACAGACAAAGCCCCTTGTTTTTTCCATCCTCTTCCTCATTACACAAGTATTCTTGACCTGCTTCCCATTCTTAGATATTTTGCCCTGTTTTTGCTAGTGGGCTAATACAAATAAAATGGTAGAATTTTGTTTTACAAGATTACAGTTATTGTTCTTGGACAATAGCTGGCTAGTAAAAATATATTACAGTTTTTGGCTTGGTAGTGATAGTTTCTATTATTTCTGGCAGATGGATAGTGATGAACTGTAAGTGTAAGCAGTATGATAAAAAAGAAGTTATTTTGGAGATCCATGTTGAACAGCCTTTTAACTATTAAATAATAAAAATCTGAAAGTTTTCACCTATCTTAAAGTAGTCAATAATGTATTAATTTAAAGAAACAGAAGTTTAGACTGATAGTTGAGTCACATGATAACAAAGCAGTAAAAACATTAATAACAATTCTACTCGCAGCCTTGAAATCTACATCTGCTTACACTTACACATCCACGCACTCCTCTTAGATTGGGAATTGCTGCTTCAGGTTTTCATTCTTCAAGTACACTGTCTTGTACCTGTACAGGGCATGAAGTAGTCTATAATGTAGTATTTTATACTGAGGGACAAAGACTTCCTTCCATTGAAAATAGAGTAACTTTTATTAGTATCTTCTTAACACATCTGCTAGAGGACTGGGAGCAGGAGGTGTGCAGTTACCATACAGTACCTCGGAGACAGGAGCTCTCGCCAGGGAAGGTGGGGGAATGGTAATGAGGACATTCACTGTGGGAACATGGTTCTTGGATTTTGGCACCAACCTTGAGGCTTGTTTGATGTTAATTTCTAATTAGATAAAATATTTTTTCTGGGTATCTTAAGTGTTTTTCGAGGTCTTGAGTGCTTTAGTTTAGTGTCATGCTATTACGAATCTGGAGAAACTCTGCTCAAATCAGTGAGATCACTTTTGCCTGATTAACATTAGATGAGCTTGGCTGGTATTGTTCTAGGGCTTTTCATATCATAAAGAAAAACTGTAGCTTTTCTTTCTGGCTACAGCTCTATTGTTGGAAACCGTTACACATATGAAGCTCAGTTGGGCTCAGGAATTTTTGCTGTCAGGGTGTTTAATACTAGCTTGGACCACATATTTTGGTAAAAACATCAGATCTGCCTTGTCTCTCTTTTAACCTTGCATTCTCCTGATGGTCAGTGTAATACATTCATGAGAAATTGTAGAGATGAAGAGACCATGGTAGCGTGGAAAATAATCTAATTGTTTCCTCCACCCTCCAATAACATAACAGATGTCTGCACTTTGCTGTCTGAAGATCAAAGCTGTAGATTTCCATTGGTTTGAGGAAGAAATGTTGTCTGAATACAGAAAAGTTCTGAAAATTCAGTCCTACTGTCCTCTTTTTCTGAAGGAGGAAGACAATGTATACTGCCAATTCTGTGATTCAGGTTCTTGTGGGTGATGTGTTTTAGCAGATGTGATTCTCTACTGAAAGGTCCTGCTTCCAAATCCAGTACATTATATAAGTGTAATTACTGACCTGTATTTTCCTCATGTCTTTAAGTTTCATCTTCTAGCTTCATCTGGTAGACAAAAAAGAAAAGGTTGTTAAGCTGCATGGATAGTAATATTCAAACTGCTAGCTAATGAAGTGGAGAAATTACTCATATTGCTTTCTGAAAAGTCTGTATTTCTTTGTTACTTATTTTGGCTAAATTTGCTTATCCTTTTAAATGAGGTGTGGTGTATTTCTTCTCTCATCTCTTAACTCAGCTTCATTCTTCCACATTCTCTGAATAATACAAGTAGTAATGTGTGGTAATAATACAAGTAGTAATCTTTCTTTTTTTTTTAAATGACGTGATTTTTACTAGACATGTTTATCTACAAAGATAGTACTGGAAACAGCCTGTGCTTGTGCTGCATGCACATTTCCATGGGAGGTGTGTATTGGTCATTAAAAGTGCTAATGAATAGCTCTTTTACAAACAGATTAGAGGATGGAAATGTGAAATACCAGTACTGAGACAGAAAAAGGGCATGTTAATTTTGTTTCTTTTAAGAACCTTGTAGGGCTTTCAGAGAACTTATATTACTGCGTTACTTCATCTCTGCAAGTCCTTTTTACTGGAGCTAGAAGCACATGAAGTTTAAAACATCTTTTGTAATGTGTGCATGTAATAACCACTACTCCCTAGCAGCAGTGTATGTTTCCTGGGCTGTTGTTTACATGAATTGACTTTAAAATATTTTTAATTACGTGCAGCTGTAATAAGCATTTCCGAAAACTTTGAGATCTCTAGAGAATGAACTTAATTGAAATCAGATTGTTCAAAATGCAGGAGACTGGAGTACAGAAGGAAATCAAATCCTGCCATCTTCAAGTCTGAGTTTTATGCTCCTTGGATTTAAACCACTGCAGCCATCAATCAAATTGAAACCCACATCCCTTGGCTTCTGGTATCCAAAGTTTTATATCTGTTCCACTGAGTTAGACAATTCTGATTGATTTGGTGCTGTGTATGTATATTTCTAGAGAAACCAGAAGACTTCGTGATGCTGAACAAGAAAAAGACAGAATGTTGCTTAAGACCATTATCAAAGTTTGGAAACAAATGAAATCCCTCCGTGACTTTCAGAAGTTCACTAACACACCCATGAAACTTTATTTGAGGAAGTATGTTTTGATAACATTTTTTGTGCTTCATTTGCTAGCAGTGGAATTGCAATAAGATTAATTAATTTGGGAACTTACAATTCTGATATGAAGGGTGAAGTAAGACTTTGAGTAGTGTCTGGCACTGTTTGAGCCTGCCACTGTTCTTTTTGAGTTTAGGGAAGAGGGAAGGTTAAAATAACAAGTAATTACTGTAACAGAAAGAAAATGAGTAAAGAAAGAGTAATTATATTAGTTCTGTGTAATAACTATCTGCTATCAACTCCTAGACTATCTATGCTAGTATTTTTAAAGAGAATACACCTTTGATATAATGAAATCAATTCATGGAGAAGTAGATTTCTGTTATCTATTACAGGCTTAATTGTAGCCCTTATGTTATTTTATGCAACATGTTAATAGTTGTTGTTTTGAAGGGAAGAGGTTGATCAGCAATCAGATGAGAAAGCATATGAAGCAGAAATTCAGGCTGAGATAAAGGAATTACTAGAAGAATATATGGAAGAATATGAAAAGAAAATGGAGGAGTATAAAACTGAGCTACAAGACTGGAAGTCCTGGAAGAAGACGCAGGTTTGTTTAAATCATTCAGTTTCACAAAGAATAAAATTATTACTGAATGTGTTAGGAAACAAGTTCAGTAAGAACATTATTATTTTTATACGCAGAAGTCCAAGAAGAAAAAAAAGAAAAAAGACATGAATGAAGATGAAGAATCAGAAGATTATGATTTTGATGAGGAACGTATAAAACCCATCCCACCTAAAATGGCCAGTAGACTGGAAATAGAGCAGCAGGTTAGAGAAAAAGCTGACAGCTGCAGAAGGAAACCTGGAGAGCCTGTTCTAATTCCTGAGCTGGTCCTCTCAGGAAACGTAACTCCAACTGAGGAGTGCCCTCGGTAAGATAAATGTTGGCCTGCAAATTACCTTGTTTATGATTTTCTGCTGCTATTTATTAATTGGCTGTTTATACAACTTCAGAAGCATGAGCTCACCATTCTATTTAGCCTAGTGATGAAACTTCTGCTTCTGAAGCTGATGTAACTTAATTTGTTTTCATGTCATATGTAACCTTGTATACAGTGGACTTAGAGAATGCACGTCTGCACATTCCATTTGAACCTTCTGATGTTCCTTGAGCATCTGCATAGAACAGTGGTGTAGATATCAAGAAGTTGTTTTCAGTCTAGGTCACTTCAGTCAGAACTGCTCTCACTAGCTAGTCCTTTACACCAGGTCTGTGCTGTAGTCAACAAGGGGAAAATAAAGAAATTGTGTAGTAAACCAGAGATTTCACTGTGGATAAAATAAATAAATAAATGTAGTTGTTTTATGTTAGTTTCCACATTTACAGACACAATTTCACATACATCTACTACAAATTTCAGTAATTTGAAAACTGCTTTGTTTTGTACTTATTTGGCAAATAGCTTCATCAGGGAATACTGCTTGGCTGTTCTACTCCCAGTGATTAAAAACTTCAGTATCTTAACTCAATTTGATATAATTTGTTGTGCTTTGGAGGAAAGGAGTAGAAGAGAATTTTTTTTCTTAAATAACTTCTTTTATATGAAGGTAGCTTTAGTAGACCCAAAATTTTACTTGTTCATTTTTAAATCATTTTGTATTCCTGAGAAGATAAAACAACTGTTAAATAATATTTTAAAGTCATTCCTGTGTAGTGACCTTTTTGGAAGAATACCATCCTTATTTAGGTGGGTTCTGTTTCCTTGTGAGAAATCAGTTTATTATTAAAAATAATCAAATAATAAAAATGTTATTAAAAATTATATAACAGCTTGTTTGACATATTTACAGAGCAGAAGTTTTGCGACGGGAAGATGTGAAGAAACGCTCAGCATTTATAAAAGTCCTTTTCAACTCCAAAGAAGTGTCAAGGACTGTTACCCGACCAATAAGTTCTGATTTTAGAGTTCATTTTGGACAGATTTTCAATTTACAAATAATCAATTGGCCAGAGAGTTTGAAACTACAGGTAGATGATTTATCATGGTAACTTTTAAAAAGATGATATGAAATGTAATTACTCCTCTAATGCTTGTGTTTTGCTCCATGGTAGTGTCATAAAGAGTAAAAAGCCTGTAAAAGACCTTTGGTAAATCATCAATCTTATGCTCCTTCTTTGCTTCTCCAGTCACAAACTTTTAATGTTGCTGCTACATTTTTGATTCTTCTGCTTTCTGTATGTATAGAACATGACTATGGGTTGCTTGGGAGAAACTAAATAATTGGAATGTGATTAAATATGTTAGTGGGTCAGCCTCTTAGTTTTAGAAAATTAGTTTTGCAGATAAAATTGCTATAGTGGTCTTCTTAAAACATCATTGTCCACACAGTAAAACCATCATAATGTTTACTGGAGGGGGATAAGAAAAAAAAAAGTCATTGCTGATAATGTCCATAACTGCACTTGACTTGATCAGCAGTGCAGTTAAGTCAAACCACAACCACCCTCGTACCAAGTATGAATTAATAAATTATTCACCTGAGTACTTTTCAGAATTAATACAAGGTATTTTTAGGGGGAACCAGAATCAGGATCCTACTTCTTCTGTTAGATGACTCCTCCAGTTAGGTAACCACTGGTAGTTCAGGGGAGAGCATATACCCCTTGTCTGCTCCGTTTATTTAATTTCAGTTTTATATCAATTAAGAAAAAGGAATACCATCTTCTTGGATTAAAAACATCTGAATGCAGAAATCACTTACATCAGTCTGAGCCTGCAGCTGACCAGGAAAGAGGGAAGCAGCCTGCAGTGCTGCCAGAATGGGGACTGTGTGCCATACCCTGCCTTTTGTGGAAAGGGAGAATTACTGAGGCAGAATCCCTTCAGAATCTTCCTCTAATGCCAGCAACTGTCACAAGCAGTTGCATATTGTACAATGATGCTCTTTAAAGCCTAGAGTTTGTCATACTGTTCTCAGGTGCATTAGAAAGGTGAAAAGGATATACTTACAAGAAGAGTTCAGATCAAGTTAGCTGCTGGTAGCTGAAATGTCTGCTAATTGGATATTTTAGGAGGTAAATTAATACAGTTACCTTAAATTATTTATTTCATGCTTAAGTCATAGTAAAACTTATTGTCCAAATACCCTACAATATGTTTTCATTGTATACTCACGTAAATTTTTCACTATGTCTGTCACTGCGTTTTTTCTAGATTTATGAAACAATGGGTATGAGCAGTAGCACTTTGTTGGCTGAGGTATTCATACCTGTTCCTGAGACTGCAGTTCTGACAGGCAGCACTCCTCTGGAAGAAATAGAGTTCAGCAGCAATCAGCGTGTGATGTTGGACCACGAAGGAGTTGGGAGTGGTAGGGAGTCTTGTCTTCCTCACTTCGGTGTTTCTCATTTGCTGAAACTGTGTAGCAGTAAGAGGCTGGAGAATGTTTCAGAGTAAATTCTTTTAAAAGCACTTACAGCTTCTGTAACTGGATCTTATATAGTAGTCACAATCCTTATTACTGAAATTTGCTGTGGAATTTTTATCTCTCACTAATTTTAAGCTCTGTACGGTAAAAATGTGTGTGTTTATTATTTGGCTTGTAGTATTAATGGAGCTTTACTAGCTGTAAAAGATGTTTGGATCTTTTTGAGCATTTAAGTAATCAGGACTATGATACTGCAGAGCAAGCACATACTAATTATTGTAGCTCCAATGATTTTGATGTTTTAAATCAGCAAAGAACTGTCTGTAGAAGTGTATATGCAGAGTAATTTTTTATCTTCCTATTTGCTTGGCTGACAACCTGCACACACCTTATCCCTGGGACTTTAGAAAGATAAGCCAAGGGAAAGATAGGAAAAAGGGAAACAAGAAGACTACATAGTAGCATATGGAACTTTCAAGTTTATATAAAAGTTTGAACAGCATTGTGAGATGAATGAGTTGCTTAAATTTGCTATATATGAAATACAGATAAAACTAGAGCAGAATAGGTAAAAAGCTGAGGAAGAAAGAAATGTGGTAAAAAAATGGGTACAGCAAATGTATGTGTAAATGTCATTGACTGTGATGACCATCTCTACAATTGTGTGTCACAAAGCTTTAGGACTGACTTTTCAGTCATACATAATACTTTTGACTCTGAATTTCTGTTTTGTTAATAACAGTATGCTGAATCTGAAAACTACCAGAAATATTAAGTGGTGTTCATCTGTGGGGGGAAAAAAAAAAAGAGATTTTGGCATAGCTTTCAAGGCTTAGCATTTCCTTCCAATGCAAATGGAATGCCTTTCTGTAGGTGTAATGGAATCTTTCACTTATTTCTCTTTATTAAAGCAGAGTTCTTCCCCACATCATGCAGCAGAATTGCTTCATGTTAACCCATTTATATAAAGGCACAGGTTATTTGACTGTTCATTTCCAGGAAATATTTTTAAAAATGTTTAGACACTGTGTTTGAATGCGTAAATATACTACTTTGGATTTTTCTCCCTTGATAGGTGTGTCCTTTTCCTTTGAAGCTGATGGCAGCAACAAAATGACTCTAATGACCTCTGGGAAAGTATCCAATAGTGTCTCTTGGGCAGTTGGAGAAAAAGGAATCCCCTTAATTCCTCCGATATCTCAGCAAAACACAGGCATTCCAAGGTAATATGATATGAATTTTTAGTGATTCATGGGAAACTGATTATACTAGTGTTAAAAAAAAATAGACTTTCATAATCGAGAATTTACATAATCTTTTTCCTTAAGTTTGGAATTTTTACTTTGCCCTGTAACCCCCTGCAGATATCTTAG
Organism: Pseudopipra pipra; assembly: GCF_036250125.1. Taxonomy (NCBI): domain Eukaryota; kingdom Metazoa; phylum Chordata; class Aves; order Passeriformes; family Pipridae; genus Pseudopipra; species Pseudopipra pipra. The sequence continues at coordinate 60,756,551 of NC_087552.1, read as the reverse complement.
GGCACACGTTTTTGGTTAATAGATTTTAGGTAGAAATTTTACTTTTTAGCATATTTTTTCTAGATACCATTAAAGTTAAACTCAAGCTGATTAATTCAATTTTATGATTTTCTACTAGGAAGTGAATATATTGTCAAGGAACCTTCCTGTAATCATTTTGCTAAGAACAGAGACTCCAGCTCTTTCTTATCTGAAGTGCATTTGGAGATGCTGTTTGGACACATGCTTTAACTGCCTTTTCTGTCATTAATGATAAAAATTATGCTATGAAAGCAGTAGAAGTTAGTATGGGGGGTTGACTCTGTTGGTGATTTTATCAGTGGAAAATTGTCATCTGTCAGATCACTCCAAGATAATACTATTCCATGATTTTTCTCCATGAGAAGCGTGTGGAACTGCAGAAATGAGTATATTATTCCATTCAAAACAATATAATTTGCCCTGTGGCTGCAAGTTGGATATTGTAGATTATTTGTCCATTTTGTTGCTTTTATATAATTCCATAAAGTCAAGGAGATGATACACAAAGTCTGCTTTTGTAATGTTCTCAGGTACCTTCACTGCCCTATATTTATTAATACTGAGCAATTATTTCTGCCAGCTGATTAGTTTGTGTCAGATTTTTATTTATTTAGAGGCTAGGCACTGGCCTACAAATCACTCTGTTACTATATTTGACCAAAGCTGCAGCCACTCAAGTATTTTGCTGGTCAGCTTGTCGGTAACCTACTGACTTCAGTGAGACTAGAATAGCGTGAGATTTAAACAAAAAGATGGATTCTCAAAGGTTAACTTTAAACTCTGGAGACTAATCACTGTAGTAAGTGGAAAACTGAAGAATTACAAAAGGAAGTTAGCTGTAAAACACCTTCTGCAGATGAACAGTTCTCTGTGACTTTCCATTGTCTGTTGGGAAAGTCAGAGACAAGATTTTCATGACTAATGTTACTTTTTGCTGCCCAGGAGCTTTTCAGCACAACTGTGATTCTGTGTGCATGTGTTCAAGATCAGTGCCTAAAGATAGCCTTGATGTTACCACTTTTCCTGCTGCTGCAGTAATTGCTGGATATTTGGCTGATTCTAAAAGAAAGACCCATAAGTTCTTGAAAATACTCAAGTCATTAGAGAACAAAGACTCAAATTAGCACCCCTAACAGGAAAAGGGGCAACCTTCACTCCTGTGGTGTTTCTGTGTCCTGGAGTGTTGGATTTATGTGGCAAGGTTTGGGTAGCAGTGGGGCTTCTGAGATGGCTTCTGTGAGAAGGTGCCTGAAGCCTGGTGAGCATGTCAGTGTACATATGGTCTCCAGACTACTTACCATACTTCCTTGCCTCCTGTGAATCCCAAGAAACTGAGCAGGAGCATCCAAAGGATAGGGAGTAGAGCTGGGACTCGTAGTTACAGGGAGGACCAAAAGCAGGGCTGCACCACAAGAGAGAAGGTTGCAAGGGTTTCCCAAGTGTCTTTGCCAGCCTGCATGCAGTCTGGACATGACAGGCAGAGCAGAGTGCTAGCAGTAGTCCCACATATGGCAAGGGGATGAATCAGGCCACAGGGTCTATCCAGAAACAGCAGGGAGGGGCAGAGACAAGGGCTATAATGTGGGTCTGGGAGCACCATCCGGGAGACAGATCAAAGACAGGAGCTAAGATACAGTGCAAACAAGGACTGTACATCCCAGTTCTTTGTCAAAGCTTTTATGTTAACTTTCATGCTGTGAGGCAATTTACCTTCTTACTTGCTAGTAAGCAGCAACATGGAATAGCATAGGTATATCATAAATGTATCAGTAAGCACCTTATTACATTGTATAAAAGTTCTCTTCCTCTGGTTCCCTCATATTTCCCTTTTACTTGGCTTTGCAACTGATCATTCCCTCAGTTGCATAGCTACAGCTAAGAATTGTGTACTGGAATTTACTGTTCAGGTTGTGGGGAGCTTTTTGATTTTTTCTAAGATTGTTTTAAATACTCCTTTTGTATTGCTAAATCATATGTGTTTTAGATGTAAGTTCTGCCAATTCTGTCTTTCTAGTGCTTTAAAAAATATTGATGCTATTGCATCCATTGGCACCTCGGGCTTAACTGATATGAAGAAACTAGCTAAGTGGGCAGCAGAAGCAAAACTTGATCCAAATGACCCAAACAATGCAGCTCTGATGCAGCTGATCATGGTAAGTGGTATTTTCAGAGCTGTAGGGCTAATGGAGCTGTGAAACTCCTAGTCACCAGTACCTCCCCAGACAATCTGCATGCATGCCAGGGTGGTACCAGCATTTGAATTTGTGATGGGCATATTTGTGTGAGTGTTAAAAAGCAAAATGTCTACTAAAAATGTGATTTATGAGTCCATTTAGTAGTGGGTTGTTTATGTATTAATGAGTATGATTCAATAATCCATTCAGGAGTGGCAAAAAATAGATATAAAGAAATGCACACACTGACTAATTTATAAATTAAAAACAAAATGCAGATTTTGAGTTTGTTGTTTCCTTAAAGCACAGGGGAATTCCCAGCCTACTTGTATGGTACTAAATAGGAAGTTGCTCATTAGTAACAATTGCACCAAGAGATCTAGTGTGTTGTAGAAGCTTCAGCTTTTCTAAACAACACATTGCGGAGCTATTTAGGTGGCTGAAGTTGTGTAAATGGATTGTCTTTACAGTACAGCTCCCTAGATCATTCTGTCCTGTCATAGTTTTCATACTGTAATCTTTTGTTTACGATACAGGGAAATAGAATTTTATTGTATTCTATAGTATCTAATCTTATATACTTTGCTCAGCAAAACCCTACTTTAAAACACTCGGTGTTTCAGTCTGTGTGATCCATCTCGATTGCTTTTGCTTAAAATGAGCATCCTTGCAATCTGCAGGTAAGACTTACTTACAAAAGTTATGTGAAAAATTTTTAATTTGTTTACTAATTTAGGTTGCTACAAGCAGAGAGGCACAGGTTCCTGATTTCTTCAGGTTGGAACAGTTGCAGCAAGAATTTAATTTTGTTTCCGATGAGGAGTTCAATAGATCAAAGAGATTCCGACTCTTGCGGCTCAGGAGTGGGGAGGTGGCAGAGTTCCGAAACTATAAGCAAGTCCCTTTACATGAACGAGAAATCAGTGAGAAAATCTTCCAGGTAGTATGTTATCTGAAATATTTCTTTTCTAGTTTTAATGCTAATAATATTGCAGTAATAATAGTTCAATTAAGTCAAATGATCCTTTTAAAGAATATAGAGCTATGCTGACCATGAAAAAAAATGAGAATTTTATTCCTTCAGTCTTTTCTAGTGGTATTTTAATCTAATTAAGATAGCTTCTTTCTGAGGCAGTTGTTCACTGTGTGAAAAGGAAAATAAAACAGAAAAACTGCGGTAGACACAAATGTTCTAAGATAGTTTTTGTTAAAGGTAAGAGACTTTTTTTTCAAAAGGATTTCAGATTTAGAAAGGTAATGCAGAGATAATTCAGGCTTAGGCTTATTAGCTTTTGAGCCCTTTTTGTGGAGACTGTTGGAAGCAATGACTAGCAAGAATGAAAACCTTTTTATGTTTTACCATAGTCTGTGTTACAGATATTTCTGTTTTAGTACATTGCTCCAATTAGCTTACCCCATCCTTGCCTGTCTGTTAATTACCTTACTGAAATGCAATGTGTGCATTTTTTTATTTGGGTCATACTTCAATTATTTTTATCTCAACTCCATTATTAGTGTTAAGTCATGCATTCTTTTGTTCTTTAGCAGTTTATGTAGCTAAGGAGCATTTGACTGTGCTCATTGCCTTAACAGAAGCAGAATCATCTCAGATTTTGGCACTGCTGTTTCATCCCTACTTCTTCTTATATAAATTTATATGAAAAAATTCTTTCTTCCTTTTCTATTGGATTATATATATTTTTAAAAATATTTGTTATTCAATTGTGTCTTGGTCTTTACAATAAATATTTTTACTTTTTAAATTTTAGATTAGTTTTGTATGTTTTATTTAAAGATGTGCATCTTTAACGTACATCTTTGCTGTACGTTTCTGATCCAGTTGATTTTATGGACTAATTTTATTCTTTCATGTTATCATTCAAAGTTCAAAAACCACAGTTTAAGAATTCTTTTTGTGGGTTTTTTTCTTTCATTAAGTATTAATTGGATGAAGTCATGATTGCCCATTCTAGATTCATTTTATATGATGTGATCTTCAAAACTAAGTTTAAAGTGGTATTGTTCCTAGTTGGTTTACTAGCTTTTTGGCAAAGTATGAAAATTCATAGAATCATGGAAATACTATTTGGAAAATATTATCTGGAGGTCATCTGGTCCTGCTTTCCATTAAAGTGGTGGAACTGTTGCCAGCACTAGATGAAGTCATCTGTGTATTTGTCTAGCTAAGTCTTGAAAATCTCTAAATGGGAGATTCCACAGCCTTTCTGGATAACCTGTTCCAGTGCTTCACTATCCTTCCAGTGATTGTTAAAAAAAAAAAAACAAACACAAAACCAACAAAAGCCACCAAAACAAAAACCAGAAAAAACCCAAACAAACAAAAATCACAAAAAAAAAAAAAGTCGTGTCCAACCTGAGCTTTGCAAGTTGTATTTAATGGCTGGTTTCCCTTGTTATACTGTCTGAAACTGGAGAGATGAGTTTGGCACCCTCTCCTTTGTAACTGCCCCTCAATTTGTGGGCCCATACTGCATTGCTCATTAATCTCTTCCTCACCAGTCTGGTGAATTTGAACATCTTGTCCAGTGCAAGAAAGACACTGAAATACTGGAGCAAGTCCAGTACAGAGCTATCAGAATATATACAGGGCTGAAGCACATGACCTACAAGGAAAGGCAGAAAGTACTGCAGGCAAGGCTGAAGGGAGTATCTTACCACTTCCTTCAAGAACTGAGCAAGATGGTGCAGAGAAAACAGAGTCAGACTCATCTTAGAGGTGAGGTAATAATAGACACAAGTTACTACAAGAAAAATTCCAGTTAGATATAATGGAAACATTTTTCACAAAGAATGTATCCAAGTTCTAGAACACATTGTCCAGCAGGTTTGTAGACTTGTCATCTCTAGGGATACTGAAAATTCACCTGGCAAAAGCCCTGAGCATCCTGAGTGGAGTTGTTCTGGCTCTGAGTGAGAGTTTGGATGAGACCACCAGAAGTTTCTCCCAACCTACATTATTCTAAGATTCTGACCTCTTCTTGTAGGTCATGTTCTCTAGGCCTCTGACTGCTTTAGCAATCCCTTAGTGCATCCCATCTAGTTTCTCCACATGCCTCTTGAACTGACAGCTGCAAACTGGATGCATTATTTCAGGCATACCCCCACAAGTGTCAAGCTGGAGGAGCTGGTGGTTTCCCTAAAAAGATGCTAAAAGAACATGTTGTTGTTGTCATTAAACCATAACCCCCACATTTTTTTTCAATATGTGTGTTATTCTTCTTGTTGCTTTCCAGTTTGTGGTAGCACATGAAGTTGCTCCACCCTCAGTACAGAACTTTGCCTTTTTTTTATTTAGTGCTTCAGTTTTCATAGTCTCCAATTATCAAGAGCCCTCTGAACTATGGTTCAGTCAGTTGTTGTATTAACCACTCTTCCTAATCAAGTATCGTTGGTTAAATTTCTGACAGTGTATGGTGTCTCCTTATCCAGGTCACTGGTGAAGAAACTAAATAATGCTGGCCCTATAATTGATCCCAGGGGCACTGTGCTATTTAAAGGACACTAACTAGACATTGAGCTGTTCATCCTTAATGTTAGAGCTCAGACCTGAAGATTAATTTTACTGAGTACTTTTACATGATTAACTAGCTATGGTTCTAAAGCCAATGGGATTTGCAGGCTGCGATTAAGTTGCAGATCCTGGGAGACCCCCCTGATTTGTAAGCTCTGGTTTTTGCTTGGAAGCAGAGTGTCAGCTCTAGCCTTTTCTTAATTTATGAAACACTTTCCTAAACTTGTGAATAGAAGTTGCATCTGTCAGTACAGCTTTCACTGTAATCCACCAGAATAGTAACAACAACCTTGAGAAATATCTCATCAACATACTTCTCCCCAGGAACCAAGTAAATCTTTTTCTTGTGGTGGTACCCAAGATCCATCTCAGCCCCTCAGTTAGGCTACAGAGTCTTTCATCAAACCTCAGGCAAAGCCAAATCTTCACACTCTGGCTTCTTCTTAAAGAGCTTTTACTTTCTCATGATGTACAAAGAAGATTTTTGTTATGCTATTAAATCTCTTCAATATTTTTTTTCTCAACAAACTACCAAAAGTAGAATTTCTTTGACTTTTACAGTCTATGAAAAGTAGTTTCTAGTTACTTGGAAAAGTAGTTACTTGTATTAAAACACAGTTAAGATTTGAGGTCAACTTTCACGAATGCTGCATCATTTCTGTTTATAAGGGATTCTTCCTATTGCAGCTGCAGTAAGAGAAGCCACTTCCAGTTCAAATGGAATTTCAGTTTATAGCAGCAGGTCAAAGTTCAGCTTTAAAAGAAGGGAGGGAAATCTTCAGGTAATCCTCCATGGTAATTTAAACCACATGAATCTTGTAACTTAATGGAATTCTTGTCTCTATTCATGGAAGTTTAGTAGTGCTATTACTTTATACATAGCATTAAAAATAGCTCTATAAACATCTGATATCTGTTGTGGTTTACTGTGATCCCTACATTAATATTAATTAAATAGTTACCATTTTTCTTGTGTGTAATAAAATTCTGAATATATATCGAATCACAAACTCTAGTAAATATCTTTAGGACTATGAGAAGAGACTGCAAGAGAGGGATGTGATTGACAGCAAAAATTATCTAGATGCACACAGAGCGATTGTTGCCAACTATCTACAGAAGGTAAGATGCTAAAAATATGGATCCACCATACTTCTGTAAGGCCACGTGTTGCTCCTATACTTGGACACTTTTATTTCCATGAATACTAAAAACCTGATTCATCTCTAAACGTGACCTGCCTATCTTTAAAGTTCCAAATTGGGTCTGAAACTGGTCTAATCGAACAAGTGGAGGTCTATGAAATTTCATGTTATTGAAAAAGATGTAATGTAGAAAATGACCAGCCATTCTGGATTTTTCTAGTACTTCTGTAAATTCTTCTTTGTTTCAGTGTCCCAGAGATTCATACTGTTGTATCCCAGGAATTTGGTGATTTCCCTCTCTGCCCTATTTTCCTTGTTGTAAGCTGTGATGCTAAGAACTTAATTATCTCCATGAAAGTGGCCCTGACTACCATTAAAAGTCATTTAATTCAATACACACTGTCTTGTCCTGCAGCCTAAGGCAGAGGGCATATCTTCCATCACATTACCTTCACTGTGGTACCCTTATCTTTTTTAATTTATTTTTCTAGTCCGTTCATTATATTAGTTTGACAATCTCTTTAATCCTTAGGGGGAAAAAAATAGGAAAACAGCGGTTATCTAACCAAGAAAAGTTTGCAATTTCAGACTATTTTGGCAAAATAGCAAGTGCGAAATGTGGCTACCAGTTTCTTACCAGGAGTGGAAATACCAAAAAGTGTATCAAATCCTAGCCTGCCAGCAAAACATGAAATATGATGATAAGGTTGATTTAAAGTAGGACAAAACAAATTGTCTGCTAGAAAGAGTGGTTCGTGAAAGAACTAGACAATGAAGTGTTTAAATCTCCCAGGCAAGTGCCAAAGTCCAGATCCATTATGATGGTATAAAAAATTTATTTTTGACAAAGCTGTCATGTCTGTGTCAGCCCCATATGCTTTGCATGGTATCAAACATATGGTTGTTGCAATGCACTGAATAGTAGTGTGATAGTACAGAGTAACATATATTATGGTCCCTTTATTTGTCACTCTGTTAGATTAAATACAAGTAGCCTTTTTTAAAATAGCATTTGAGTATTTTACACTTTTAGAAATTGTCAGATGTGCTCGAAAATTAGATTGCTCACATCAGAACTGAAATTCATTTCACTCTGATCATTATATGTCTGTCACTTCGGATTTTGTAATAGCACAGAATATAAGGGCATTCGTAGCATTAGTGTAGGAAAAAACGACTAAGGCAATATTCTGTCAGTCTGCTTACACATAGCTGTTGGGAGAAGAGGGAAGACTTTGATCTCTCTGCTTCACTCTATGGCCTCAGCATAGAAATGAAAGGAGCTAAGGATTTTAAACATTTGCTCAAAATCATAGTATTTGTAATACAGGCTTCATCAGTTGTTCTGCAGTCCAAAGTATTCCTTTTGTTCCCCTTAACTTGTACCATATAGATTTCTCTACAGCTCTTTCTGCAACTTCATTTAGATGTGGAAAAGAGATGTCTGGTAGTGTAACTTATCATTATGATTGTTTCTGATGATGAGCTGTAAGCAGAAATTTTTTTTTTGACTGTGACCCTCTTAAGAGTGGGGAAAAAAATAAAGAATCTGTATTTGGATGTTTTGTTTGTGTTTAGTAGACAGAATGCAAATATTTGCAGTGGTTTTGGATTAGAAATGTACTTTTGACTCTTCCCCCTCCTCATTCACAGGTTCGAGAATCAGTAATAAATCGTTTCCTCATAGCAAAACACCATTTCCTTCTCTCTGACCTTGTCAATGAAGAGGACATTCTGAGCCTGGGGTAAGGGAGCTGTTTGTCTGTTCCAAATAAAAAAATTAATGTAAAACCATCTGATTTTTTCTTTTTTTTTGCAAAGTGTGTTTATGTGACTAACTGACGTGATTTTGTGTTTAGTATAACATGTAAACTTCCAATCACTCTGTACACCTCTGCCCATACAGACACTGTATTGATAAACAAAGTGTGTAAAAACTTTTGTACGAAAAAGTCTGGTTTTGACAGAAGTAAAGTGACAACATGTAAATAAGATATAGAAGGATATAATGCATCGAGCTGTGTGTGACCTGATAAGCTGAGCATAGCCCAGCCAGATGGAATATTTTGAATTATCAGACAAGTGTCAGAGGTAGTAACACTACTACTGGTTCTGTAGGGGATGCTTACTTGGAGTCAGTGTCTGCCTTACAAGTAACATGCAGTAGTTTTTTAGCAGTAATTTTCTTTATTTTACTTCTCATGTATTTCTCTTTGCTGATGCTGAATGTTGTTTATGTTCAGAAAAGATACTGGGTTTGGAAATTACTGCTTTTTTTCTTTTAAGGTTATTGTTTCTTTTATTACTTAAGAACTTTCCTTGGATTTTTGTTCCAAATCCTATACTTATACCTTTTTACATTTATCAGTCATCACAGCGTAGCTGGCTCTTAATTGGTATTGCTCACTTAAAAATTGTGTAAGTAAACAAGTTGTGAAAGTTATTTTTTTCTTTCATGTAGAAGTTGTGTCTGTTCACTATAAACACAACACTTATTCAGTGGTTTTCATCCTGCTGTATAAATCTAAACAGTCCCATCTGCTGGAGACACAGAGACTTGCTCTCTTATAAAAGAGTTTATCCTTTCTTTAGTTCATGTTTTTACATCACAGAATAGAAAAATCCAAACCAGACTATTATCAACTGTTGGAGTTGTTTAAAATCAAATGCTTCATTGATATTTTCTAACCATTAATATTAATTCATATCAGATTCCATTTGCTGAGTTAAATGGCTAGTGAATTTAAAATACACCATGATTTGTTTAAAGCATTCACTTAGTGAGATAGTTCAGTAACTCATGGTTTTGTGTTATTTTAACAGTAATTACTCTGATTTTTTTTTTTATTATGTATAAAAAAATACCTTAAAAAAACCCACCTGGATGCCTTGCTGTATAACCTGCTCTGGGTGACCCTATCTTGGCAGGGAGATTGGACTAGATCATCTCCAGAGATCACTTCCAACCCTAACGATTCTGTGATTCTGTGAAATAATGCCATTGGCTATCAGTTTTTAAAGTGGATTTTGGATAGTCTGCAGTTGATATCATGATATGTAAAAATATGCATCTTTATTTTATTTTCGTTTTCTTTTTCTTTGGTTCTGCTTTGCCTTGGGTTATAAGTTCTGAGGGTCCAGGGTATGTTGTGGTATATTCATTCTGCTTCCTTTCTGTGGCCTATTGTTCACTGTACGTAGCTGTGTAGTTAGATTTTTGCCTCTCCATACAGTGGTTATTGTCATCTGCTATATCCCTTGTTTATAGCACTGTAGTTTAGGTCTGTCTTGAAGCTGTGTAATTGTCTTGTTTGTATCTTACTCAGTTTTTGGGGGCGGGGGGGAACTGAACCAAACTTTTTTGCACATTGAAGTTATAATTTCTGAAATATAAGACAGAACTGGATTGTGCAGTACTAAACAACTGCAACATTTTGACATTTCAGAGGGTTTTGTTTGGCACAAGCAAGAGCATATATTTCCTTTTTCTGTTAGTGCATAATTTTCATGTGTGTCATGGAGACATTAGAATGCTGGATTTTGTGCAAAACTGACTGAATATCTGTTTTATGATTATTAGCATTTTGGGACTCGGCCTCTTCAAACTGGCAGAGCCAAAACGTCCATTAAGGCCAAGAAGAAAAGAAAGGAAGAAGGTCACAGCACAAAATTTGTCAGATGGAGACATAAAACTGTTAGTGAACATCATTAGAGCTTATGATATTCCAGTGAGAAAAACAGTGATGAGGTATGTTTAAATGCCTGTTTCCAGTACAGATTCATTTCTGGTTTCTGCTGGTTTGAGGACAGCTGAAGAAATTGATTTTGCAATTCAGCCATATGTGTTTTGTTTTGATTCTCATGATAAAAACATACATTTGTCTTTTTATTAATCATGATAAATAACTGATATTTTGTAAGCTTGTAGAATAATATGATCATTTTTCAGTAGTTGCTAAATTCAAGACATGTTTTACCAGAAACTGTGTTAATCTGCTTGATGAAAAAGCTGCCTGGAAGATAAGTTGCAGCTTTGACAACATTATAACTCTGGTAATATCAGATGAATTATACCTTAAGCAAATCTCTTCATTATACTCAGGGCAATTTTTAATTCATAATCTCTTAACAAGTATTTAAAAAAATCCAGTTCTTCACGGTGGAATACTGTATTTGCCTCCTGAGTGTAGCATGTTCGTCTTCTCCTTGATGAACTGTTTGTTTAAGTTAATAGACTGAGCCTAGTGTGGTTCTGACTAATTTTAAAGGTGACCTTTACCTTCAGGCCCATTAAGGCAATGCCTGCACTGCGTGATGCTGTGTCATGTACAGACACTGGAGTTCTGAACAGTGTGGTTCAGTTCCAGAAGCAATGTGTTAGTGCAGTGTTCTTTCTCTCTCTCCCCCAGTATGAATACACCTTGCATTTAACTCCGAGGTATTTTCAAGGTGGCCAATTACAGAATTTAGTGTCTTCTGCTGTTTTATCTTTTACTATAATAGAGATTCTGTTGGATTTCTGTAAATAAGTTGATACGGAGAAAAGCAATTCATATTAGAAACGTGGACAGGAAAAAGAAGATGAAAATTTCAATTCATTAGCAGTTTTACAAAAATAATTAAAACCCCTCCTAATCTTTTTGCATTATATGATCTCTTATTTTGAGCTGTTTACCATATGAATAGTTATACTTTTATAATCTCTTAATGTGGTGCTATTACAAAAAAAATGTTATGTGGAAACACTATGAAAGTAAACATTTTAATATTTATTTTCTTTTATTTCACTCATGAGTTGCCAAATCTGTAATATTCATATGGATTCAATTTTGCCATAAAGGCCTTGCCTAAAGACCATGAAGTCTACACTATTTATGAATTCTGTGGGGATTCAACTACTTGAACTTAAAAACTTGTAGCTCAAGGAGATTACATGGGGGAGGCAGAAAAAAACTCTGGGGTTGGTAAGCTCTTCAGAAAAGAGTGCCTTCAGGCAGAAAGCCCTCTCTTGCTTGCTAGAACTATACACTGAATACCCCTTTCTGGCGTTCTTTTTGTGTTACTTGATCAAATAAATATCTACCCAAGGTAAAAATATCAGGAGCATTTCCAGAATCCTATATGGCTAATACAGAATGTGAGAGATTCATATTTTGTAATGAATTCTCTGTCTTTCCTGCTTGCTGTTGTGTGTTTCCTCCTGTAGCAAACTTCAACAACCATCGAAATCTTCAAGGTCCTTTAATGAGATGTTTGCAGCCTCTCCGTCAGCTCAGAGTCCAGCCAGTAGCCCAGACTGGGCATTCAACCAGGTATATTACAAAACTGACATTTTCTGCGAGGTTGTGAGCGTTTCTCTGTTCCACAGACACTAACTTGCACCATCAGAAAGGTATCTTATTGGTGAGGTTGGCTCGCCCACTCCTTCCTTGATCTCCAAAAAGAGAGTAAAGCCACAAAAGGTTCAGAGAAAGGCGATGAGGATGTCAGATACACAGAATGGTAACTGTTCAGTGAAAAATGATGGGGCTTTCAGCCAGAACACCAATGATTACAAGTAGAGGAGGAGGAATATAGTAGAAAGGCACAAAATCATGAGTCATATAGAGACTGGATAGGGATTGATTATTTCCTGGCTCTGTAAGTACAGACATGAGGGATTGTCAAATTAAGCTGGTAGGAGTTAGGTTCAAAACAAACAGAAGGTTGTGATTCTTCATGCAGCAGTTGGTTGGTGCCCAGAGAAGTTGCTTATGTGTATTGTGGACAAAAGAGGTTTGTTTGTGTTGAAGTGAGTATTGGACAAATATTTGGAAGAATGATCCATGGGGAGCTGCTAAATAGAAAAATCATTACAGACTTATGGAAGTCTTTCATCTGAAAACGTTTGAAGCCTAGGAGAGTAATAGGAAAAAATATCATACATGCCTGCTCAGTTCTTACTCTTCTGTTTGTGTTGGCTGCTGGCCATTTTCACAGCCTGCATTTTGGGTCCAGTACACTCTTAGTCTAAATCAGCACATCCATTCTCATGGCTGACACTGAAATTACATTTGCTTGCTATTTAGAACTAAATTCAGCATTCTTCTGAATGAAGATGGAAGACCTTCAAGTTTTTTTCCTGTTTTTCTTATGGTTTTCCTTCTAATGCAGATAAGGTTCTGCCATATGCAGTTGAATGTTAATGAAGGCATTTTTAATCACATTAGGGATTTGTTTTGTCTAGTAGAAGTTGCTTGTTTGTCATAGGAGCCAGTTTCAGGGACAACTAGGATTGTAGCAATAAGCTTCTTGGATTACAGATAAGAGGATACAAGTGCACTTTTTTCCTCTGGTGTCCGGATCACATGTTTGGTTTCAGTTACCTTCCTCGAGTAGATAGCCTGTAGCTTTTCTACTCTCAGGAGAAAATGTGGTTTTGCCAGTGTATATAAATATGTCAGGTATTCTGAATACACATAAACTTTTGGAAATGTTAGCATATAAAATATTTTTAAAAGGTCCATAAATGCTTAGAAGCCAGGGAATTGCAATATTTAAGGTATATTAAAGATATCTGGGCTGAACCAGCCTGATCTCCACAAAGTATATGTTTATTTTTCTAAATACATGAAATGTGTAACTGAATGTGTATTGATGAATTTCTACAGAGGTCTGTTTCCTTTGTTTTGGTCTCTGTAGGTTTTGGTCCGTCCTTTTGTAGAAGTTTCTTTTCAGCGAACAGTTTGCCGGACAACAACAGCAGAAGGTCCAAACCCCAACTGGAACGAGGAACTTGAGCTTCCATTTAGGTATTGCAAAATGAAACCAATTTCTGAATAACAATAATTTCATTTGCAAATTTATTCACATTTTCCTGTACTGTTCAAATAACTTTTTTGGTTTATTTAACCTTTTCAGAGCTCCTAATGGTGACTACAGCACCCACAGTTTGCAGTCAGTGAAAGATGAAGTCTTCATTAATGTTTTTGATGAAGTACTTCATGATGCTGTAGAGGTGAGTTCATAATTGAGGGACAGCATACATTACAGAATATTGTGAGCTTTTTGAAGTTGACAGAACAAGACTTTTCCATGTCATAACTTTCTGAGGCACTTCCTGTGCCTCTCTTTTCTCTATTTTGTCATTCATTATGATTTTATATCTAGTCAATATTGCAAGGTTGTTAGAGGGAGTAATCTTTACAGTGTTAACCTTTGTACAAATTTAAGCTTGTACTATATGAACTGCTGATAGAGTTGAACACGTGTATGTAATATATTTTATTCCTATTTAATGAAATTGGAGATACTAAAATTGAGAAGTAACATGAATTGTAATCTGAATTCTATTCTTAACCTTAATCAGAATTTTTTACTAAATTCCAGATGAATGATCCCAGCTTCTGTACTTATTATCAACTATCTTATTATGCTCTGTCTCATCCTGTTTTACAAGGTATTTAGTGAAATGAAAAAAAACAGAAAACAAGAAACAAAAAAACCCAATAAAAGCAACCAACCATCTTGATGTTGTATGCATTATTTTTTTTAAATGAGATAAAAATTGCAAGTACTAGGAACAAGAAATTTTTGTAAGCTCTCAGTGTTGACATAACTCCTTCCCTTGTTGAAACCAGTGAAAGCTTTCCTAGTTAATTCAGCATACACAAAAATAGCAGCACTCAACATTCTTGAAAATATAACCCAAAAATAAATAATGCACAAATTTCACCAGAATTCTGTCCTCAAAAATGAAATTATATTTGATGAAGCAGAAGGGAAAAAAGTACACTCTTGAAACTTGTATGTCTCTCTAGCCTCTAGAGAAATTTTTTTAAATAACTTCTAGGCTGATCATACAAGATTTGGAAATCTCTGGAAGGCAGTACATATGAAAACAATGTTTCCATTCCACAGGGTGTAGTTGGATTTTCAAACAGTTTTTACCTTCGAAAAGCTTTTCTCAGTACTAATAAAATATTTCATTAGAGGACCAGAGCTTCTTTACCTTGTCTAAGGCTCTTGTGCACTCCTTTTCAGAGTTCTGAGTCCTCCATCAGAGGTTATATGTGACTTGAACCCTGGAGTGGAAACACACTGTATCATGGACTGTGACGTTCCTGTATGTTTGCAGACTCGGCATGCTTGAAAGGCATGCAGAACAATAACTGCTGTACTTGTAATGGAATTGATACTTAGAGTAAATAATATTAATACAGAATTTTTACTAATGCCTTGATTAAATTGTTGATTAAAGGAAATGAACCTATCTCACAAAGTGTTATGTTGGGCAACTTTTTAATAGGATGATCGTGAAAGAGGTAGTGGAATCCACACTCGTATTGAGAGACACTGGCTGGGATGTGTTAAGATTCCATTTACTACCATATATTTTCAAGCGAGGGTAAGTGTTTTTATGGGAGTAAAGCTGTTAAAGTACAGAACTGGACAATGGAAAGTGGCTGGGAATGGATTTCCGATTTAATGATGTTCTCTGTACTTGTTAGTTTATTTTTATGGAATTGTTTGAAAGTGAAAAAATTTTATGAAAATTGTTTGAAACTACTGAGGTTTTTGACAAATTTGGTGATCATTTGTCTAAGTTCATCGTTTTGAAGGGAGAAGAGATAAACAAAACATACTCTACAGTGACAATGCAGCCTGGCATCCTTCAGTAATGAGGTTAAAAGTGCAGATCTTTTAGATGGTTTTCTCAGTGGCTTTTGGGATCTCTGGTATTGCACAGCTTAGGTAGATGAACCAGGAATAGAAATATCACCTAGATAGGTGATAGGAAAGTTGACCGAACTTTTTTCTCACACTTTCTGTGAATCATCAGATTTTCACCTTTGCCTCTCCCAACCCCTTCTTTACTTCATTTTTAGACCTTTTCAAGAGAAGATTTCTCATGAAATATCAACAGTTAGTCATGGGAGTAATAGTAAAACATGTAGTTGTTCACACAGGAAAGGCATTTTTTGTCCAGCTTCCCATCCTAGACTTAGTTTAGGGAAACGAATTCTTTCCATTGATAGTCCTGTCGTATTGTAATCTTGCTGCAGGACTTTTTCTACAGGGCAGTTCCTTTTGTGTGTAGTTCAAGTCATCATATCACAAAAGTCAGAATCTTCATGAAGTAAGAAACTGAGACATCAGTTACATTCCTAATGACACATTAATTTGCTCTTCTCTGGGTATATGGGGCACTTCTCAGAAGCTTGAGTGATTTAAGGCATACTGTGAGCCTCCTGGATTCTTTGCTTGGAGGGTAAGTCTATGGGAGTCTCATTGAAGTGCAGGACTTGGAGATCAAAGTGGTTTTCTTGGGTTGTTTGCAAGGCATAACAGAATGTAATTGTCATGGGAGTCAAGAAAGCATGGTATTTTTTCATTGCTGACAGGTTTTGGACAGTGTATGTCTAACCAGGGTTAGTCCACTTGCTTCTGCTAGATAATTTAATAATATGCTCTCTTCAGCTTGGGAAGTTAATCAATTAATTTATCTGTTTGAGGGTTGTGGTGCCCTGTAGAATGAAGCTTTCATTGACTTCAGGGAAGATTAAGTAGCAAGAAGGTCTTTTCATAAGTCTTTGGCCATCCTGTGCAGACAATGTCACATAATGTGACCACTGTTGCTATAAGTCAACAAACAAGAAAGAAGAAGATCCAATACTCATTTTTAGGGAATTGTTCCATGAATTAATCAAATTCGCCTGAGAAGTGTGTCTGCTCACAGTCCTGAGAGACTTAACAGGCAGACTTAGACATTTTAACAGAGTGCTAACCAATACATATGGAAGGACGTAGCCAATAATCCATCTTTGAGGATTTCCCATGCTGATGTCAACCTCTGTTCTTCATTCTTCTTGTTGGTCTTTCTGTTGTAGAACCAGAGTAGCTCCAAAATTCCTGTCAGATGTACTCCTGTCTCTCTGTGAGGAGGTGTTGCAGCTTTTGATTCCCGAAGCATAGTGTGAGTGCCTGTATAGATCTTCCCAGCAGTAGAGATTCTTTTCATTTGAACAGAATTTCTTACAGAATTTGAAAAAGCATAATAAGCCCAGTGGTTATATCAAGGTGCATCAGCAATTAAATTTCAGTAGCAAATGAAGCATTTCATCATCCCGTTCTAATATACTGCAGCAGAAATTCTGAGTGATTTATTTAGAGTTTTCTCCTATCAAAACTTAATTTTGTTCTTAAATGTTTGATGAGCCATCTCAGGTGAGTCATCTGTTCATTTTCCGCATCCACTGAAGATATCCTTTCTGGTGGCAGTTACCTGAATTCTGTACAAATCAGGAGGTTAATTTTTTTGCTTTTCTCTTAAAGCTGTGTACTTCCACTGTTGAAACCTGCCCAAGCAAGTGTGGGGCCTGCCATCTCTTGTCTCACACAATCTTTCAGAAAGACCTTATTCTCTATTTGTGGTGGCACAGGAGGTGCAAGGGGCTGGTGAGCCTGTATGAGCACTTCCATGGGGAAGTTGGCTGAATGGGCCCAATTCCAGTTGCACCCAAGAAGCATCAGCAGCTTCTGCGTGGAAGGAGCCCATCTGTGAGATGCCAGAGCACCATTCCCACATCACGCATAGGCAAAGGCCTGTTGGCATGATGCTGCCTGCAGAAGTGCAGTCCTGCAACCTGTATTTTGCCATTTTGTCTTTTTTTGGGTAAACAGAGCCATATAGAGTTTGCTGTTAGAAAGAAAAATAGTTTAAGGCTGGTACTCTATGGACTGTGTATGATTTCCATTTCATTAAACATTAGTGTTTGTAATATGCAGGAGAGGCTGAAATCCAGTTGTAATTAATACATTTAACAATGAGGTGTCTCATGTTTTCCCCACAGTTAATCAACATAAATGTCATATTCTCTTATTTTATTGTTTTGTAATTCAGAGTAATAATCAAAAGAATAAAATATTTGAACACAAGTAGCAAATGTATGTGAGAAGGAACTTTTGCTTTCTTGCTTCTAATGAGAAGTATTTCTTTGTATTGTTGTAGATTGATGGTACGTTTAAGGTCAATATTCCGCCAGTCCTCCTTGGGTACAGCAAAGAAAAGAACCTGGGAATGGAGAGGGGTTATGACTCTGTGCGAAATCTGAGCGAGGGCTCATATATAACACTGTTTATTACCATTGAACCACAGCTCATTCCTGGAGAGTCTGTCAGAGAGAAGGTAACTAATCAGTAATTCATCATACTCTCGCTCTTTGTTTCCAGTGGTGCAGTTCTTGAGATGCATATAAATAGGAATGCTTAGTATACCAGAGGACATGAATGCCAGTACAGGAGTCCATTGATACAAATTCAGACTGGTTTATTTCAAAATTTTTAGCCCAGTTCAATTTAATTGGATGCACCATTAGGTGACATGTACATTTAATGCATGAGAGGTCACTTTGACCAGGTATCTGGTCCCACTGTTAATGGAAAGCAAATTTGCATTCATTATCTGTGAGCATATAGTTTTTCCATGTATTTTTGTAAACAATAAAGTATTCATGTGAGTGTGAACAGTGTACAAAAAGGAGGTGGCAGATGCAAAGAGTATTTTCTTGCTTCTGTTCAAATATAGGATTTATTATTTATGGCTTCATGCATGCCTCCAGATCTTGAAGATAATAATTTCTAAACAGCAGCTGTTATTTTTTTCAGTTATTTGACTAAACCAGACGTGTCTTACACGAACAACAATAATATGTAGTTAAAATGCATACACTGCTTGCTAGTTTATGTAACAGTAGGCAATAATTTTGAGATCCATACATCAAGGATGTGTGTTTTTCATGCACAAACAGCAGCAGTTCATTTATTTCCAATTCAGTGCTACACTGGTCATTTATTAGAAACACAAGAGTAACTGGAGAGAAATGTCTATCATAATTTCTTTTACAGAAGAAATATAAAATTGTATGATGCATTCTAAAACCCCTTTTTCCTGTTAAAATTAGCCTTGGAAACTATCCAGTGCAAAATATCCAGAATATTAATAAAGTGCATTCATAGATGCCTTTTAAAGTTAATTAGTTTGAATGATAACATTTTTACTAGGACTCAACGCCATAAATATAAACTTAACAGCCTTGAAGTACCTTTAATAGATAACAATTTATTGAAGTGTTTCAAAGTCTTAATCTTCACATGTAGTAATTACTTGCTGGGAAAAAAAAAGTGCTGAATTTGTAAGGTAACATATCTCTGTTTCTAGAAAGACCTGCCTCTAATACTGTTTCAAAATAAAAATCATAGAAATTCAAATAAGGGGTGAAATTATTGTAAAATATTATGCAGTATATGTTTTGAATCTTGATATCTTTAAATAAAGAGCAAATGTTCTGAATTTCTTGCATAGATGCAATTTGATACTCAGTTTTTGATGACAAACTAATTAATTTGCCATTCTTTCTTTCTATTCCTGGCCTGTAGTTAAATTTGAAATGCTTATGTACTGTTTTAGGATGCTAAGCATACTTTTAATTTTATGATACCGTTTTTGTTTCTTTATTTATTTTTCCTCTCTTTCCCGCTCTGCTTCCTGAACCTCTATGTAGATGAATGAAATGCTTAAGAAGGTACAATATTAATAAATCTGTTGAGATACTCCTGTTGTTCCCTGTTAAAGATTTAGCTTGGGTTTGTGCCAAGTCTTTCAGCAGTCTTTTTGCACTTTGTGTTTCTTGACTCTGACATAGTAATTGTTTATTTGCCAGCAATATTTGCAGTGAATTGCTACATTTAAGTTTACAAAGTGCCAGAGGCTGTACTTTTCTGCTGTTAATTATGGTTGAGAAGAATCACCACTGTGTGCTTTCTCTGCTGACCTGGAGGTCCAGCTGCAGGGCAGTGCCCAGCTGTTCCACCTCAGCTTAGCTTGAGAAGAAGGGTAACAAATGACAAAAAGTGGTTTATTTTGAACAAAAATATTATGAAGGATGAGCTTTAATTCTCAGCACCACTATAAGTATACAGGGGGTTCTAAGTAGATGAAAAATACTATTTTGACTGATCCTAATACCTTTAAAAGATGACATCTTAGGTAACACATGAGGAAATCATTGTCATTGTTATATAATTAATATGTGCTTTTGAGTCCTACATTTGCTTGTGAAAAATCTCATCTAAAAATGTTAACATTTTAGACAAGTCTGAATTATAAGGATTCATCTAAAAATCACTTGAACCTTCTCTGCAAATATTTTGGCATTGCATAGGGCACTTGAACCTTCTCTGCAAATATTTTGGCATTGCATAGGGTTGTCATAACCTCAGTTGTGGTTTTAATGGAGTGCTATTGTTTACCTTTGAATTAATATGTGTTGTTACATATTCATCCCCACAGTTTTACTTGGCCATAACTCCTGCTACATTTTTCAGTGCTTTAATAAAGCCAGCTTAATATAGATATAGGTAGGTATTATAGATATAGGTCATTATGGGCATTCATTAAATGCAAAAAAATGCAAATTGTCTGATTTTCTATTGCCTTGACCTTTCCTACATGTCTGTAAGCAAAACTCTATTCTACAAGGCAAGTTCAAAATGCTATTAGGAAAGAATTTAACGCTCCTTTTATGCTCCTGTAGATGGTGAATTAAGGCTGAATATAGTAAAGACTGAAGTCCAAACTGTAAATAAAACTGGTTCTGTATAAATTCTACTGTCTTTTGAAGTTTGATACCCAAGAAGATGAGAAACTGCTCCAGGCAGCAGAAAAATATGAAGCTGAATGTACATCAAAGTTTCCAAGCCGCCAGTGCCTAACAACTGTAATTGACCTTGATGGGAAGACAGTTTTTATTACCAGATATATCAAACCTCTGAATCCACCACAGGAGCTTCTTGATGCTGTCCCAAATAGATCTCACACAGCAGCAGTAAGTACTTAAAAAAGATAGTAAAGTCTCTGGGATACAGGTTTCAAGATAAGTATGTGTTTGCCTGTGCACTTGCACATAAGCAAATCCCAGCTCTGTGTGTCTTCTGTACAGCTACGCCTTTTGTAAAGGAAAAACTAAACATGCAAAATAAAGTAGTAAGGACTAGGTGTTACATGTAGTAAGTCTAACTATAATGATGTTGTGAAATAACATTTGTCTTCTTGGTGAAAAAAGATAGGAAAAAATAATGAGTATTATCTTTTAAAAGACAAAGCATTATGACAAACCTCAATGGGAGTAAATCATATCAGTCTTTGATACAAGTTCTAAAATGAGCTAGCTGCTACTGTAATGAGCTTACTGTGTTTTGTCATTGATATCTGTGGAAACAGCAATATTCTTCACGTCTGGTATAATACTACAGTAGTGTTGTGAATTGAAGGGGTGACTTGCTCTCTTTTGTTTTCTTGCAGGAATTGGTGGCTCGATATGTTGCTTTGATTCCTTTTTTGCCAGATACTGTGTCATTTGCTGGAATTTGTGATTTATGGAGTACATCAGACGTAAGCAATGCATTAAACAGAAGTTCTTTATCCTCTTGAATGGGATGTAACATCCTAGCAGCCCGTTTTCAGGGGGAGGTTGTACTAGATGAGTTCCTGAGGTCCCTTCAGACCCAAATTATTCTGTGATTCTGTTATTGCGAGGACTATTTTTCTTTGAGCCATTTATTTCAAAGAACAAGGACCAAAGCTTGAGAAAAGCTGTTCATTCTGATGTGAGCCAAAAATTTTATATTTGATATGTTGCAATTAGCTGAGAATACTTAGGGCTTTAAAACATCTCCTGTTTTTTCTGTTATAAACCATAATGGCTAGTCATGCACAGGTGAAAGGATGCTGACTGATGTAGACTTTACAACTAGTCTTAAAATAGATCATTGTCATTCCAAGGAACTGTAGCAAAAACATGGCATGTAGTGTCAGCAATAATGGGATATTTAGCCCTCTCTGTCACATAAATCCTGTCACTTATAAAATAATAGCAGACGCTGTTGATCATAGATTAAGTTTTTATCATCTCATAACTTTTCTGAAAAATTGTCATTCTAAAAAAGACACCGGAGACAAGGACCCTGGTTCTTGTGATAAAATCTCAGATCTCATGTATTTTCACAGCATTCACTCTTCATCCTGTGTGTTGAAGCAGTGACCAATGCAAAGATCAGTTGCAAAGACCTGAGAGGACTGCTTGCTTCAGAAGTGTTAAAAAAAATTATCAAATGTTGTAAGTTGATAACTGCCTACAAAGACTCTTTTTTTTAATACCTCAATTAGCAATTTCTTTATCTTCTGGCGGGCGATGAGGAAGAACACGCTGTGCTCTTGTGTAATTATTTTCTTGGTATGGGGAAAAAAGCCTGGCTTATCATTGGAAATGCCATTCCTGAGGTAAGAGGATGTTTTCATTCAGCCTGAGTATTAACTTGTATTCTGTGAAGTCTTTGATTCCCACCAACAGATAGTTGTTTCTTGCTGGGATGTTTGTCCAGGATATTATCTAAACATTGGTGCTGGGAACTGATTCTTTTCAGAGAAGAAAATAAAAAATTGAAAGTATATCTTAGTATAAATATTGTCTGGGTTTTTTTCCTGAACTCATGTTTCCATGCTTAAACTGGTAGTAGCTGTTGTCCTCATAATACAGTATCAAGCATCTCTAACCCTTGATTTGACCTTAACTTGTGGGCTGTGTATGTCCAATATTTCTCTGCCACATAACAAAGAGCACATTATTATGTACGTGTTGAACTGTAATGAACCTGTAAATTCTTCCAAGCAGTTTGCCCCAAAAAGCAATCTTAACCTTAATAATAAAAATATAGTATTCCAAAGAATACAAAGCATATTGTCTTTGCAGCCAGTTTTCAAACATCTTTCTCATACTTTTTATTTCTTTCCTAGGGACCAACTGCATATGTATTAACTTTGGAACAAAGTCAGTATGTAATTTGGAATCCCAGTACCGGATGTTTTTATGGGCAGTATGATACTTTCTGCCCCTTACAAAATGTGTACTGTCTGATCAGCTCTGATAATGTAAGTGTACTCAGTCTTGTCACACTTCTATACACATAAGTGTAAATATCTTTTTTTTACCTTATGCATGATTTGTTCATCATTGAAATTGTAGTTAAGCTATCACATTATTAGTGATTTTATTCAATCTTAAGTAGGTTTTTCAGCTACTTTAAAATGAAAAATATTTTTTAATCACAATTTAGGTGGATCAAGACATCCGTTAATATAATTTTCATTATTGGGTTTTACTTACATGTTTCCCAACTTGGATATCTTAAGATTACCATGGTTTATGTGGGGAGTAGTCATTTCTCAAAGCTAATACTTTGCAGTTGAAATGTAACTGAAAAATAAAGGATATTACAAGGAGTCACTTGAGTTGCCCATGTAACAGTGGGCACAGCCTGGATGGTTCAATGCGCACAGCAGAGAGCTGGCACCACAAGGCACAAAAACTATATTGATTTTCTGCCTGGTATGAAATCCTCCCATTTATTTGCAAATACACAAGTCATACTAGTGCACATTCACAATATATTATTCATTGTGTGGCTGGAAACCCTCCGAGATCGTGGGGGGAGAGAGGAGAGATCGCAGGAACTGTGCAGCTCAGGGCAGGTGGACAAAAGGCCACAGACTGTGGTGGAGCTGAGTCTGTGCTCAGAGGGACAGAAACCCTGGGCACTGTCCTGCCAGCAGCATTCCCTGACTTTGCTGGAAGCCAGACCTCACAGCTTCTGGGGAGATAAACAGGGACATGATAGTGAGGTAGAAAGATGTGTGAAAGTCTTGAAAATGAGGAAACAGAAGGCGAGCTTAAATAAGAACTCCAGGTTTTATTTGAATGAGAACTGGAAGTTGAGTTTCAAATTTTGCTCCTCAGTTTTTTTGGAATGCCATGCATTATGAGTTTTATTTTGGATTTTAATCTTCTGGTATTTTATTCTAAACACAGATCACGACTTTGGATGAGAATTTAATATTCTAAAGTACATTTATTTTAAAAGTGTCAGTTTTTTCCCTGAAAGCATTTTGGGGAGTGGTCAAGTTGTTTGGGGGTTTTTTAAGCAGTACTAAACCTACAGTTAAGAAAAATGTAGCCATTTGTTAATTGCTGGAAGAAGCAACTAAAGACTGACAACCTGATCAGCTAACCTTGAACTGCAGAGTGCAACATCTTTCAGGGCAACCAACTCCAACGTACATGTGACTCTGAGCAGGTTCCACCAGCAGAGCCACTTCATATCCAAGTGGGGCAGCACCAGCTGGGTTGTGTCCCAGAAGGCTCTACACAGAAACATCAGCTACAAAAGGTTACACATATTGATTAGTATTTACATATTAATTGCTGGTACATTTTGCAGCCTTAGCAGTAGCTATTTAGAGATTGTTTAAACAAGAATCCTACCATGCTTGTGTGCTTTGGGCTAGGCCCACAGACCAAAAAGGACGTCTGTAAAGAAGGGGAGTGCAAGACATGGGTTCCACTTGATGACAAAACACACATAGGAGCTGTGTGTGTCTGCAACACCTGCTTGTATTCTGCAAGATAAGCCTAAAATAGCAATGGTGCTGGGGTGCAGCAGCTACCAGGCATCACAGCCTGAGCGGCACTGGGCTGGGCTGCTGGGAGAATTTAATCAGAATTCAGAAAAGACTTTTGCAGCAGGCAAAACAGCAGAAGAAATTGCTACAGGAGGTTAACATTATATGGTATTTTATTGCTATATAAGTGGAATGTGTTCCATAGTTGTGATTATATGCTGAAAGTTATAACAAATTTGCTTTCTTGTAGATTTGGTTCAATATTCAAGAATATGATTCCCCTGTAAGGATAAATTTTGATATCAGCAAACCAAAACACTGGAAGTCTTTCTTTTCAAGAAGTTTGCCATTCCCTGGTCTCAGCAGCATTCAGGTATTGATGGATCTATGCTAACTCAATTTGAGGGTTTGAGACATCACAGACTTGGTATAAAGAAGCAGACACTAAGTTCTTTGGATTTATATGTATAAGTATATTTATGTAATATCACTGGTTTTTAAAAAGATTTCCCAGTCATGCTTTCAAAAAATGAAAGCAGGAATACTGCAAAAAGTTTGTTTTATACAGAATGAATGCTCTTGGCCTCTAATTGTCCATGTAAGATCTCAGGATAACAGTGAAGTAAATGGGACAAATCTTTAACACAAACCTATCTAAAGTAGTAGCTTGGTATTATAAAGAAAATGTCAACTTTTTCTTATGGCTAAGAAGGCATTTTTTTTAAGCTGTATGAACATCCTTATTAAGAAACTAGAAATTTCTGTAGTTATCAAAGGTGTATGCTGTTGAAGTTTACTGGAGAAAAAAAAACAAATGCAGCATTACACACAAATATCTCGTTAATTTTTTTTATCATGTCTCTACTAAGGAATAATTATTTTCAATATAGTTGTCAATTCCTGTGGGCATCATCAAGACAGAAATACAAGTGAATAGTGAAGTTACACTGTTGTACAGCTAGAATAAATTGCACATTTTGTTTTATTTATTGCTAGCCTGAAGAATTAGTTTATCAGCATTCGGATAAGGCTGCTGCAGTGGAACTACAGAACAGGTAATTCTACCTCCAAAACAAATGCTGTCAGTGCTGATACTAAAGCATATTCACACCTAGGTCCTAAAAAACCTGCTTTGAATGCTAGGAATTGAGAATGGCCTAAAAAAATCAGAAGCTACCATCTAGGGTTTTTTTTTAACTCTCCGTCTTTAATAGGGATTGCCAGATAGAAAGAACTGATCAATCATTGCTCTACCATTTCCCAATGAGCAAAATGCTCTGGAGGGATGAGAGGAGTGTGAACTATAAAGGGGTTGTAAGCCCCTGGCCTTCCATGCAGGCACTGACCATGCAGGCACCACACAGCTGTGTTGGAGTTGCTTCTCTGCATTTCTAGTCAGCAGCAAGTTTAACTAAGGTCATTTATGGTCCCCAGAACCTGTACTGTCTGCCAAGGGAGATCAGCTCAGATGTCCAATAAATACTAGAATTGTAATAATCAGTCTATCTTATTGCAGGATTGAAAAAATATTAAAAGATAAGATTATGGAATGGAGACCAACACGCCCAACTCGTTGGAACAGATACTGTACCTCTACCCTACGTAACTTTTTGCCGCTTCTGGAACAAAACCAAGGCAAAGATGTAGAAGATGATCATCAGGCAGAGCTGCAAAAACAGCTGGGAGATTACAGGGTACATCTGTGAACATAAATGGCTTGTGCAGAGTACAAGAATTTAAATCCCTAGGATTTAAATCGCCACTCCATGGTATAGAAGAGCATCCTGGGCTGTTTATTTCTTCTACTATCAAAATTTGCAGGAGCTTTTATACCAATGTAATATTTACAGAATGAAAGGAGTGATGGTTTTATTTCTCTGTAATGTTTAAGATAAAAACTTTTTGCTGAACATAAAATCAAGAATGTAAAGGTAAATTGGCTGCATTGTTCTGGTTTTACTGCTGCACCACAGCAGCCACTGCTGTCAGTACATAAACATGAGTGCAGTCTCCCAGCACCAGCTGCTTGGGGGCTGGTTGGGTCATAAGAACCTGGCTCTGGTGCTGAGTTGTGCTGCATACTGTCTACTTACAGGTCCAGGAGCCCCCACAAAAAACATGCTTTTCTTCAGTTTTCTACTCTTTACTTCACTCTCTGAAGACAGAAGAAAACGTTCTGAAGTGTTCACTGCAGCCACTGGCGTAGCTGTGTGTTCTTCCTCCAGGCTGTTGGAATGGCCTTCTGCTTTCCATGTGGAACACCTGTGGTGACAGCACTGCACACAGCTAGGGCCAGTTCCAAATTGAGTTGAGGTTTCAGTTCCTGTTGCTCAGGAGACACTGGCCATCTCAAATCCTCAGCCAGGAGAACACAGTGATTTAAAACCAGCCAAGAGGCAAAAAGCAGTGAAGTTCTGCTGTGTGTGTTCATTAATATAACTTTATTCTAGTGGTTTCTAAACATCTTCACTTCAAACTTAAACCAGATAAAAGAGGAAAAATGTCAGAAGCTTGCCTGGAATATGTGAAAGAGGGAGGTGGTATTAAAATACAAAAAGTAGGCTTTTTTTATTGCATCTCCTGAGGTCAGCAATAGAAAAGATAAATTTCCATGCTCAGTAAAACAGATTTTTAAAACTATGTATTCAGGTGCCTTTACCTATTCTTCTTACATGTTTTTTTCCTTTGTCTTTCTCCCAGGTCTCTGGATTTCCTATTCATATGCCATATTCTGAAGTCAGACCTTTAATAGAAGCTGTACACAGCACAGGAGTTCATTCCATTGATGTTTCCAATGTTGAATTTGCTCTAGCTGTGTATATTCATCCTTATCCCCAAAATGTTCTCTCTGTATGGATTTATGTTGCTTCACTTGTGCGAAATGGGTAGTACAGTCAGAATACTGCAAGAAATTTGCTTATACAGGTGTAAATGTAACAGATTTTTCTCACTGCTGATTTGAGCTATCCCAAGTATTTTAAAAATCAAATGAGAACTTGATTTTTAGTAGCTTTATTTGCCCTACAACCACTGAAGATACTAGTTATTACTGCTAAAGAAGAGACTGACAGCATAAAATTCCAGTACTAATAGGTGATTTTTATACAGTCTTTTTTAGCTCCCACTGGGTACACATGCCCACATATAGTGACATTGCACAGTAAAATGTCTCCTTGGAACCCCTTGACGACCTTGTTTTTAGCTAGTCAGTTTATTTTATCTACAGACCTTCTTCCTCTTCAAAGACACTTGTAAATAAAAAGTTTTCCTATACCTCAGTTCCTGAATTTTTAGCCATGAACAAATTTCATGTACCAAAGCACCATCAGTGAAGGCCATACTTCAATTTTTAAGAGGCTGCTTCATATCCTATTCCATATTTTATGTCTGTATAATGCACCATTTAGAGGTGTAAGACTACATTTTCTTAAGAAGACAAAGGATTTAATAAATATTTATACAAAAACTTAAGCGGGAGCTCTTTTTTTTTTATACAAAATTTTGGTTAAATTACTTTGGAGTATGAAATCCTTGTCTGCAAGTTGCCAAACTTGCAAGTAAAATATTATCAAAAGACTTGTTTACTAAAAATCAAATTCAGTTATTAGCATGCAAGTAGTGGTGTAACTGTTAATACTGATAGAAAAATATATATCCTTCGCCTGCGGTT
Organism: Pseudopipra pipra; assembly: GCF_036250125.1. NCBI lineage: Eukaryota > Metazoa > Chordata > Aves > Passeriformes > Pipridae > Pseudopipra > Pseudopipra pipra. The sequence continues at coordinate 60,728,515 of NC_087552.1, read as the reverse complement.
ATCTTGGTAATCAAACTTCCAAGTGAAATGACAGTCAGTTGCGCTTGGGAAGAACGTTCATCAGATCAAAATGAAGATTGTTCTTGAGCCACAACTGAATCTAGTTCAGTCAAAAATCACAGAATCACAGAATGGGTCAGGCTGGAAGGGACCACAGTGGGTCATCTGCTCCAACCTCCCTGCTCAAGCAGGGCCATCCTAGAGCACATTGCACCCCTCTGGAATATGCCATTCAGCCAGTTCTCAATCCATCCCACTGTTCACTCATCCAATCTACACTTCCTGAGTTTGCCTGTGAGGATGTTGTGACAATGTCAAAAGCTTTGCTGAATCAAGGTAGACAATATCCACTGCTCTCCCCTCACCCATCCGGGTAGTTGTTTCATTGTGGAATGAATCTGGCTGGCAAAGCATAATTTACGTTTAGTGAATCCATGCTGACTACTCCTGCTTACCTTCTTGTCATCCATATGGATAGATATGGCCTCCAGAATGAGGCATCCATCAGCTTTCTACGGATTGAGGTGACAACAATTGGCCTGCTCCCTGGGTCCTCCTTTGAACACCAGGGTGACATTTGCTTTCTTCAGTCCTCAGGCACCTCTCCTGATCTCACAACCTTTCAAAGATGATCCTGAGCAGCCCTGTTAGTGTTTGCCAGCTCTCCCAGCACTCATGGATTAGAGTCAGGGGTTACTACCATAGGTTCCCTCCCCTCTGACCTCCACCAGAAAGGAGTACATTGTCATCACATGATGCTTTGCTGAACACTGATGACAACTCCTAAATTTAGACCATGGTATATCTGCAGCTGATTCAGTCCTCAGCTGTGTCTACCAGTCTGCACAGAAAGCATCACCCAGCAGCAAGCAGAAGCTCCTCTTGCTGCACCTTCCCAGCCTCAGAAATCAGTTCTGGAACAGGGACAGAGAAAGCAAACCCACCGTGTACCTTGTTACCAACAGCCTCAGTCAGCCTTGCACAAACAGTGTCCATCTCCTCTCACCTTTGGGCACCAAACTCCATTTAATGCAGCTTACTTAAAGCAACAGTTGCTGGATCAGTGGTGTCCTTGGATACCCCTTCTGTAGGCTTCAAACTGAGCACTGAACATTCTGCCTCTAGCCCACAGTCACCTGTTAACCATGAACAGCCACCTCCACACCAACTCTGCATTCACTAGTGTTCTTCTTACCTTACTCCTCTTCAGTTTTACTGGGAGCAAGATGGTGTCAAAACTTGCAGTTTATTGTAATCTCTAGCTCTGCCTGCAAGTTGACTTCCCAGACACCAAGAATCTTGAAAGCTACTTAGGTCCCCATGACTGGTGTCCTAAATAAATACTACTCAAAAGAATTTATCCAATTAGGAAAATTGGTAAAAATTACTAGCTTGTATTGTCAGCCTTAAAAATTAGGCAGGATAAGAGGAAAAAGCCCTGTCTTCTACAAAAGCAGACACCTGCCCCTCCTCTGCTGAAGAAAAAAAACAACCTGAAAGTGTGCCACCCGTGAGCAGCTGGCCATTAAAGTTTACAACCTGACATGGGCTACAATGCTCAACTTCCAAGCAGTGGAGTCATCCCCATACCACCACACACACACACTCATGCCCTACTCGTACATTAATTACTCTTCCCTTCCTAGCAGATGTTTCACTCATCACAATAGATTCTCTGCCTCCCTGCCAGTCTCTACAGTTCAGAGAGGAGTCTTTTTAACTATCAAAGCAAGGGGGAAAAGGTGTCTTCCACAGAGTTCAGATTAATGAAAACTGACTTCCTTGGAAGCTGTCTCAAAAATGCAACTTAATGCAGTCGTGGGAACAATAAACCCAAACCAAACCTCCCCCATGTACTGCACAGTTCACAGCTCTGCAACCACCACACCACCTACTAACCCGTCCAATCTCTGCGGCCTCCTACCATGGTACTTTATACCTTGAAGCACAGATATTCAACTGCTGCATATTTTTTTAATTGGTGGGAATGTTTTATTTGAGTATGTTTTTCAAGCCCAAATACAAAACCAAATGCAAAAGGAAGGTGGCAATTTCCCTAATTTTGCAATATAAAGAACAACTTCAAGATGAAAGGAAAGGGGAAGAAACAAGGCTCCTAAAGATGTATAATTGTTACCCAAATGCAAACAATACAATTGAAATTCTCTGCAGAGGTTTATACTGTACTTACGGATTCAAAATTAAAAAAAAAAAGTCCCCTTACACAAAATAATCCAGTAAAGTATATTTAAGTGCCAAACTTGGAAGAAAGTGGCATAAAAAAAAAATCTGAAGGTTTTCCCATATTCCCCAAATTATGTAAAATAAAACCCAACACCCTTCAAGCCAAATGGGATTGTGAGATTGTTACAACACTGTACAGTACACTCTTAATTAAGATTTTGAAGTTGTGGGCAGGGTCAGGCTAGTATAACAACTCTCACTCCAAGGATTGTTAACACAAGATGCGAACTGTAAGTAAAGTGCATGAAAGGAAGCCTGCTCAGCTAAATGAAGTAGACAAAGATCAGAAGTCAGCGGTCATTCGCCAGAGCGGCAGCAGGCCCGAAAACCACACTGCAAATTCTGGCATCCACTGGCGGTTTCAGCATGAGGACCTGCACAAAAACAAAAGAAATGTGAAAAGAAGAAAAGGCCATTTGCTTAGATTTATAGTTCTCGTAACCTGGTGATTCAGAAAATGTCTCCTTTTTTATGATGCACTACACTTCGTTCAGCACTGTGAAGTCTGAAACACTGCCAGTACTATCATGGTATAAAACCTCAGTTGGAACAGGTATTTTTCAAGAGATTTTTGCTCCAATAGCTTAGTGCCATGAAGATAACAAGTTCAAAATGACACAGAAGTACAATGAGCAACATTAAGTAAGCTGTCACAGTCAGCTTTCAGAACTGAGTATATTCTCATGATGCATTTTTAATTCCCAGTTTTCAAATTCAGATAATGACAACATGGTATTACCAAACAAACCATAATCTCCAAAACTATTTCTACTATAATGGAAAGAGTTTTTTCATTTTTTCCCCATGAACACTTCATGGTTGGCCAGACCTCTCACATACTCTTGACTGAAAATTCAAAAACTACAGAGAAAATCACTTTAGTATCACTGCAGTCATCAGAAGCCATAAGGCTAAAAATCAGCAATTCAGAAAGAAACAAGTTGCAAGCACAGACAGTACAAACCAACACTGTAATTCTACCCACCTCCACTTACCTTCACTTACTGTTATTTCTTTAATTTGAAATGTTAAAGTGATCATGAGATAAGAAATTATTATATTTATTAATACAGGATTTTATTTCCTACAGCCATCTGCCTGCTTTGAGACCCATTTACATTCAGGCTGGCTGAACTCTGGCACCTAACAGAAACTGGAAGTGGGTTGCCAAGTTAACTCAAGCAAGCTGGTAAAGACCTAACCAGGACAACCCAAAATTCCCCCTCTTTGTACATGAAACAAGTCAACAAATAATTTACAGTGTTTTTAATGTATTTAGAAAATACTAACAAAATCTTGTAGTGAATTAGGGCACCGTACCATGTCTGGCTTTCCCCCCCCCCCCGAAATATTAATTTGAAGTCATAATTAATTTTCAAGAATCTGGTGTCTGAAAATCAGCTTTATGCTTCATGCCACACACCAATGAGCAACACTCTATAAGGTAATTAAGATGTGTGAGACTGAATAAAACAAACCTGAAACTATAATGAAGGACAATTTTTACAGTATGCAAAATAGTAAACTTTTCATTTGTCAATAAACTCATTTTTCTTTTCAAATCGTTTTATTCACCTGAACTAAATTTTGATCCTCCAAGTCACTTACGAGCTAGAGTTTGAAAGCTTCTTCGTAAGTCCTTTAGAAAGGAGACTCGGTGCTTCTGAACAGCTGGTTTAGCAGAGCATGTTCTGTGCAGCAGCATTTTCCAAGTCGTAGCTGACCTTCCCCCAGCATTGCCACAGCTAAGCAGCACAGCAGTGATTTTGAAGCAACTGTCACATTTCTAGCAAAATGCTTGTAGACAAAACGTACACAACCACAACACCCCAAGGAAGGGAACACTCAGTATACTTCGATATTGGTTTCCACCCTTTCCTTGCTCATTTTAAGAATGTTTCTCCTCATGCTCATAACTGGAACACACAAAGTGCCCGTCCAGATCTGACCACTGCTCCATCTAACACTACCTTCATCACTGGTAACAGCAAGTGTTATCTAGAGACATGACACAAGCCTATCAAGCACACCTTTTATGTTTTTCCAGCATCCCTAACTGTTGTATAGCAGGGACACTGAAGTCTATTTCCTTTAGTATTTGTTTATGGCTTAGTTGTGCATGCAGTTTTTTTAACCCCTTTTTAAACATGCTGATACTAACTCCTTCCACAATTCCCCAAGGGACCAAGTTCCAGAAGTTCACTACACTGTGCATCTGCTTTCAATCAATCATCTACCTTCTTCATCCACTGTGCCTGAGCTACAACACTGCAGAATCTGGAAAGTTACCATTGCACATTCACCTCACCTACTGCTTTCTCAGTTCTGTAAAGTCATCCCCCTTTTCAGCCCTCTCATTCCCAGACTGAAACATTCCAGCCTTTTGAGTCTTCAGTTCCCTAACTTTTTAGTAGACCTCTTCTGTATCTTCAGTAACTCCATTACATACACTCCTCAAGATGGGGAGACCAAAACTTTGCAGTACTCCACATGTGAGTGCCCCAAGGCTTCCAAGGCCGTGCAGCAGCACCTCTATCTTGTTCTTACCACCCTGATGATGCGTAACATTGGTGGGTTTTTTTGGCTGCTGCTGCAAACAGGAAAGATCTCAGAATTAGCACCAACAGCTCTCTGAAATCATTATCTCCACGTTGCAACTGCCAGCTCTGAATTCAGTTTCATGCAATCACAGTTTGATTATTCCCAACCACCCAGACATATAATAACACATACAGCTATACTGAAGCACATAAGTAGTCCTGGAAATCATTAGCACCAATATCATTACCTGAGGACCACTCAGTATCACTCAAAAACTTGGAAATTACTGGGTGCATTTCTTACACCACGACAGCAGTGGAAATGCTGAGTAAGACTAACCTCAGCACAGAACTCTTAGGAGAGGAATGGGGAGAAAGCTGTTGCCCTCCCAGGTTCCTGTCCATCCTGAACAGTGACCATTAAGCCCCTCCCCTTCTTCCTATCCTTTAATTAGCTTTCAGTTTTTAAACTAGTTTTAGAGCAACTTAAAATTTCAAAAACTTTGATACTTCTAAGTAAAAACTGCACCATCTGAAAAGCCTGTATGTTCATTTCCCAATTTATTAGGCACTGAATTACAAATAACATTAAGCACATCACAGTGAAATTTCACCCTTCTTCCCATGCTGCATTTCTTGCCCCATGTCTCATTCTCATACCCTAACTGACTGTCCTTTATAGCCTCTGATAAAGAACTCTGATGAAATGAAATATTGAGGGTTCAAACACATCCCCAGAAATCTGTCCCCCTGTATTCTGTCTGCGTATTCTACTGTAGCATATGCAGGCAACTCCCACAATTTGGAGGATATTTTATGCTCTTATTATAACAAGGCAATAAGTGCCATTACTGGTTGTTTTAACAGTAAGGCTATTTGTTTATGACTTATGTTTTGACATATCAGTTGATCTCCTCCATCAGGTCATTTATCTCCTTATAAAATACCTGATGCTCCCTAGTTTGCTCTTTTTACATTTCATACAGACAGCAAAATTCAAATGCCTTTGCTTTTCATAGCCACAGACACTGGGTTTGTTTCCCTAACTTTATTTACTACAACTGACCTTTGGCTTCCTAATCTCAGATTTCCCCAGTCTTTGCTACTGACCTCATTTGGGCTACTTTGTTTTTGAATTATCTCTGTTTAAACTCAAATGGCCTCTTTAATCTTTCCAAAAAAACCACTCTCTCCTGTTTGCTTTGGACTCTGTATACAAGGTCCCCAATTCCTCTCACCTCACTGATGCACTAGGTTAAGAAATATGGTAACTGCATACAGTGCCTTCTATATTGTCCAGTGTGGTGGTCGTTTCAACCTAACAGTGGGGCTGAATCATCTTCATATAATCACAGAACGGTTTGGGTTGAAAGGGACTTTTAAAGGTCATCTAGTTCCAAGCCCCCTGCAATAATCAGGGACATCTTCAACTCGATCAGGTTGCTCAGAGCCCCATCCAGCCTGCCCCTGGGATGGGGTTCCCACCACTTCCCTGGAAAACCTGTTCCAGAGTCTCAGCACCTTCATTTTGCCCATTATTGCTTCTAGCACATCCCAATTAGTGATGCATTGCATCTTGGAGCACACTGCTCCACACAGCAACTTCAGGAACTGTGCATGTTTTGAGGACCAGCTGATGATTTTGATTGAACTCTGCCAATTTTGATGAGCACACAGAGCAAAAAACAACTGGCTGCTTGCAGTGTTAGGTTCTGGCTCACGTGATAAAACATCACGGCAGGGAAGAGCCAGATACCATCACCACTGGACTTAACAAGGAGCCCCAAATTTAGTCCTTTAAAACAACATGCAATGGAAGCATGGGGAAGAAACTGCACATGCAGTGGATCATCCAGAGAAGTGTATTTCAAAAGAGTCCCCATCTTTCTACTAACTGTGAAGGCTTAATGAGTGCAAGCAGTGAAGTGCCTAAATTAAATGTGTTTTGGGCTGGTTCACCTGGGAAAGCAAAGTTAATCAGGTTCTCATCTAACCTGCACAGTCTACATTACTGGTTTAGTTACTTCTAAACTGGATTACGGTAATGTTCTTTGCATGCACATCTGATTACTCAGATGTCTGGGTGACTCAGAATAGACATGAGGTCTGTTTACTCATGGTGAGCATATAAACATGTTCAGCAATGTAAGAGAGGAGCAGAGCTATTTGATTACTCCATTTTGTTACATGGACTAGCAGAACTAAACTAAGTCAAAATTTCCTAGAAAGAAGTTTGGCATTTCAGCAAGAATACATGACAGCACAGGCTAAGACTAGGTCTGCCACCACCATATTCCCTCAGTCACTTGTTCTTGTTCTAGTTCTCGCCTGTGGCAGCAGCGATATTCAAGTGCATTACAGCAAGAGGGAACCCTGACCCATCTAGAAAAAGGAAAAAAAAAAAAAGGAAAAAAGGTAAAAAAGGAAGCTTACAGCTATCTCAGGTCTTGACTGAGTTTACCAAGTACCCCCACAAAGACTGGTGCTGGCCACAGGAAGGCAGAAAGAATGAGCTGGGAGGAACAAAAAGGAGGGAAGGAGAAACAATTTCTTTCACAGCCACCACCAGCAAGAGGCTCCATCATGAACACTGAAACTGTATTTGATAGTAATGTAGCAACAGTAATACATTACAAGTATCACAAGATCACAAAAAAGTGATCAAATTAGGTTTTAAAAATATATAAATATTTATTTTTATAAATATATATAACTTATAAATACATAAATTAGCTTTTAAAAATATATAGAAGCAATATTCAATTCAAATCTGATTTTACTAAGTGATACTCTCTATCAGCCTTTGGTAAAGTTATTTAACAGACATTTATGAGAGCACCTTGGTTATCTGTAGAACCTAAAGACTGAGACCAAACTCTTGTGATCTAACAACACTCTAATCCCACATAAATCTGCATGCAGTAGTCCATCCATGTTAAAAGAAACTGCTAAGTCTTGGCTCCACTGCTGACAGATCAACTCTGACCAATGACATTCTAAAATGCCAGAAGAGTGAATCATCAGAATCACCACAACTTTATTTCATTTATGCCCTATTTCTTTAATTACAGCACCTGAGAACTACATAATTAAAAAAAAAAAAAAACTCTAGAAAGTGAATCATACTTGAAAGCTTCGAAGAACTACTGCTGCAGAAATTAGGGAGCCCTACTTTTCTAATCCCAAAGCTGACAGCACTCCAGGCTTTGAAACTGAGAATGCAGTCAGAAGAATGGACACAGCTGGACAAAACAGCCTTAGGAAAATAAAAACTTCTCCGTGGCAAGAGGTAACTCAAACATTAAACTCTTCTTACTGCATTCAGTGTGATCTACAGCCAAATTTGTTTCAGATGTGAAATGAAATCCACCATTAGAAGGGATATATACTGACTTGTTTTCAGCTGCAGCTGAGGGTTATCTAACTCCAAGTCTCCAGCACTGTGCAAAACATAAGGAGAGATCCTAAACATTATTATGTAAACCAAAAACTGAAGTCAAACTAACAGTAAACATAAAATAAATTTGGAACTGCATGCAAATTCATGGTCTCTGCTCACAAAAACTGCACCATGTTACTACTGTGCAACAGCAGTCTGAGACTCAAACCCAACTACCTAACCATAGCTGCTCCACCTTTTCAGTTTTGCACTACTAAAAAAGTAGCGCAGATATAGTTAGATCAGCACTTGCTGAAAATGCAAAAATTGTAACCAACATGCCAACCAAACAAGTCCAGCAAGCCCTCCACAAAGAAATTCCAATGAAGATGTGTTTGTGTGTAAGGGGTCCCGTCAGGCTCAGTGTTTATTAAAAAAAGAAACAAACAAAAAACTGAAAATAGGCTGCAGGTAAAAGTAAAGCCCTTATTCACAGGCAGATGACAGTCGTATCTTTATTACTTAAAGATGGCTAAATTCCATGCTGTTTGCTCCGTTTTTTGTTCTGCTAGACCAACGGGTTTTCCACCACGATCCCAGAACATGCCTCCTTCCCCGAAAACAATCACTGATAAGCTGGTGGGCAAAGAAAATTATGAAATTATTCTCTACATGCTTACAGGTCAGTAAACTTTGTGCAGCAGTTAGTAATATAATCTATAAATGTGCAAATGAACAAACATATTCAGATAAGGATTGATTTAAATGAAACAGCTTTCTCTACTTGCTTCAGAAATGTCATATTATATAGAAGTAGCTGTTGCAGGAATCCTGCTGCTCACAGGAATAAGGCACCGGTTTCACACTGAACAGCCCTATGACAATGAAGTTCGATTGAAAATACAAGGAACAGCATCCAGATAAAACTTCAGAGGATTCAGTTATAAAGGTTACTTTCCACTACAGAATTTTGCTTAGAATACCTCTTTTAAGTTTTTATCAACTTCATTCTTAAAGAAAACAGCCACAAACTTCTGAGATGCCACTATTTCTCAACAGATGTGAGAAGTCAGACCATTACAGCCTCACTGTCCTGTTCATTTCTCTCTATGGGAGAAACTGTTGATCCAAAGGCCTGCGTGATGCTTTATAGAACCAAGCAGAGCTTACAGGCTCACAGCTTCCAGCAGGCAGTAAAAGGAAGGAAATAAACAGGAAGAGGATCAGGACAACTTTACAGAATAGTTCAAAAATACTCTGTTTAATATAAATAATTTCTTGAGGTTACTGTGGAACAGCCAAGCTTTAAAGTGGTGGACTCACACAGAGATTCGGGCTTTGTAAACTAATACTAAGATGACTGTATTTTAGGGACAAGGAGAGAAACAGAACTGTTTGAATACAAACCAGAAGATCATGTCTGGTATTACTGACAGAAATATAAACAGAGGAAAAGTAGCAAGGAATCAGATGTAAAAGGAAAGGGCTTTTAACTAGCCTTTGAAGACATCTTTAAACTCAACATAATGCAGGTAGGAGAGTCAGTGAAGGGTTTTTAAAAAAGAAGCCTTAAAATTTTCAGGTTGAAATGAAAGACTATAGAAAACAGATTTCTAAAAGCTGTAGTCTAGATGGAATGGAAGGAAGTAACAAAAGGCAAGTGCCTCAAAACAAACAAAAAAAGCAGTAGTGTCAAAAAAGCGCGTGAAGTCCAAAACTTACGGAAGTAAAATATGATTTAATACTTTCACTTCTAATATTAGGATCCAATCCAAGTGCATTATCTTATATCAATTTCAATGGATTGAATACCCAAATATCAGTACAGGTTTGCTTATAGTATCAAAGCTCTGGCATCTGGTACCCTGGCTGGGACTACATCTCAATATGGATGCAAATTATTGAGTTGGACACCATGAACTACCAGGGAATACAATTTTGTTTTACACACAATTAGATCTTATAATCAGTTATTATCCTCTTTTCCCCTTGCCTTCTGTTGCACTTACCTGTTTTAAATTTACACATGGAATACAAGTCACACCATGGTTCCCATCTCTAATGCTACAAATGCTTACTGAACCTAACCTAACAGACTGAATTCCAGTGTGGTGAACACTGAAAAGACTTGTACCATGAATGTGTTTTACACATTTATCGAGATCCTTCTCCAGCTTAGATCCATCTCTAAGTTACTGACTCAAGAAAAAAAAAAAACACGTTTTCCATAAGGACGTATGATGGTAGGATCAAAAATATCCTATACCAAAACCAGTGCCAAATGAGAGGTTTGTATGGCAAAACACAAGTCATTCCTTTCCTAAAAATCACTGCTTTGATACTAACTTAATGAAGCCTCCATCTGAGGTTATGACCATAAAGAAAACACACAACTATTTGGTTTACAGGGAACATAGGGAGAGGGCAAGTGTGTATTACCAGCTACATGAAGACTTACTTTCTAGCCCCAATTATTTATGCTAAATTAAGTTACAAGACACAGGGACTAAAAATGCTTTCCCAGGTAATACAGAACTGTACTAGTGTCAAGGAAAAAAAACAACCTAAAAGAACAAATGAGGAAAAACTAACAGTTGTCATTTCATAATTAATTTGTGAAACTCAGTGCTACACAGCCATTAAAAAAAAAAAGTGGGGTTTTAATGGTTGGTTTTGTTTTAAAAAGCGTCCTTAAACCAAGCATCACATCCTCATAAAAAGACATTACCGTTAATGTTGTCACAGTAGTAAAAGTGTTCATCTTTTAGAGAAGGACATGCAGAAACTAAATCCTGCAGGCCTGCACCAGTTACAGTGAGACACCCCGAGAGGTTAAGGTGTTCCAAATGTGGCAGTCCTCCTCCCAGAGTCAATGCCCTGTTGACAGACAGAAGAGACATGTTAAGAGCCCGCACAGCACTAGACTGACAAGCACTCCACTACATCACCCAGTCACAGACCTAATTGCACCTTGTAACAAAAAACACACCTCTAATAAACCATGTAAATTTAAATCTGCCAGTTTCTCTACCCTATATAGGGAGATCGCCCTGGAAGCTGCATAACAGATCTGAAAAATGAACTGATTTCTCTAGAAACTAACAATTCCTTCTGATAGACTTAAATGGTTAATCTCTTTTTTATGAATGACACCAAAGACAACCATTTCAAAAAACTACCAAGCCATTCTTTTCCAAAACACCGCTGATTAAGGCAGGTCTTCCTAGGTGATGGATATTCCTCATCTCACCCTAAAAACATGACACCCCCAAGTTTGGTACATTACACTTCCCAAAGTTTGACTGTCTTTTTTTTTTTTTGTTAAAGTTATTTTGGAATCCAAATTTGTGTTTTCCTAGGACTGACAGCAGAGCTTCTCTCTGCCAACACACCTTATTATTTAAGTGGAATTCTCTATTTTTCCTTCACGTGCAAGAGAATTTGGCTGCTGATGCAACAGGCACATGGACTACCACACCTGAGCAAATACTCCAAGTTAGCCTGCTCATTTCTCTGGGACCTCACAGAGCAGCCAGCACAAGTTCAAGTAGAAACAAGCTCCCCTGCCTGAAAAAAACACCAGGTTTGAATCACCAAACTGCAGATTCAAACCAGGACATAAAACTGGAAATGCCTTCAGAGCATCACTGTACAAGTTTCTCCTGTCAGCAGGCAGAAGTAGAACTGCTGACCACAAAACCAGCTATGAGGTAACAACTTTTCTATGAACTTGCAAGTGTTTATATTAGAAGGTTTTATCATCTTTCCCCAGGGACTCCAGCTATCTGGTGACTGCAAGAAGCACTTGTTGCAGCACATTGTCACCTTCTAAATACTGTCTTTTACCCTAAAAGCACCAATGGGAAACCAGCAACACAACTAAACTCTTCCCCTGACTCAGTGACCACATCTCTTTGGTCCCAGATTACTGAGTCATGAAAAACCAGATCAGTAACAAACAAACTACACACAGCACAACCTAACCAGCACCTAAAAAAACTCAGCAGTACTCATCCACTTCAACACTCAAAGAGCAGCAAGCTCCAACACAAAGCACAGATATCTGAAGTTCACTCTGAACAAGAGTAACACTAGTGAGTGAAAGAGAGTAGGAAGAACCACTGCAGGAGACATCTGAACAGCTGGTACTAGTGAACATCAAATGGGGACAAAATCTCAGGAGAGACAAATCAATGCCAGCAGGACCTCACACTATTTCTCAATTAACTACAGCAAACAGCATAGGTATGATTGAAGTCTTCCCACTCCGAGAAGCTTTAATTAGCCCTAAGTGCCGCAGCACACCTGAGCAGGTGGCTGCAAGTGCTCCAGCCTCATCCCATTTCAGTATGAAGCAGTAACTCCATTTTTCTGACACAATACAAAGTATCAATGGCAAATATCAAACACAGGAAATTCTGTAACTCTTGAAGCCATCTTAATGTTCAAGTCAAACATTTTATCTCCTCCTCTAAGTGTTATATGAAGTCATATTTAACATGTTCTGCACATACAAAATTATTGTAGGATCATTTGGGTTGGAAAAGACCCTTAAGATCATCAAGTTCAACCATTAACTCAGCACTGCCAAGTCCACCCAAGTGCCATATACATCATTTAAAAGATGTATATCTTTTAAGTACCTCCAGGGATGGTGACTCCACTACTTCCCTGGGCAGCCTCTTCCAAGGCTTGAAAACCCCTTCAGTGAAGAAATTTTTCCTAATACCCAATCTAAACATCCTCTGGCACAACTTGAAGTCAGTTCCTCTTGCTACCTGAGAGAAGAGACCAAGTCTCATTTGGCTACGACCTTCTTTCAGGGAGCTGTAGAGAATGAGAAAGTTGCCCTGAGCCTCCTTTCTCCAGGCTAAACAACCACAGCTCTCCATGAGACTTGTGCTCCAGATCCTTTACCAGCTCCACTGCCCTTCTCTGGACTTGCTTCAGCATCCCGGTGTCTTTCTTGTCATAAAGGACCCAAAACTGGACACGGTACTCAAGGTGTGGGCTCACCAGTACAGGGGGAAAATCACTGCCCTGGTCCCGCTGGTCGCACTATTTCTGACACGAGGCAGGACGCCAGTGGCCTTCTTGGCCACCAGAACACGCTGCTGACTCCTATTCAGGCACTGTTGATGAGCACTCCCAGGTGCTTTTCCACAGGGCAGTTTTCCAGCCACTCCGCCCCAGCCTGTAGCACTGCCTAGGAATGTGCAGGCCCTGGCACTTTGTCTTACTGAACCTCATACAACTGACCTTGTCTGATCAATTCAGTCTGTCCATAAAATATGTCATTATCCAGACAGGTAAACAAGATATTACTCCAGTTTTACAAAGTTTCAAGTGTATTGACAGGCATAATGAAAAAATTGGTGAATCAACACAATTTCCTAATAAAAAATTACTAAAGATCAAATCTATAAGCATTAATACTGCCTAGAACAACAAATTCACAAAAATACTTGACTTCAGAAGACAGATCTAAAAGATTTTATTATTCTTAAATCTCCAAAAAAAAGCTGGAGAAAAGCTGGAGTCTAGTACTATAAATATTTTAAGAAGCAAAGACCACTTAAAACTTGCCAGAGTTTCTTCAATAAAAATGTTTCTAATGAAATCAGGCAGATTCACCCCATAATGACCCAACAAATAAAATCAGAAAAAGACATAATGCAGCAAAATAGCTTGAAAATGTCTCCTCACCTGAGAGCACGGTCTGTGATCTGGTAACATCCTGACAGACTGAGAAACTGAAGAACTCGTGCAGTCTCTTCATCTGTTTTTTCACTCCCAGAGTATGCAGAGTCTTTTTTCTCTGACTGTTTAGTCCTTATTGGTTTTTTACACAGTGCAGAGGACTCTGGAAGTGCTCGAATAGTTCTTAGTGCTGTCCCAGCACAACAAAACGAGTGACCGCAGTAAATCAAGTCAGTAGAAGCACAGTGCTGCTGCCACCCTCTAGTCCTTAACCCATAAATGTCTCTACTGTAGCATGATGCAGAACAATTAATATGGGATGTTGGTTCCATAAGACAAAATCCTTCAACATTTCTGTGTCTCCACTCTGCAGCATCTTCAATGTCAGCTAAATCATCTGCATCCAGCATCCACACATAAGCAGAACTGAAATTTTCTGAGCCGTCAGGTCTAGTCCAATGCTGCTCACTGCCTCCTCCCTCAATGAGGTTTTCATTGCTGATTTCATGCAAACAATTATACTTCTGGTTGGTCTGCAGAGTAATCTCTTTGTTTTTCCACGAAGACTTAGCATTCCTGTTTCTGCAGCTTTTCAGAATACCTCTGGTGTAATGAGTTGATATGATACCCAGTGCTCTGGAAATCCTTTCTATAGCCACATCTGTAATTTTTTCACATCCAGACAGATCAAGATGGCGTAGATTTTGACAATATCCAACTGAAGACCAACTGAAATCAGGAAAAGAAGTGTTTGGTTTGTTGGTGGTTGGGGTTTCTTTAGGTTTTGTTCAGAAACAGCTGTTAAGGCTAAATATACAAGAGTACATTTCACAAGCAAAATACTTATATTAATTCACAGAATATTTAAAGGAACTACCCCAGAATGGTTAGATTTGATACTCCAAGTGCTGTATATATGCCTAGAAAAATTATGCCTAAAGAAATATGAAATCAATCATAAATCAGTAACAACCTGTATTTCTCCATATACTGAGACTTAAAAGAAGTCCAAATATGCCATTGAAAAAATTTTTAATAACAGATCAGACTGCAAGCACTGAATACATGCATAACAATTTCCAACTGCATTATACCCAACAGAAGCTATCGGGAGACATCCAAGTGACTAGACACAGCTAAGTTCTCAGAAGGCTGAAAATACTGACCTAGCAAATTTCACTTGCAGCCATCCCCCAAAAAGTACATCTGAGATAATACTTTGAACTGAATCATAGAATCATAGAACCAACTGGGTTGGAAAAGACCTCTGAGATCATCAAGTCCAACCCTTGAACCGGCCCAGGCGATGTCAGCAAGTCACGACAGTCGAGCCCGAGAGAGGGAAAACGGACCAGAGGGGATGGAACCGGACGGGGTCATTGAGAGAATATTCCATAGCAGTTGTAATTTCTAGTATTTTGAGTTTCTCAAGCTTCGCTCTTTATACATATTGAATGATCAGAGCACTTAGATCATATATCCTCCTGTCATTTCCCATTTCTTTCAGGAAGACTAGATGGATTCCTGAAACACATTCTGTGTACAATACTAATTATTCCCTAATTAAATAGAGATTAGACGTTTTCCTGTTAAGAAAACCTCACTCCTTCAGCCTTATCTTTTCTAAGTAAAATAGAAATTTTATTTACAGTATTATTGTTACATTAGCTAAAAAAGTATATAGCTGATTTAACTGATCTTTACCTATCTGTAGGTAATGTTACCTATCATTTACCTTCCATAAGCCATTATTTATATTTACAGCAAGACAAACTCATTTCTGAGTTACAAATTGGAGTGTTGGAAGTACAGATGTATGAGGAGTGGCAAGTAAGGTAAATTTCATTAGATATTGACAAAGGTTCACAAAGATTGATTTCTGAGCTCCAGAAATTCTCTAAAGCTATTATTTCAACTGAAACTTCTTGTACAAGCTGTAGAGTGTTGCTACCAGCATCCGCTGGCAAAATTTTCTGTGTTGTTCACATATAAAGCTTGAGAGCACCACATGATGTAAATGCAGAACACCAAAATACCCGGAGTCCCAATACCACAGTAAGACCCATTGGTGCAGGTTCTACATCCGTGCACCGTCCTGACATCAGTGACATTTCTGCAAGCTTCAGTAAAACTCAGGAATCTGAAGTCACCACACCTAAGCCTTAAATCTTTGCCTACCATTTGATCAGTGTCTCAAACAGCAGTATTCCAAACCCTACCAGCTATATCAGACCAAGAGAATACCTTAATTGAGAGACTCCGTAAAAATCTATGGACAATTTCAAGTTAATTGTTGTTAATATTAGAACAATACACAGTTATTGTTATGGATAGCTACACATTGACTGGTACAAAACATCCAATAGTGAAGACAGAGCATTTTAAATGGCCGCTACAAAGTTACAAGCTTCACTTGATGTTTCGCTGATTTGTTACTCTGGTTTAGTTCTTAGTTATGTGGGATTTCTGAATGTGATTTCTGTTTCTTTCTGTATTGGCAACAGACTAAGATATGTTTGGATGTTTCTCCCACCCCTCAATTCATTTTTTTTAAGGAAACAACAATTATCTAACCTTTCAAATACAGAGTCTGAAATATCAGTTTGAGTGAGATCCAAATATTCCAAGTTGGGGCAAAGCTCCAAGATCTGTCTAACCTGAAAAAGGAAAGGCAAATAATCAGCAAAGACACAAGCCAGTAAGGCTGCACACAGCGTCAAGAGACAACACGTAAATTAACAGTCTTTTGAATTGCAACCCGTGTTCACTAGTCAAGCGTTTTGAACTCAAGCACATCGGTTACTAATTAGGGGCTGCACAGTCAATTATTAAGTGTCAGTTTCAAATTACACACCATTTTGCTGGACACTGCAGAACTGTAAGCCAATACCAACGTCTTCACTGAGGAGCCTACTTGTGGGAGGACATGATGAATTAAGCCATGAAGTAAACGTTTTTCCATTTGTGCTATATTAATGGCAAGTGAATCTTCAGCTGCCTCTTCTGCAAAATAAACCCAAAGAGAAAGATTTAAATATGCTTGGAGTCATTTGGAATTCACCTTGCCAACTTATACCCAACAAGTTATTGGAAAACTAAAGAAAGCTTAAAAAGCCACAAGTTTCAGAAAGTATCTTACATCAAACTTTTTCTGAATTCTAGCTCAATGGATTACTTAAGCCTCATCTTTAAAAAGTAGATGTTTATCTTTCTAACAGTCCTTAAGAGTTTAACTCCAACAGCAAGTAAGACCATTACGAGTCTTAAAAGAAAATTACCATTAAAGGACTTCAAGAAGTATTTACTACAGATTACGTATTGCTCAGGGCTGCCTCAGGCAGAGTTCTTTTACAGAAATACTATATTCATAGGGCATTTCATATCCTGTGATATAACAGCTTAAGACCAATTTTAAATTAAACCTAGAATGGATTAGGATGCAAGATGATTCATCCAAACCTCCTGAAGAGATTAAGCCTAGCTTTTACTTCCTTAACTCCAGACACATCCCCATAACTCTTGTTTTACTTACTCTCAAGTTTGCTCTTTCCTAGATAAATTAATTCCACTCATTAAAAACAGTTGCCTGCTTCTCTCCCACCAACACCCATTCCCCTTTTTTTCCCACTCAGCTCATTTATTTCTTACAGCTACATCATCTTCGAGGAAAAAAACAATACACCAAAATCCATTTTACCTACCAGATTCATCTATATCAGCATCTTCATCCCATTCCTGGAAAGCACGACTTTCATCTTTTCTATTTTTCACCCATTCCTCATCAGGTTCTGTCTCAATATCTGCTGCAGGACCACTATACCAGTCACCTACTCACACCCATACCCCAAAAAAAGAAGAAAAAAAGAAGTTAATCAAAATTTCTCATGACAGCTGAAAATAGCAATGGTAACTTCTCAGTATACTGTGATCTAACTTGAAGACATAAATGAATTTTGCATTCATCTCAACTAAGGCTGCACTGAACCTTGACATAATTCTTTGCCTGATCTATATCTTAAAGCTTCAATATTCCTGGAACAGCTTCAGTACCATCACAGAACTCACAGCCTATTATGCTATTCTGAGACATGCCTGCTGTCCTTATTCGCTTAGTAGAGATCAATATGATCACAAAAATAACAGAAACAATCATGGAATATTTGGATTGTCTAGGTGCTGAAGTTCTTTCTGGCATATAAACAAACCCATCAGCTTGTAGTATAACACTTGGTTGAACTTACCTTCATTTTCCTCTGGAATCTCATAACATGCAGTCAACCAGAATGTATTTTATTAGCCTGGTTTTAGTCACTGCACATGACAACTCCAAGATCATGAAACCCAAATTCTGTAAGCACCCTACTTACAACAGCTCCTTAACGTATGTTTTATAACACACATATGACTCAAATCATTACATAATAATTTTTTAGAACATCTGGATGAATGTGAAGATCAGCAACAGCTCCACTGTTTTAGCTGGTAGGGCACCCCTTCTCCCAAAGAGTAGCTGCACAGGCATTAATTTACTTCTAGTTTGGGTATATTGCAGTGTTGGGCCCAGGATAAGCATGTTTGCTGCGTCCCTCAATACAGACATGCTCAAAAACAAAACCCCCTATTCTACTATCTCATAGCAGAGGACCCCACTCTTCCTAAAGCAAGAAGAGCAACTCCTCTTGAGTAGTGTCTAAAAGAACAAAATTTCTTACATGAGCAACACGACAATGAAATCCTAATTGACCGTTAACCAACTGTAAAGGGAAAGGTTTTGGTAAGGTTTATCATGTTTAATCCATCTTTATATTACATAAAAAGCCTCAGAAGCCCTCTCTGTATTAGGAGGTGGAAAAAGTTAAAAATTCAACTAAGCCTACCTAAAACTAGAATTTTATGTTTTTTCCCTCCCTCTGGTAGTAAATCTCTTTTGAGAAGCTTCCACACAATTTAGAGCACTCCTGCACAAACAACTGTAGTAGTACAGACAGCACGTCATGAGACCAGCTTCCTGTTGTGCCAAAACCAGGTCTAGAAGCACTCACTTTAAGCAGCTGCCAATTTTTATTTTTTTTTTTGTGCTGGACTGAATTATCAAGCCAACTATGTTTTAAATGAAAATTGAAGAATTTGAACTCGGAAACCCCTCTACTTTTGAAGGTCAGGAACCAAATTATTGTCTTCAGTAAGATTTACCCAAACAAAAAATTAATTCAGACCAAAAAGTTATTTAATTCCTCTCTGCCTTGTACAGATTTTAGAAGTCATAAAGGTTTGGCCAGAAGGAAGTTTTTAGCCTTTAATGTATCTAAAAAACTTCCCCTCTTTAAATCTTAAAGGCAAATAAAATACTTACTAAACAGCACAGATTGTCTCCTTTTTACTGAAATACAGATATGGCAGCAATTGTGAAGCCTGCAGTGCCATACTCCAGTGATTCTTTAATACTGACATAAATATGGACATAAAGCTACAAATACACTCTGATGACTCGTAACTGGCCTCAATGCAATACAGAGTATTTTGTCTATTTGAAAGGGTACTTTTCCAAAGGTCATAACTTCTCAATATGAAATTTTAATTAATAGGAGAATGTGAGGAACAAAAGTTACAAAAAAACACTCAGTCCTTCCTGGAGTAGAATTTATTGAAGTAATATATCTAAAGAATACATAGTAAAAATAACATTCATACAGTTTTAAGTCTGAATATAAAAAGTAAGACTAGATTGTGAGGAAACATCAGAAATTCATTTATTTTAAACTTCCATTCTACAGTTATGTATCTTATTTCTACCAAGTAACCTACTGAAATCATTTTACTGCTAGAGGTGTAACAGCAGTATTTATAACTCAAAACTCCTTAGATTCTTAAATAATTCAGATGCTGTATTAGTGAATATACTTGCTAGCATTCATACAAGCAAACAAACCTCAGCAAAACTAAGCAACAGTTTGTATACAAAATCTACTCATGAGTTACAACTAAGACAACTTCTAGTTTCTAAATTCTACAAGATGGAAGTATGTTTCAGGGATTTTTAACATTTAATCAAGTTTCAGGACACCATCCTTGTCAGAAAGGTACACCCAGCATGCTCAGCTGTCAGGCTCGTTGTACGTGACAGCCTATTCTAAAATACTCCTTGTAGACTGCGAAATGCTGATAATTGATGTGCTTTCAAAAGAATTAAATTTAACTTACCTCTGGCCCAGCGAACAGGGTAAAGGTGTTTCCAGAGAGATCCAGTTTTAGCCAACTGTGACCATTCAGTGCTTACTTGACTACACTGACATAACTCTTGGGGGTTAAGGTAACTGAAAATGGTCACCATTACTTCAGGAGGGAGATTAGTAATATTTGTGGTGTGCCCTGTTACTTCAGTTTCTGAAATATAGAAAGTGTGTGTTAAGTGATGCACAGCCTCATAGCTTTAAATAACAGTAGTGGAACTCACATTTTGACTACGACAATCAAAAAAAGAGTGTCTAAAAATTTTTATCAATTGTTCGGTAAAAGATAAGTATCAGTTTAGCTTTAAAGAGCTTTCACTCTAATAACACCTTGAACAGCAACAATAGCTCAATTTTCTGTTTGCCGCTTTCTCAACCGGCTCATTTATTCCAACTGAGACCTCCCAAGGGTTCCAAAAAACCACCGGACAAAAGTAAATTGCTGCTACTCAGCTACAGGAAGATAAAAGCAGTACCTACTATAAGTTAAATGCTTTAAAAAAAAAAATGCCTTCAGTCACAGATGATACATGTACCTGGTTTGCCACATTCCCAGGAAACAGTACCAGCACATGGAACCTATCAGCTGGGACCACTCCCACTGAAAGCACTCAACCTCTCAACTAGGACACAGACAGAAGTCCATGCTCAACTCTTTGCAGCTGTCTCATATTTTATCTCTGACCACTGTAATTATTACTTCAGTGTAGTAACAGCAGAAGGAACCATTTCCAATAGTTCCCTTAGCATCATAGTACAAAGAGAGCTGAAAACTATGTAAAGTAACAAATTCACAGCTTTGCTTACTGAGTTTTTTTGTCATTTTAAGAGATTTTTAATGTTTTGTTTCAGGACAATTTCCTTGAGAAAAATATTTCTAAAAGAGTTTTCAGGAGTCCTTAGAAATAGCAAGTTTCAAAAATTAACAGTCTTACTTTTAGAGTACCTAAGACTTTACAAGCATCAAATTTCTTTTTGCAAAGAAGCTTCAAAAGAAAGCATAATGTAAACTTTATCCCACAAAAAGCTATTGCTACTTTGGAAATTAAATACAGTTTCACTTGGTGAATCAATATTTATTTGTACACCTAGTGTGTTGCTGCAGGTAAATTACAGAGAATTTTGCATGAAAAAGCAGTTTAAACCTGTACAAGAATGCAAGCTGTGTTATTTTCTTCCCTTTTTAAAAAAATGAATGCAAGAGACGTACTCTCCTCTAAAACACAACCTTTGCAGAATTACTACTGTCCCCAAACCACTATTCCAGCTAGACTTAACAGCAAGTAATGCCATAGGGCTACTTCTGTCACATTCATCTGTTAAGACTCAACAGTATTTCACAGAATGGACCATGATCTTTTCTGAAGGCTTCACCTGGAGGGCAGAAAATGACCAGTTGAGTAGTTCACAGAAGTCAAGTTTCATCAAAAAAAATCTCATTACAGAGTAATTTTTCACATTTTTTCTAAAGAGAACAGCACATCTTATCAACACCACACACAGTTCATGACAGCTTGCTCTACTTACCAGTCTCACATCTCAGTATTACACTTTTGGTACACTAATTCCCCTTTCTTTGGGGCATTAACTCTTCTTTGTTAAGAGCGAAGACTGTAAATACCAACAACTTAGACTGATTCAGCAGTCATAAAACAAGCCTGAAGTGTACTTTGGTAGTTATCCATTTACTCTAAGTTTCACCAGAAAAGGTAGTTAGAGATGAATGCAAAATAAATACCCACTTTCAGAACACACATTTCATCTGACCTATTCATATGTTTCACAGATTCATTCCCTTGCATTACTCCAGTTTCTTAATGATTCCTGAGAGGCCCAGGGAAGTTAGGTAATGGAGTTGGGAAGGTGAGTTGTTTTTAATTTGAAATATTGTTACTTGGCTAACAATTCTGCGTCATTAAACCATCAACAGAAAAGCTTACAAAGCTATCCTGAACTCCAGGAATGAAATGCAGGGTCTGCAAATAGAAAATATAATTTCAATGGAAGCGTAAAATTAGAAGCTAATTATAATTTCTGTCTGTTTATTGTACCAAATATTAGCATGGGAGGGAAGGGAGCATAAGAAGGCAGAGAACAGATAAACAGTGAAGTACTATCTACACAACAACCTGCCAAGAAGCCTGTATCAAACAGTAAAGTTCCTGAAGTTTCAAAACTGGTGTGAAGAAATGCCCATATAAGAACTATTCTATCTACCCATACATAACTTTAGCTATGTCATGGGTGTGGGTTTTTTAGATAAAAACTGCACTTTGAAAATTACTTTAATTAGATGCTTCACCTTGATCTGCCTTCTCGTCCACAGAATACTTGAAGACCTTCTGAAGCTCTTCTGCTTGATTCCACTTACTAAACCCTTTGAATTCTGCAGCCTCTTTCTGTGAGCAGTGCTGTGCAATTACTTTCTTCTTAATATCTTTTAGTTCTTCATAAGTAAAGTATTCCATCAACATTGGCTGAAAAACCTAAAGGAAAGGAAAAAGGGAAAAAAATATGGTGCTGACAGACATAACATTACACAGACCTAGCAACACAAAATGTCCAATTTCAATTCTCTCAAAGTAAAACATGTCATACATTAAGTGAAGCTAAGGACAGGACCACGGAAGTTCTGAATTCCAACCCTTTGTTTGCCAACATATAACTGCACAGTATCAGACAAGCTGTTCACCTGTTTCCCCATAGAAAAGGGAAGTGATTAAAGCTGCTCAACCTATGTAACTTATTGAGTACTCACTCGGAAGGCAAAGCAGGAAGGAAGGAAAACATGAGAAAAGACTTCCCTTGGACAGACTTTGGAAGAAGATGTTTCCCAGTTTTTGGATACCCATAAATCATCAGACTGGCAATACTAGTCTGTGTTTCAAATATAGGTCAGAGGCTGTTTGGGAGTGCCAATTTGAGTCATGAAGCACTGGTTTACAGGACCTCTCTTTTTTCAATCAAGTTTTGCTACACATCCCTTTAAATAACTACTTGCTGCAAACAAACTGATAACAGTGGACTTCTGTTATCAGTTTTTTAAACAATCAGGATTTCATCATAAACTTTCAACACATTCATGGTTTCAGAATGTGTCACTTTCCAGTCAGGGAACTTACAATGACACCATAGTCCTAAATGCAAATTAGCATAGCAACAAAAACAGAGAATCGAAAAAAAAGAACCTCTAAGCCCTTTGTCTCTATTCAGTCATTCCAAACCCCAAAGAAGATCACCAAATCTGAGGAAAATTTTTACCTACCTCCTCTTCCTCTTTCATATGAGGAAGGAAATCCCTGGTAAAGGCTTCCAACCTCTCCTTCAGCTGTTTCGCATAGTTTAGCTGTTCATATTCATTCTGAGAAGAAAGCAAAGATTTAATGATTGTCCAATCTCATCCACTGAAGGACTGAACTGTCAAATAAACTAGTTTCCAAGGAAAGCCCATTATGCCTTCCCTGTGCATGCAGCATGTTTGCTCTATTTCATGTTAAGAATGTGATTGCTTATGAAGCTGACAGTCCGTACTGGACCCTTAATAGGCAGAGCAAAGTATTCCCTTCCTGCCTGGTTCCAATTTATTTTGTTAGCATATATGGATTCATTTGTCTAATCCCATTTTTACTTCACAGTAAAGACTGAAATATGCCAATCTCACAGTCTCACACAAAGTTCAAACTGACTAATTTAAGTATTTGCATAGTTTGCATAAGAATTATTCTGGGACACATTTTAGGATGAAGTTCCACTTCACCTTTTAACTGAATACATTTTACATTAGTTACTCTAAAATTCTACCTTCCAAACTATAATTGGAATTTACAGTCAGACATGTATAGACATTTACTTTGGAAATTGAAAGAACTCTTAAATAAAGTAACTGATTTTTAAACACTTAAGTTAGACCAACCTCATCTATCAGTTTGTTAGCTTGTTCTCTGTGACAGTAATGAGAAGTTGGCTCTGAAGTCTGCCCAGTAATTGCAACATATTGAAGTTCCTTGTAACTTTTACAGTAAATGCTGTAAGTTTTTCTTTTCAAACTTCTACAACATCAAGAACCCTGACTATTACAGAGAAAAGCTTAAGTCATCAGTTTAAATTGAACTAGTCACACCCTAAAAATAGTTGAATAGTTCACATATAAGAAATCTGATTTTGTACACTTAAGAAGTCAAGTAACTTGCATCCTATTAGAGAAGGTGTAACACAAAGCCAAGCGTTAAATTTCCCTTCTCTTTCCCTTTCCTTCATTTTCTGATTCATTAATGGAAACAAGATAAATCTTATATGGGAAAATGAAATCAATCAACTGCATATTTAGTATTTATCTTACTGAAAATTCAGACCACACATACTAGAAATGTAAAAAGAGATCTTAAATTACTACTGGAGACTACAGTTCTTACAGTACAGGAAGGGGCTGCTGAGCTGGCTATCCCAGGGGAAAGACATGGTAGAATTAAAGTAGGATTCTACTGGAGAAGAGCTTAACCTTCAGTCACTGTCAAAAAAGCCAGCTGGAGAAATAATATTTAAAGTTTTTAGAGGACTGGCACATAACAGCATTACTGAGCTAGAAATTACTGGAAGGAGTACATGACTCACAGAACAAACAATGCTGCTTTTTTTTTAAGTCTGGGAATCATCTCCATTTGTGACAATAATACAACACTATGTACCACCAAAAAAAGGATACTTGAGGTTTCCTAACAAACTAATAAAAAACATTATTTCTATAGCCAGAAATTTTTTTGACCAGTTAGCAGAGTAGTCTTTATATTTGAATTTCCACATTGTCTCTCCAAAACACCTCCAATTATGCAGTGATGGCTATCTGTCACAAAATACATCTCTGAAAAGAGTTTTTACTAGAGATTTAGTAATTGTGATGAACGGCAAAAGAGTTTGTGTTTCAGACTGGGAAGTATCAAGAAACTATAAATGTTTCTTCTTCCTCCTTAGTTTAGTTGTTGAGAATATTAAGAATTGAGGCAAACTAATATGTAATCACAGCATGATTCCCTTAGGGCACAAATCCTTCTCCTAGTCTACTTACCTTCACATTCTTTAACCCTTTCTCAAAGAGGCTAAGCATCTCTGAGAGTTTGTTGTCCGAGTGCACATTGTACACTGTCCGGCTACGCTGCTGAAGCAAACCAATGATACACTCATTTTCAATCTGCTCGTGCATTTTAAACTCCTTGAATGTGGCATAAAGAGACTGCAGCAGAGCCCGAAAATCATTGTTGTTGGAGAAGTTGGTCTTGGAAAGCTGGAAGAAAGAAAAGCTCATTAAAAAACAACGAAAATCATGTCAAACTCAAGTTAAATCCTTAGAACAGTTATTAGCTCCAGTGATTTGCTGCTTTCATTACTTATAAAAGCTGAACACCTTCAGTTTTTTACATAAACAGAAGCCAGTAAAATCAAAGTTGTATTTAAGCAACATAAGCCAATCTTGTGAAACACTGAGGTAAACAAATGTAGAAAGATTTCCGGGCAGGAATCAATGCAATCTCCTCAGCCCAGCAGGTTACTGAAAGTCTGAGCCCCTCTCCCAGATCTGCATTTTAGTCTGGACCAAGAAGCCATTAACAAATCCCTGTGTCTACCTTTAGGGATGTATTATCTACAAGGAATATTGAGTCCTACCACCAAATACAAACTACACTAACTGTTGAAAGTTTCCCATGGGCCAAAAACCAACAAATCAAGACAGTACAAAGTTCTAGGTAACACAGTAGTGTTATTTTTACATGTCTACAGTCACCATTGGCAACAATACGTTTTCAAACTGCATTTTCCTCTGGTGACTTTAGAAAAACTGGGTTTCTTCCATTCTTACGTTTTAATCCATGTCCAGCTTCAAGAATCATAGCCCACAGCAGTATACAAGAGAAGGCATTCTAAAAGTAAAAAGTTTTTAATTTAATTCACAAAACAAGCCACTGGAATAGTCAGCAGTGCCTTAGTTTACAAAGGCTCTGGAATCTCAAGGTTTAACAAGAAATGGGCATCTGAGAGATACATGTTCATACACAGTACTTACATAAAAAAAAAATACAAACTGAGATATGTAAAACTTTTTTTCATTTAAAAAACCCTAAATGTACTTACTCATTGTGACATTGCATTGCCACTTCCTGGCAACCACCAGCAATGCAAATGAAACACACTGGACACCTGCCAAGCTCTTATGCAACTCCAAGTCAGCTGTACATACTGTACATTACATGCTGTACATATGAGCAAAATGACTCATTATGGAAAAACAAAATTACTTAGCTTCAGAAGAGAAAGAAAATAATGCACAATTAAGAGGGTTTTTTGTTGGGTTTTTTCCCCAATAGAGCAACTACTGGCGGGTCAGAAAAAAACTGATGTTTGTAACACGCTGTGTTAGGATTTGAGGTACACATTGTTATGCACATATCACTAACAGGAAAAGATCTTGGCTCCAAAGACAATTCTATCCTATACTAAGCTCAGAGAACGCAATACACAGAGTAGTGGTACCAGACAAAACTGAAGGCTCGACTTTCCATGCTGAAAAGCAGAAGCCTGAGCAAGCACAGGAGATGGGCACAGAAGCAACTCTCCAGGACAGCCTCCTTACCTCCCACCATTTGTGAATCAGACCTCAATAAAGAAGTGTGTTTTCTCATGTAGCATTTCTTTTGATTAAGGACTGTGTCAAAATAGTTCATTCTACCCATAAGGATCCACAGCAACCCAAAGACCCTTTTCCCCCCAAGAATCCCATTTGCTCCCAAACGCTTGGTATTTTGATTGACTTAAAACGTAAACAAGACTGTAGTGGATAACAGGAAGGTTACACAAATCTACTGTATTTTGTGGTTGGCTTTAAAAAAAAAATTAATTCATAAAATTGGTCCTGATAAAAAAATACCTTCTCATCTTCCTGACTCAAAGTCTTTTTAAGACTCAAAATTTTCTGCTGAACCTACCTTATCATCCACAAATCTGAAATAAATTAAGAATCCCTTTGTGCATGCAATTTAAGAACATCTGTTACAAATATACTGTTATAGAAGTCACTGTAACATGAAACACTTGTATATTCACCTCTGCTACTGAGGCTTCCAGCAGATATCCAATTGATGAAGAACTATGGAGAAGATATTGAAGTTTAATGACTATACTTGAATCAGAAGTCATTGTATTAAAAAGGCCAGCCAAAGCTGAGAACTGGCTTTTCAGAGGACAGGTAGCCTAGCAACAAAGTCACTCGGTCAGACCTGTAATTTCATTACCAGGCTGATGAAGTCTTATGATGGGGGACCAAGACTATTAACAGACAGCAGCTGCTCCATTCCGAGATCCACTTTTCATCAGCTCTACACAAGGAAAACTAGTGCAGGAGTTTAGCAGTGCGAGAAGAAAACCACCACCCCCCGAACTCAGACAGAGAATGGCAAGGGGGTGGAAATGGACTCTACTATGGGTATTTGTTGACTCATCAAAAATATAAAGCGCAGTGCATGTGAGCCCTGAACAGCCTTAAAATACACCACACTAAACCAATGATCAGAGCCACAGGTGTTACAGATACCTGGGAGTTTTCTGGGCTTTTGAAGACATTACATTTAAACAGCTGAACATTACAGCGCAACTTGTTTTATGTTTGGAATGCAAACTCTAATTGAGGAGCAGTACAACAAGAGCAACAGTTCTGGTGACTCCTGAAATTTAAGAATTGTTCATAATCCTAACAGCACGAGCAACTGGCCAAACAACATTCAGCCCTTTGCATTGCAAAGTCTGTTTTAAACACTTCAGAGACCTCTGGCCGATGCAAGTATAGTCTAGAAGTAGCCAGGGGCTTTTAAATTCAGTATTAACTTTTTTATTAAATCCTTATTAAAATAAAATAAATGATGCAACTAAAGCATAGCTATGCTTGAAAACTCTTTGTAGCTCAGACAATCATATGCCAGTTTTAGGTGAGTGTCCAAGTCACTGGACTACAACAGAGCCATTAACATGCTCAAGATGAATGTACAGAGTTGTAGCAAACACACATCTTTCCATACTCTAAGATACTAAATTTTTGTGCTTCAAGAACAAGATACCAATACTGGCAATACTAACAGTAATTGTTATTTATACAGTGCTTCATGTTCACAACACTCAACTGAAAGAAACTCTACATTCAACTCCTGCATCTCCTTTGTGGCTTTAGTGCTTTAATTAAAAAAATGAAACTTTCTGTCCAATGGAGACAGAGATGTTTCTACACCCACGATGCTGTGAATAAATAGGGAAGCTCAAGACTGCTAATTAAATCTCCAAATAAAACCCAGTATTTACTTGGTTTCTGGGAGTGTTTTACACATGTGCCAATATGGAAAAATGTCGTCTTAGAAGAAGAAAATTAATTTTCCAGTAATGTTAGCTTACAGTGAGTAAACTGAAACAGTTTTTTTCCTAATAACTATGCCAAAAATATATTTAATGAGTGAAAAAGGTTTGCTCCTTCCTTAAAAATATCCAAGCATATTATGAACCGACTGAAGGAGAAATCAGCAAACAGGACTAAAGAAAAAGTAAGCTGCTCTTATCAGACTTGCACAGCAGTAAGCAAAGTCTATAGTGTGTTCTAACTTTCCCAGTATCCCTCTATTCCCAACTACAAGCTGAAAAACAACAAAATTATGAGGAAAAGAACAGGAGAGGGAAAATTGATTTTTCCACTCTCCTCAGAGATTTCACAAATTTAAAATCGAATAACTACTCAAGGTAGTTTACTCAAGGTAAAAAGTTTAACGCGGCTACAAATTCACAAACAGCTTTCTTTCAAATTAAGGTTTTCACCACCAGCACCTGCAAATTCTGAACAACCACTAACGCTAAAAATTCAGTCTGGAATCTAAAAAAAATTGAAAATATTTTTTCTTCCTGATCTTTTTGATCAATTGTTGTTCTTTTTCATGTATCATCACAAGTAACATTTTTGACAGGTCAAATTCCTATATATTCTGCTTTCTATGTGTAACCACATTAAGACTTACACAACCAGTTGATAGCCACTAGATGTGAAATAAAAGACACAATATGTCTGATGATCAATGTAGACTAGATTTCTACCACTAGTTAACTCAGCAGATTTAAAACTAATTTAAAAAATAGTAAAATCTTTTTCATTTTGGAGCCATCAAATCATTTTGGTTAAAAGAAAAAAGATATTAGGATAAATATCAGAAAAAGTTTTTCACTCAGAAGGTGGTTGGGCACTGGAACAGGCTCCCCAGGGAAGTGGTCACAGCACCAAATCTGTCTGAGTTCAAGAAGTTTCTGAACAACACTCTCAGGCACATGTTGTAATTCTTGTGGTGTCCTGGGTAGGGCCAAGAGCTGGACTCGATGTTCCTCATGGGTCCCTTCCAATTCAGCATATTTGATGATTCTATTCTATGATTCTATGAAAAAAATTATTTTTAGAACAGCACCAGGAAAAAAGAAGCAGCATTACTAGTTCAGCTACAACTTTTCACTCTTACATTTTTAGGTATTATCACTTCACATATGCAACAGCATTAAAAGTCAAAGGACAGAAATCTGGACTCTGCAGAGATATTACCTCAATTTTATGCACAAGAAAATGGAGGAACAAAGACCACAACAAGGTGTGCCTGTGTCAATACCAAGAGCATGTGGTTTCATGTTATACTTAATCTGCTGAAAATTAGGGTGTGGGGGTGGAGGAGGAAACACAGAAGCAGCAGCCCTGCCCCTGCTTCTAGCTGTACATTCCTGCTGCTTTCCTGGAGTGTGTGCTAGCAATCATGCAGCTGCAAGACAAACCCATGTGTTGTACTGATCCAGTAAAACGTTGTGCCTTTTTGCAGATTTGTTTTTTCACCTGGTCAGTGCACTAGTAACACCCAACTACAGGCAATGTCTTTTAGGAATCCACAAGAAGTTCGGTTTACATGGTCCCCAAGGAAGAACTAGGGTGCAGAGACAGCCTAGCAAAAAAGATGACTGTCCCAGTGTCACCTCTCCTTGGCTTACTCTATGTAGAGGTATATGAGGTGAACAGTAAGAAAATTGGCTGCTTCATGCTCCAGCTGTTCATATGTTTGAAGCCTTAAATCAGAGGAGAAATACAGTTTTCTACCCTGGGTGCTTTTCTTGGCTGTGGGTCAACTCAAAATAATAGTAATTAATTAGGCAGGTAGGACAGAATCTGGCAGAACTCAACAAGAAATTCAGAACTTTCAAGTGCCCTTCTGTCCATTGTTGTCTTCCCTACACAATCCTGTCCTCTGTGTAATCTTGTCAGTTGTTTTGCAGCATAACTAAAACCTTGAAATAGTGTCTCAAAAAAAAAAACCAAAAAAACCCAAACCAAAACCAAACAACAAACACTGTATTAACTCAAAGATTCAGGCAGACAAAATTATTTTGTTTTTCAAAGAGCATTGGCAACACAGAAGGTAAAATCTTGTACTCTCTCTATTTTGAAAGGCTAAGGTCAAGCTGACAAACGCCAAGCATAAGAGTACAATGGATGTGAAAAACCCTACAGGTATCTCCATTTTTATTTTCCATTTTTTCATTTCCATTTTTATTGGTGTCTTTCACATCAGTATCTTGCACTACATACACGTCAATTTTGTCTAATGAATGTCCGTAGATCCGTTTTTGAATCACGAAGAGCTTTTCACAAAGAGATATAAATAACAACATGGGACTGACTGCACCAAGATTTTCAGTGATGCAATTGCTGCGAGTGTCAGATCCCCCTGGGGACCACAGGAAAAGCACAACTCAGGAAGCACTGGTAAAATCACCTAAGCCTACTCCACCATGTGGTTTCCACAAGCAGAGGTTTACCAGGGATGGAGGGACACAGGCTGTTACCAGGTCTGCAGACATAATTTAAAAACATTTAAAAATATAATTTAAAAACATTTAAAAAAATAATTAAAGAAAAATCTAGTAAGAATATGAACTACAAGGGCCTTGAATGAAAGCATGATGAACACCTGCAATGATGCTGTTACTTAGCTGTGTCACATCATTCTAGATGCCGTAGAAGACTTCTTTCCTGTCTTATATCCTCAAGGCTACAGGTTCCCAGAAAGACCTGGTCTTCTGTCCTTCTGTCAGGACATACCTGAAGTCCCATGAGTGAAATAACAGCAGTCTCAAGGCTCCTCCCCACTCTCCCACTGCACAAACACACAAACTACAACCACAGTAAAAATGCCTTTGTCCCTCTGCACCAGTCTCACTGCAATTTCCTAACACAATCAAAAGGAGGGCACTGGAAAAATTCCCCTCTCCAGCTTAATTCATCTTGGCACTAACTGCAAAAGCAAGAAGCCAAGTCTCTCAAGAATTACAACTTACACTATTTAATCAGTTAAAGCATATTCTAGGATAGCTGCATAAAACCTCTACTAAGACTGATACACACTAATTACAGTGCCTGGATTTTTAGATTAAATCAGTTTCTTTTTTTTTTTTTTTTTTGCCACAGAATATGAGACAATAAATCATTGTTGCTTAAAGCAGAGAAGGGCAAAGGTGGGTTGTTACTGCTCTCCAGAACAGGCTGGGAGAGAGGACAAAAGATCAGAGTGATATCCAAAAGGTGAAAAGAAAACTTTTTTCCTACTATTCAAGGGCAAAATAGCTGATAAGCAAATACTGGGAAATAAAACTGCTACTATGTCTGGCATAAGAAAATACCGTCAGGTTCTTCTTAGGAAGGCAAAAAAGATACAAAAGGGAAGCATCTGACAGGTAAGACAAAATAGGTGTTTTGTTACATTGAAGCAATGGTGAGGTTTGAGGTGGCAACAAGAACTAAAAGCGTCCTGATAAACGGAGTGAAATCGCCCTGTAGGTTTGAAGAGCTTCACTTAAACTCCAAACAAGTTTTACCACTGTTATCCCCCATTTCAGACCTCCTCTGACACTCTAGTTAAAATGCATTTATTTTAAAATGTAGATATTTAAAACGCATTGTCACTTCCAGATTCATCTTCAAAATATTCTTCTTCATAAAAAAAATAGTTCAAAGCTGTCACTTCCCAATAGTCATGACAAAAATTTACTGAACTATTCAGCATCCAGAAGCTAAGATGGAAAGATAACTCGTAGAGTCTCTGATGAAACAGAGACATGGACAATAAATTGCTCACCTATTTCTGGATGCCAATGAGGAGGTTTAATTTCCTTCCATCGAGGAAGGAATTTTCTTCCATCTTCTGCCTGCAATGATAGCATAGCCTACAGTTTACAGACTTACTGGGACTAATCATCCAAAGTAGTTGTTTGTTCATTCTAAACATAGGTGAAGGAAGGTGCTCAATGCTATGGGAATAACCAAATACTATGAATTTCTAAATCAACATACGCCCATTTGAAAAAACAGTGGAAAAGGAATAGCAGTGTACTCAAATACTGAAGAGGGATTTCAAAAGGAGAATGAAAGCTTTACCAGCATTTGTTGATTATAAACAGAGACACACTTATCTTCACAGAACAGGCATTTTCTGTTCTCAAGGGCATCAGGGGAAAAAATTTCACTTTGAAATAGTCATAAAGTTGAGAATTTATCTAGTTTTTCAGATTTCAGTCCCCCTGGCTGCCACAAAAAGTGTGATCATAACGTGGTCATATAGTGCCCTGCCCAATGCTTTATAATGCCAACTCAACTTAATTCAGGAGTATTTTCACTCCTAAACAGTTCATCATATTACAGATGATATAAAAACATCACAAATTTAACACAGGAAAACAATCCATTCTCTTCAGTAGAAGCCAAAGCTTGCAAGGAAGAGAAACAACCAAGATTAAAGAGAATGGCAAGTTATGAAAAGGAACTTTTTAGGTATATGGAAGTTTTGAAAAGAATCCTATAAAAACAAACAAACAAACAAAAAAATCCCCACAACCAAAAACCCACTAAGAACTTGTCAATGCAGGTAAATTCAACAGAACAGAATTTAGACTTCAAGTTAGGAGGACAGAGGAAACAGATTATAAGAGAAGGGATACTTTATGTCAACTATTCAACAAGAAAGGCAGATGACAATAGCAAAATTCAACGTCTTCTTTGCTCAAGTCTTCGTAAGAAAATTAATTAGGAAAAATATTTAGGGCAATTAATTTTTAACAAAGAGTCAGAAGTGTAGGCTAGCAAAGAAAAATACTAGTTAAATATTTATATAAGTTCAATGTATTCAAGTCAGCAGAATATGACAAAATTTCCTGGAAGAACTAGCCAAAGTAATTACTGAATCATGAGAAATAACTGCAGAGATCTTTTGTAGAAAATTAAGATCACAGAAGACTGAAGTCAGGCAAACAGAAGGACCTTAGATGCTTTTGATCAAACATGCAAAGGTTTCACAATAAAGCTGAACTATTAAGGCAGCTGTTTACTCCTGCAGTGGTTAGTCCTGTTCCCTCCTCCCATACTGCCAGCCTGGTTCTGGAGCTTGTTTGACCTCTTAGTGAGCCAGTTTTACTGAATCATCTTTCGCTTCAGTTCCCTAGATGAACTAGCTGCTCATCAAGGGGCTGGCGAAGCACAAAGGATATCATCAACAATTAACCCTTCCAGCAACAGCAGCCAGTTGTTACCTCCTCTCAGTCACAGTATGAAGTCTCACCCTAGTTTTGAGAGGCAGAGAGAAGGACGTGAGAACAAGTCATCAAACATCACTAACCGCATTGTAGGATTTAGAGTGCAACCATTTTTCCTAATGCAGCCTAAACTTGCTGGGTAATTATATAATATAAAGATTTGAAAACATTCTTTGGCTGCAGTAACTCCACAAGAGAGCAGGAAGTTTGAAATCCCTAACAGCAAGACCAGGTGTCTTGTCTCTGGGAAAGGCCCAGCCAAAATTTAATCGCCGTCTGTATCTAGACCAGAGTCTGCTACTTCAGTAGTCCTGATCTTGAAGCTATTAGAAGTAACAATCAGCCAGCATGGATTTGTTTAGAAAAAAGAATCTGATTTCCTTTTGATAAGACAAGAAAACTACTTAAAAGGAAGATGATACAGATCACAATTTCTCCATGATTTTTGATAGTTTTGCCTTACAGAAAACTAATACAGTCTGCAGGAAATGGCAGGGTAGCTCAAGCACTTGCAAACAGTGCTCTCAAGCCACAGCTACCAGCCAAACCACAATGGGATTTTCAATATATGATCAGTCGAAACCTGTGCTGCCTCATGATGGATATGATACTTTCAGTCACAGCTGGGAAAGCAGGAAAGCTGGTAATACACAGGTGGCACGTTCTCGAGTGTGGGAAACACAAGATCATAATGCGACAACAGAAACTGCCTCTACTGGACATCAACATGCTGACTCGGACGAGTGCATACTTGTACAGGATAGGAGTCTAATGACAAATATGAAAGGAAATTTGAGTATCAGTCCTCAGAGAAATATGGGATTATAGACAAGCACAAAGCGAGTATGCTGCTGTTAAAAAAAGACTGCAGAATAACAAATCTGCTCTACTCAAAACCAGCGTTGTCCCGTTTTGCACAACAGATTTCAGGAAAACACAGACATAATTAAGCTGAGGTTTCACAGTAGCTTAAGTCAATCTAGTTGCTGGCTGTCACAGTCCCCCCTCTGCCTCACGCTGGCTTCAGTAGTGACCTGACCAGTGCTTGCTGGCAGCACTACATCAACACAAAAACTAGCCTGCTTCAGAAAAAAAATGTTTTCTGCCAGCTTAGAGCCTTTGTGAGTCACTTCAAGTGCTGATGGGAGCCAGAGAGGCAGGCAGTCGTAATAGCAGCAGTCAGATAGCTTGAACTGTTAGAGAATGGCAGCTTAGTCCTGACAAAAGCAACAAGTACGCTGGGGTACAGAAAGCGTGACACATGTGATGAAGTCGAATGAATCAGTTTGCTCGGGACAGAGAACACATAACCAAGATGGAGGACAGGCTACAAGTGCAAATCGGCACAAGATTGTTCTGAAAACGAAGAACGGTTCACTAGAGACAGGAAAACAGAATCTGCTCTATTTGTAGCAAAGATGACGTCAGGCATTAGGACAAGCTTTTTAGCTATAAAGACTGACTGCTGTAGCACTCCACTGCCTACAGGGGGGACATCCTCTAAGCACTTAAAGAATCTTCTTATCGTCAGAATAGGAGATAGATTTGATAACACTGTGGATTTCCTTAATAAACAGACTTTTAGTTACTCTTATTATCCAAGTCCAGGGCACTGTGTACAACACAGGTAAAAACCACCATTTAAGAATGCAGCAAAGGTACAGTGAGATATCTGACAGCAACAGCTAACAAAGTAGGATAACTTTCCTAACACACCAAACATTTTAAATGTCCAGTTTACTGTTCTGTCTCGCATAAAGTCCTGGAAGAACAAAATAAACCGTGTCTCTCTGTCCCAAAGGATTATTTAAATGCCTACACACTTCATCCATCAGTAACATCAAAACTCTTGCCCTGAAAAGCAGAGCATGGATGCATCCATTTCAACCTCACTAACATTTGGTGGAATTTAGCAAATACAGACAGCTAACAGACAGCAACCACACAGTGTACAGGGAACCCAATGAACACAGGTAACATGGAATTCACAAAATTAAAGAATCCTCAAGGTCAAACTAAAGTTATAAAGAGCACGGCTTTAGAGATTATAAATGCCATGCAAGCCGAACTACAGTCTTACCTAATTACAGCATCTCAATCACACAAGTAGGAAAGTTTTTTCTGGAAGTTTTTCTAGTGCAAGGCTAGCATTACTCTAAGATAAAAGTCACAGGTGAGGCACAGAGCTCAAGTTCTGAAAAAGGGTTAAAGGATGCAACAACAAATGCTTTAAGAAAAAGGTCCTTTTCATTCACTTCTTCGAAGGAAAAAGGGAGCAAGCAAATTCCTGTATAAAAACTGCAAAATATCAAATATGATGATCATCACAAACTGGATAGTTTTAACCAAAAATTTTTAGAAAAAACAATCATTCCCGCCCAGGCAATTTTATCAGTTGTGGTAAATTTAGTCAAAACTTTGTGGAAGGCTCAATAAAAGTAAAAAAATACGTCTACAGGAACAAACCCCAAATGACAACAATATCTGGAGGTTTAAACAAAACCTGTTCGGTTACCGCCAACAATATGCTGATATGGTTACTGGGGGTCACGGCAGAGGAAGAGCCCCAGGTGCTTGTTTCCCTTCAAGTAAAATCCACTCTGTTAAGACATCATAAGTTTTCCTGCCACCACGGCTTGAAGTTAACTGCAAATGCACCCACAGATAAAAGGCAAAGTGAAACTACAAAAGGTCTCACCTTCTCCTCTCCCTAGACCCTCTGCTCAGCCTGTTCAGTAAGCTAACCCAGCCAAAAAACAGCTCATGTTTTCTTTACCCGATCAGCAAATGGAACGGGCTCACACGAAAGGGCCTGGTGAACCCCAGACCACTGCAAGGTAGCATGTGGAAATCGGGAAGGAAGCATGAACTCCCCCATCCTGCTGGCAGCAGTAAGCTATTATACTGTCTCTCAAGTAAGTTCACCCTTCTTTTAAAGTTGTGTTAGCCAATCTGGTTCTCCCAACAGCTATTTAAGCCCACAGACGGGAGGCACTAGTTCTTTCAGTAGGAGTGCTGGCTGTGAAGTATTTGCCCAAAACCCTCCCACCGCACTCAAAGCTGCTGCAGGGAAGTTTGCCTTTCAGGTGACACACCAGTCTTGGTTACTAACTACCCTGACGCCAGAACAAAAATTACTTTTTGTCTACGAGCAAAACTGCATATATTTAAAATAAAAGAACGCACCTAGGGTACCTCTAAACCACTCGCCAATTAAACGCTGTGCATAAAATCGCAAGCATAGACCGTGAGCGGGCAGCACGCACAGTGTCCTGCCTGGCAGGACTGACTGACAAACACCGCCGGGTCTGCCTGCTCTGAGAGCGCCAGGACGGCGGGGCGGCTCAGCCGGTGCCCGGCGCTGGAGGGCGGGACACCCGGCCCTCGGAGCAGCCGGGCAGGGCAGCAAGGGGAGCCCCGGCCCGGCGCGGCACCGCGGCGAAGCGGCACCCGCAGCCCCGGGAGTGGCCGGACAGCGCCCGGTACGAGTTGCCAAAGGGGCCGGGGCGCTGACAGCTGCGCACTCCCCGAGCCTGCACTCCCGCCCTCCCTCCCGCCCCGGGGCAGCGCGGCGAGGGCTGCTGCCGTGCGCTACCTTGTCGCAGTAGAGCCCCACGAGCTGCTTCATGCGCCAGTGCGGGGCGGAGAACACGTCCACCTCCTCGGGGAAGGGAGCCATGTTCTCCCCATGGAGCCGCGCCGCGGGCGGCGGCGCGAGCGGCGGCGCGAGCATCCACACCGCGCCTGCGCCCGCCCCGCGTGACCGCGGCCGCCGGTGCCGCGCGTGCGCCGCTGGCCCCGCCCCTGCCCCCCCTCCCCGCGGCAGTGGCGGTCGCTGGGCCCGCCTTGGGCCGGGGTGGGGCTGCCGTGCCTGGGGGTTTCTGGCGCTGCGCTGGGTTCTGTTTTGGAGGCACACCTTCGGGGCCGTTCAAGTGCGCTAACGTACTGCCCGACTTGAAATCCTGCGCCTTGGCAGCGCTGAGTTAGTGGCTTGTGGATGTAAGGAAACAATTTATAGAATCACAGAGTCGATTAGGTTGGAGAAGAGCCCTGAGATCATCGAGTCCAACCTGTGACCGAACACCACCGTGTCAACTGGACCGGGGCACCAAGTGCCACATCCAGTCTTTCCTTAAACACCTCCAGGGACAGTGACTTCACCACCTCCCCAGGGAGCCCATTCCAATGCCCAATCACTGTTTCTGTGAATAAATTCCTCCTAATGTCCAACCTAAACCTCCCGTGGCACAGCTTAAGATTGTCCTCTCATCCTATCACTACTTACCTGCGAGAAAAGGTCAACCCCCCCGGCTGCAACCTCCTTTCGAAGAGCAATAAGGTCCCCCCTGAGCCTCCTCTTCTCCAGACTAAACACCCCCAGCTCCTTCAGCTGCTCTTCATAGGACTTGTGCTTCAGACCCTGTACCAGCTTCACTGCCCTTCTCTGGACACACTCCAGCACCTCAATGTCCTTTCCTGAATTGAGGGCCCAGAACTGGACAGTACTTGAGGTGCGGCCTCATCGAGAACGGTCCTAGAAAAGCTATTTGTGCATATAGCAGTCTAAAATTTATGGTACTGTTTTGCTGATATTGAGACAGCATTTCTGAAGGAAGACTTTATTTGTACTTTGCAGCAAGAGGGACAACTCCCAGTTGCCCAACCAGGAAACCATGAGAAGCTAGGAGCTGAAAGAAATCTGCTATGCTATAAAACACAGTCATTACAGAAACTGAACTAAATATGTGTGTTTACAGGAAGTAAAGGCAATGCTTCACTGAAATACACTGAGGAGATGACAACATCAGGAATAAACTGGGTGTGGCAGATGAACTGGTGTTTGTGAGGGAAAATGTGTGATGGGTCCTAAACTAGGCTGCAGTGGGGAATCTGTGCCCAACTTTTTGCAGTATTTGTGCCAAATAAGCAGAGTTAAATGTGTTTGTTTAACATCCAAGGCAAATGGACCAGGAACACCTGCTTGTGATACTCATCTGCCCATGCAACATTTCAAAATAAGCAGGAACACTTGGCAGAATTGAGATCACACATGGATTTGACAAAAGGTGGAACTGTCAGCCAACATGGCAACATGTACTAAAATTGTCCACCAGTGTTGCAATGTGTAGTAAATGTCCCAAAAGTACATTGTCAAACATAAAATAGATGGAGCAGGCCTTTCTGACTAAAAACTATTACTATAAAATATCTATGTTGCAGATATTAAATCTGTTAGAGCTAGCTACTTTATAGATGTAAGCAGTTAATTGTAAACACATTGAAATATTCTGAGCAAAGGCACATGAGTTTATAGTCTAGTATTGCTCAACATACTAGTGCTTGATAAAATGCTGATAAAAGTAGTAAATAGTGACTGGAGAAGGAGAGATCATGTTATGAGGGTTATCTCGCTTACATGTGCACCATAATCTTTTTATCTCTTTATCTAAGGAAATGAGGCTTAAGCGATTGCAGTCTTGGGTGTTTCCTTTTCCATGCATGCTTTCCACCTCGATGGACTTTTGAACATGCTGGCCTACTTAATCATGTCTGCAAACATGTACAAACCTTGGAAGGTTGAATTCATACAGCCTTGGGGGGGGGGAAGCAATTACACATGTCAGCAGTTGCCCAAGAAAAGGAAGGCGAAGCACAGGTATTATGCAGCTGGCTAGCCAGTGCATGGTTGTGTTTAGTGCTTGGTTAGTAAGCACACCTCTGGGTTTGGGCTTGAGCATGTCTTTCATAGAGAGTGTGTCACAGCACATAAGGGAGCAAGTGAGACTGGTGTTACTGCTGGAGGTAGAATCATGCACTGAAGACACAAACCCTTAAGAAACAATGTTTGAAGTTCAACGCTTACAGAGGAGCTTGGGAATATGAGCAGTTTCAATGTCATGTTTCCAGGCTTAAAGCATGTAGTCATACAGAGTTGAGGTTATTCTGTCATCAATTCATGCCTGAGTTGTAATAGAGGATTAATGTTCCCACCTGTTACACCTTCCTTCTGCTGGAAGTTACCACTCCTATCTAATAGAAAGAATGAGAATATGTAGGTTCCTCATCTTCCCGGGCTTCAGAATATAAACATATGCTGAATTTCATGGTTGTTTGGGTTAATATTCAGATTGTGAACTTGAATATCTCTAGAGCAGATATGCTGCAAATTTGGCTGACTGATTCATTGGCAATAACTTCTTCTAGGAGAGAGGGGCAGAGAGCAAGGGACAGTGATCTGCACACAAAGCATGAATTGCCAGACCTGCCTTAGAAATCTGAGTCCATAGGCAAATTACTTGAAGGTTGAATTTTTTTTATTTTTTTAAGGAAAAAAAATAGTATGGTTGTATTTGCATACCACAGAATATTTACTCGGAAGATTAGATTAATTAATGTCATTTCTTGATCTAATGAAGTACTTAGGCAAAAGAACCTGGAGGAGAATAACAGTATGCAGAAGTTGAAGAGGTCTGTTTAGTGCACAGGATATGTGTCTTAATCCTTTTGCTTCTTGTTCTGATTGAGTCATGACTGCAAGGCAGTTTTGTTCATGAGGACATGATACAAGTATCATCACACCAAAATGTTGCTGTCAGTATCCAGGGGAGAGATGGAAAAAAAAGCTGACTAATCTTACCCTTATGTGTGATACAAGATCACAAGGACTTGGGTATTTATGCTATCATTGCTATACTGGCATATTTTAGATATTTATTTTTTTTTTGTTCTTGATACCTATTTCAGCTTTTTTTTCAGCCATTAGAGAAATATGTGCAAAAAGTATAGTCCTTTTAAAATTAAAAGAAACTGTTTAAAACATGTTGCTTGCAAGCACTTGTGATGGTTTAGGGAGGTGTAGCACAGCAATGACTATTAAGTGAACCAAAGGCATCCTAAGTACTGAAGTGGTAAGAGTTTTTTTCCTCACTTTACTGAAATATATTGCAATTCTCCTTAGTTATCACCAGATGGCCTTGAAAGTCTCTTTTTTTTCTAAAGTAGGGAGCAGTGTAGACACAAGGAAGTGATGTATCTGTGTGCTGCAATCGTTCCAGGAAACAGTTGAGTTACAGTTCCCAGCAAGGTTTTGTTTTCCTCCAAACTTTTGTGTACAGAGCTAGAGCTGGAGCTAGTATTGACAATCTTAAATGTTAAGCCTGCCAGTTTCCTTTTAGATTGTATCATTTAACTCTCCTCTTTTTTTTTATTTCCCCCCTTTTTTTTTTAAGAACTTGGATTGCCAAGAATCATGATGATGAGCCTTTTTTTGCCTCTTTTACTTGTGTCTGTTCTGTTTATGAACAGCTTCTCAGAAGTGCAGGGAAGGAAATGGAAAGGTGAAGGTACAACTCAAAACCTGGAAAGTATTGCCATAGGAAGATGCTATGATTATATTAGAATTGTGAATCCTGCTGTTGGGTAAGTTTTGATTGTTTCTGGATTAGTTTTTTATGTTCTGTACGAAATAGTTATTAATCAGAAGCCTGATGTTATGCTTCTAGCCATGAAAGTGATCCTATTGCAGCCAACGTGCTTGTAGCTGTCTGGAAACAAAAAATGAATTTTTACAGATGTCATATTTTAAGTAAAGTAGTGTAATTAAGGCAAGATTTTTAATTCTGCAATTTTTCATTTCACATTTCTCCCCCTCTTACTATTCTGTAAGGAGAACACCACACAGAGATGGCAGAGATAATGTGTCTGAAGTATCAAATCTGACAGTGCTCCTGGGAAGATCAGCTTTGCCTTGCATGCCTTGTGTGTCAGGTCATGTAAGAAGGGAAACACCTCACTTTACAGCTATCTGTGGTACTGAAGGAAACTGTTTAGCTCATCCACCTGAAAAATTAAGTAGTAATCAACTGCTCAAGTAGGATTATCCATGAAATTTCAATAGCTGTGTCAATTATACAGAACTGGAGGTAAATCAAACACTTTGAGCACTTTTTCTGTCTTCCCTTGTAAGGGCTTCCATAAAAAGGAAAAAAAATTAGGAAGAATGGTCTCCTGGAGTTCAGCCCTTTATTCTGCCGCTAAAATTTTGTCCTAGTAGTTTGAAGAGGTATTTGCAGAGGCGTCCTGGCTGGGTTACACACTGAACTGCTACTGTCTGAAACAGGGCTAGATTATATTGCAAATATCACCTCCTTCCCCCAACATCCCTTTTTCAGTTTCTGTTGCAAAAGAGGAAGATACAGGACTGAAAACAGGTTGGTGGCTTTTAACAAAGGCAAAACTAGACGTTTCTGCCCAATAACATTATTAGCTTATCAGAAGCAATTTTTTTCAAGTTCCTCATGAAAGAAGAAATCACCTTAATGTAAATAACATAGTACTAGAATTTCAGCAGAACAGTTCAAGCTCAGCAAATTTATAAACATGTCACAGTGGAAGGCAGAAATAAACTTTAACTATATATTTCTACATATCTACAATGTAATATATATATAATATATATTATATAAAATATGTAAATTTAGTTAACAATTGTGTAGGTAGTCTGATCTTGCAGTAGGCTCTACATAGGTAGAATTCCTATTGGACTTAACATATGTCACTTCATTTATATCTGAAACAGAATATGACTAATAATATAAAATATGCTAAAATGAACAACATAAAGGATAGAAGTATTAACTTTATCGTTAACTGATTTGGACTTTTAAATACAATATTCTTGAAAGTGTTTCTATATGTCTCATGTTTATGATAGTATTGTGATCTAATTAATTCCTGTGGCATTTTCAGAATATAATTTTAAAATTGAGCAGTCTGAACACATTCATCAAAGTCTTTTTGTTCAGGATAGCATGAAGCCAGGCAGGCCATTGGGACCACTTTCCTGAATTAAGACCAAAAATGACATTATAAAAAGAAGAGCTACACAATTAATTTCATATAATGGAGGGGGGGTGGTCTCTTTCCGTGAGGTCTATAAGCAAATAATGTAAAACAAACAAAATGAAAATTTCATATTGCACAGGTGCAAAGCAGATACTCTAATTATTTATAGCCCTTTCTGTTCATTGTCTGTTTCTTAGTTGCCCCCAGGCTGGCTTTTACAGAGGCACGACCACCTGGATATGTTTTGCTTCTGAATTTATGTGCAAATACAATAATTCTCTAAAAATACTTTGCTAAGATAAAGGAAGCTAGCAAGGCATGTCTTTACACTGCAACATAGTTAAAATCTTCGTTAGTGAAGCCTAGCCATGAGTTAAAATGTAAAGATGTTTATAAAAACATAAGAAAAACTTCCTCTTATGTTATAACATGCAAAATGGCAGGTAAAGGATGCATTTTACAAAATGCTGTGGTCATGTAGCAGTGAGGAATTTGAACAAAGATCATATTTCAAATTTTCTAATAGGAGCATGCTGTATAACACAAATGTTCCTGTAGTGCTTTTTCTCCATACTTGTTTATTTGTAATATATTGTGGAAGTTTTGAAAACAAGTTCTTTAACTGACTAGTATGAAATAAGTCTAATAGGACTCATTAATGTCTATTGAGATTAGAAGGAATTGTCCTGAACTGTATTCCTTCCCAACCCTGTAGTTTCAAAAAGTATTTTTGCCAGCTAAGAAATTTTGAATATCAGAGCAGAATAATCCTTTTGATTTACAAGCTGTTCAAACCTGGATGAGAAGTCATGAAGAAAAAAAATGCAGTATGTGAATTAACCAGGAATTTACTGCAAGATTCAGCTGTCAAGAAAGATATTAAAAGTTCCATTGGTCATAACTTACAAGTACTGGCATGAGTGTGTGCTTACAGCAGAAAGCTCTTTAGCAAAATAAGACAGAAATATACACAGTTGTCAGAAGCTGAAGTATAACAGCTTGAAATCAGAAATAGGGCACAAATCCTTTTATCAAATAAATCTATTTAAACCTTGAAACTACTGATCAAGGATCATATTGCATCACTGAATATTTTTGGATCAAAATCCATATCTCCTTATGATATATAGGGAATTATTATATAGTTATTGGAAGCATGTCCAGAGATTACTGTAAGAGAATCTGTGGTACGTTTCCTTCATGGGAGCTGCATAGCTCATCACAAGGGGTCCTTTAAAGTGTCTCCTTAAGGAATCTGTGCCAGCCAAAACCCTGCTGTCTATGGATGACATTAAATGAGCAAAACTCTCTAATGGCAAAGTTTCATTTACTTGTCTGGACTACTGTTGTTTAAGCTAGAGCTTTGCAATTACAGCTGTTCATGTTAGGAGTGCTGTATGCATTTAAAATAATTATTCTGTTGTGCAGCGAGTTCCTGGCATAAACCTTGTTACAGTGGTACATGGGAAAGGTACTGTGGAAAAGTGGTGAGAGCAGGAATTCCCTTTTTAATTACTACAGGCAGGTTCAGATCTGTGACAGATGAGATCCTGAAAATCCAGAGAGATAGGACACTTTCATCCCTAGATAGCCTGTCCTGTTCTTCCATGGGAGGTTATTGTCCCCAAGGCAGAGCTGGCAGAAGGGAACTGCTGGAGTGTGCAGCAGTTTATTTCAGGCCTCCTTTCACAAGCACTTTAAATGCTGAATGCTAACAATATTCTTGTAGCTACTGCATAGTGACAGTGTGTTCCACGCAGTTCCACGCTGGTCACTGTACTCATTCCAGCAAGGTAAAGCTGCATAGTCCCAGGGCACACAAGGCATCTCTTTGTCAAAACCATTATTCTGCCATTGAAACTTTCAGTAACTCCTCCTGCACTTGAATCTGACATTTTGAGAGTAATAGGGCATTCCAGTAGTTTTACATATTTAGCTATGGTTTAGTTGAAATGGCTTTTTATATCTGAAAAATTTCAAAGAAAGCTGTTTTCTTTACTATTTCTACAGTGCTGGATAGCAAGCTTGCTGTATATACTCTACCTATGAAGATTTTTGTTGAATTACGATGTGTTTCTAATTCCACACTGTAAATGATAATATTTTCCTTGCTGCTTCCTCCTAATCTGCTGCAGTTATGAGTCAGAAAAAGACAAGATCTATACACTCTTCCTGACCTACAATTTTTTTACCACCCTGACTTCAGTTTTCTACCTTAACCTTACGGATATTTT
This sequence comes from Pseudopipra pipra, assembly GCF_036250125.1. NCBI lineage: Eukaryota > Metazoa > Chordata > Aves > Passeriformes > Pipridae > Pseudopipra > Pseudopipra pipra. The sequence goes on along the minus strand of NC_087552.1, from coordinate 60,683,712 downwards.
AATGTGGGAATTTGAAAAAGTTGGGAACAAATTACTTTCTTGCCTCGCTTTGAGAAAACAATTCTGCTGTTTGTTTGTTTCAATGATTACAGTGAGAAGAATTGTTCAGAGATATGGGAAGCATTTAAAAGTGCGTTTATTAACAAGGATCCTTGCAGCATTCTACCTGAGGACTATGAATTATTTATCAACCTGTCATTGCACACAATTCCAGCTAACAAGGTAATGATTATTTATGTTAACTGTCCTTAGATATCCAACAGATTTTCTATTACACAGTTCAAAATTGACTTGTGAGTCATTCTTTCTGGCCTGTCTGTAGTTTAAAAACTAGTCTCAGACCTCATAGCATTTTTCAGTGTGTTTGGCTCCATTTATTTTATGCAGTAGCTTCTCAGCAACCTCTCTCTTTTTATACTACAAAGATCCTCCATTTTCCCTGCTGGGCTGGGAGCTCTGACATAGTCCCTGAACTTCTACTTTTCCTCAAGTTAGGTACTCTGCCTGCAAAGGGTGTGCCTGCTGTCATCTTTTGCTTCTACTCCTCACAGCCAAATCTCGCGGCAATGACATGTTAAACATTGACACATTAAAAAAAAATAAACAGAAATGAGATAAGATGTTGTTACATGCCAGAAAACAGTAAGGGTTTGATGTGCTGGCAATTGCAGAGAACTGTGATTGTGCAAGAGACAGGTTGTGCTTTAAAGCAGTTTTTCCTCAGCGCAATTATTCCTCATCTCTAAATGTTATGAGCTAAACCAACAAATACTCCTGTCAACATAGCTTAATGCTTGAAGAGTTTCACAAACATGGAAATAACAGGAAGATGTATGATTTTTTCACACCATAAGTCAACATAGCAATGTGAGAGAATTCTGGCAACATATATCTGGATTATAAATATTTGTCTTCCCTTTTTCCTCCTTTTCCTAAACCTGCCTGCTGAGGCAGGCAAAGCTAGGCCTAACTACATTCAAAATAGGTCTATATCCCTTCCCATCAAGGTATGAGTGTCCCTCAAGTCTCTAGAGATCAGAATTTACACCTCTATAAAATAAAAACTTTGTTCCTCTAAAGACAAGCTAACATTTCTGGTTATTAGTTGATTTTGAAAGAAACACCAAAACATGTTTGAAACTGTTTTCGACACCCAATAATCTCATTGTGTCCTCGCCCGAGTGTCAGTACATATCTTCTTTTTTATTTTCCCTATTTTTATATAGTCTCTCTTCTGGGAAAATAATCAGCTACTAGTCAATAGCTTTGCTGACAGAGGACGTCGCTACATGTCTGTGGGTGATACCCTGTTTGGCTTCTTTGGAGATTTCCTAAACTGGTGTGGACAGGCAAACAGCTCTGGTAAGATAATGAGTGCTATATTAAACATTTGTCTGCAAAACCACAATGGAGACTGAGTGCTGTGTTCTGCAAAAGCTAATTTTGCTCTTATCTGGTGAAAAATTAGGGATAGCTTCACTCTGGTATCATTTGAATATTTAACATTGCAGTTAAGGAGCTCACAGTGAAATCTAAACAGTGCTGCAGTGGAGATAAACCTCCTTCTCAATTCCCTGAAGATGGAGCTCTCTGCATCACAGGAATAGAGTTAGATCCATTTCAAACAAATTACTGAATCCACAGAATGTCACTATTTGTGTAAACTGCAAAGGATGGAAAATTATTGAAAAAATACAACAGTAAACTTCCAGTGTCATGTCAAAAACTATGTTGTATGTTCAGTGAGTAATGAGCACATAAATTTACTTCCTTTCTAAACTCCCTTTTTACAGTCATTATCATCTCTCTAATAGCACAAATCACATGCCTTCCTACAGGACTGGACTATGAATCCTGCCCTACTATGATGGAATGTGAAACCAATGCAGTGGATTCTTTCTGGAGGATGGCCTCAATCACTGTAAATAGTGCATTAGTGCTGACTTCATGCATTAGCCAGCGTGTCCTGGGTGGTTCAGGAAAACACTGCCAGCTCAAAACAGCTTTAAACCTGTAACTCTGCTAGATTATTTCTTCTGATACAAATACACTGTTTTAGACTGAATACAGTGTTTTAGCAAGAGGAACCTAATTTTCACCTTAGCTAGATAATGTGTTAAAATTCTGTGTTAGTGTTGTTAATATAAATCATATACTAAGCACAATAAGCACAATAGCTGTCTACTAATTGCAGGTTCAAAGTGATATTTGACAGCTTTGCTGGAAATGCTTTATTCACAGATCAAACCCAACACAGATTGCTAAAATGCTTTCTTCCTGTGCTGAAGAAACTATTTATAGGTGTGAGAAAATAGCTTAATTCATTGAATAATCCACTGGCTGTTTAGTTCCTGTCGTTTCTCCTGAAATGACCTGCTAGGGTGCTAGTGTAGTAGTATTTTTGCAGTTCTGATATTCTTCTTGGTAAAATTCTTTCTTTAGTCATTCTTGCTCTTGCTTGCAATAAAATAGTTTTGTGTGCAGTTTTGGTCACCCCAATATAAGAAAGATATTAAGCTATCAGAGAGAGTCCAAAGGAGGGCAACAAATATGGTGAAGAGCCTACAGAGAAAGCCATATGAGGAGCAGCTGAGGTCACTTGGTCTGTTCAGCCTGGAGAAGAGGAGACTGAGGAGAGACCTCATTGCAGTTACAACTTCCTTGTGAGGGGAAGAAGAGGGGCAGGCACTGATCTCTGTGGTGACCAGTGACAGGACCCAAGGGAATGGCCTGAAGTTGTGTCAGGGCAGATTTAGGCTGGATATTAGAATAAGGTTCTTCACCCAGTGGGTGGTTGGGCACTGGAACAGGCTCCCCAGGGAAGTGGCCACAGCCCCAAGCCTGACAGAGTTCAAGAAGCATTTGGATGATACTCTCAGGCACATGGTGTGACTCTTGGGGATGGTCCTGTGCAGGGCCAAGAGTTGGACTCAGTGATCCTTATGGGTCCCTTCCAACTCAGCATGTTCTGTGATTCTGTAAAAAATCTGTAAGATGAGTTCTGGAAAACATTGTTATGTATTGCAGTATGCGAAGCACAGTTCAGGGGAGATACATGTCTTGTTGAATGGTTCTGCAGTTGGAGGAGCTTATCCACAGCCAAGGTAAGAAAACTGATTTATGTGTAGAAAGTCTAATAAAAAAAAAAAAGGTCAGCCAGTTGTTTGGGTCTTCGGCTGCAAAAAGCATGGGAAATGTAGCTGAAAGAGCCTCATGCATCAAAGTCTGCTCAGTTGTGAGGACAACTCTTAATTGTCCCTAATTGAAGGAATTAATATGAAATTGATGGAAATAATGCTTTTGACTCCTGCATTTTACAAACTGCTGTGGCAAGCAGGATGAATGCTCTTTGAAAGCTGCCTTTAAGTCAGTCAACATACTGTGGTAAAATGTTTATGTCTTCCAAAAGGTGAGCATTACAGAATTTCTTTTCAGCAACATGTTCAAGGAGAGGGTATTGTTACAAGGACTGTAATTTCTATCAGGCCTAGAGCAAACTTGGTAAATGCTATAGGGAAGGTTTTTTGTCCTGCTATTTCTTGACCTTTGAGGACATTGAGAATATGAATCATATTTTTCTAATCTGTGTTGAGCCTGATTGTAATTAGAAGATATAAAGTCAAGCAAGCCCATATGCTACAGCAGGATCAGAGCCTTCATTAGTGTAAAGTACAAAAGACTAATTAATTTTCATGTTCTTTCATGGTTCTAAATTTTTTTTTTCTTGAATCAGTTTTTTTGCAGATTATGAAGTACCTAATCTCCAGAAAGACAAAATCTCACAAGTTGTTATTTGGGTTGTGGATGATATTGAAGGACCAGATCTGTAAGTGAAATTTTCAAAAAAAAAATTAATTTCTCCCTTTTGGACCTGTCTTTTAAAATTTCACCTTATCTTTCTGTTTGATTATATTTGCATAGCACTTGGACTAAAGTATTTTAGATGCTTTCATGAACACAAAAGGCACAGGCTGCCATTCCTAAAGAGTACAGAAATACCAGAATTAGACAAAATATAAATAAATTTTAATATTAGATCTGTAGTTAACTCTTGGTTAGATCTGTATGTGTGGATCTCTGGATCTCAGACCTTCAGTGAAGATATAACTTGTACAGTTTTACTAAGAGTCAATCTGAATTTCAGATTAAGTGCTGACAAGAGATATTTCTTTCACCTTGCCATATGCATTCTTTTCATTTTCACCTAAGTATTTGAAAAATTTGTAGAAGCAGATAAATGCCAACAGGGGGCTCTTTTTCTCTCAATAATTAGTCCAGTAATAAAATGTAGACTTTAAAAATGTCTAATTTTGCTGGTAATTTAATTAAAACAAATGAATAAATAATAAACAAATAAAACAGATCACTCAGAACAGAATTGTCTGTTGGTAAATAGCCAAAAACCAAGTGACAATTTTCAATTGAAACCTAATGGAAAATAGATTCTGAAGTTAAAAAAATTAAATCATTAGGCTGGAAATTAGGCCTTGTTTGGCACTGATTAAAGGAAGAATTAAATAGTCTATTCATTATAGCTTTTGTGGGAGTCACTGCAAATGTACATAGATGAATTGGGGGTACAGAACAGAGGAAGTCAGTTTTGCAGGGTCCCTGCAATTTAACATGGGGACACTTCATTGGTCTTAAAACTGCCCTGGCTGAAGAGGGCCAGAGAAATGGACTCAGATGTCACCATATCCACCACGTGTCTGAATCCCAGGTGTCCTCTGCATTCTCGGGAGCATGAGGCTTCTGTTCTTGCTATTCAATGGTTTTTGGTTGCATCCATTCATTTTGTGTCATTTCCCTTTCACATCTCGTCTCTGCTCTTTGCTATCTCCTTTTGCTTCTTTTTCATTCAATTTTGGCATGGCCAACCCAGAGAACGTATTTTACCACAGTGCTGTGGAGTCTACAAAGCACAGTTCAGCCTTCCTCTCTAAATCAAAGAATGAAACCCTTTGGGAGGAAAAAAATCATACAGCTCATCTTTCCAAAAGTTGCCCATACTACAAAGAAAAGACAAGCACTGAAGATTAATTTATCTTTCAGTTAATGGGTGCATGGAATTTTGTGGATTTTTATTAATTGCTTTCTACAATTATTTTATTGGTCCCCATATGTTTTCTGCAGTCTGCATACCAGTAGATAAGTAACACTGGCCTTAATACTTTATGTTGGTGCAAATTTAGAGGTCTCAGCAGGTTCTGTACTATGCTAAACTTTCTTATGCTGATTGAACCACAAATTAAAAAATCAGTGCTAGAAACAGAAGCTGTATTTAGGATAATTTCTGGGTTTTTTTCATTCTCTGTGCTTTTCTATTGTTCAATATTCAAGAGAGAGAGCAAGCTTCTAACAAAAAGAGTATTTCTGTTTTGTTATAACCAACAGTTATAATTCTGTTTTATTATAACCAACTATAAAGACAGGTAAAATCAAATTTAGCACTACCTAAATAGTTGCCAAAGAATATTGCAAATGAAACATTTAATATTTTACAAAGTTATTTAGCTCTTTTTCTGTCTAGTCAAGTGTTAAAGGTGGGATTATTGGTTAATAGAATCTGAAAATGCTACACTGGCTGGAACTAAACTTGTAGGCTGCAAACTAAGTATAAAATGTGAGACAACTGTAATGTAAGTAGATGAAACATTACAATTAGCAATGTACTTTATTCTGGAGGTGCTATGGAATATAGAAGAGGCAAAGTAATGGGGATTTACTTTACTAATTCCATCAAGTTCTGTAAAGGAAATTATATAACAAAAGACTTGCAATAATATTGAAATCCTCTCTCACAGAGATTCCTGTGGAATCCACAGTGTAAAGACATTAGAAACCAGGCTGAAAACCCTTGGTTATAATGTCACATGCACTGACAATTACAAGTAAGTGAAACTCCTTTATTAATATAGTGTATTTGCAGAAGTACCTTATCTGTTTGATTCTTACTTTTCAATACTTTAATGCCATTAATGTTGTGTCTTCAGGAGAGACTGATATGTTGGAGGGGTGATGTCACATTTTTTAGACTTTTTTGCCTGTGAATTGAGCAAAACACTACATTATATTGTATAATTAGATGCAACATTGTACTCAATGTCAGACACAGAATATGGCCTCATATTCCACTTCACTGTAAAATCTTTATTTGGATTGAAAATCTAAGCACCAGTTAAAACCACTATTGCATGTCTGCAGGATTATTAGATATTCATAGTAGGATTCACAGCTCTAGTTATTCCCAGTAGATTTTAAGAAAATTTAATTGAAGGGAAGCTTTAGACATGACAATACTGTTTGTTTCATTTTTTCATTGGTTTTCCTCAGTTTTCTGCCTAAAAAACACTAAATAAATTGATATCTTCACAGGTCTGTAGTGTTCCTACTCTGCTTGGATTATCCTGATAATTCTAAGTGTGCCCTTCCATCGTAAGTAAAAGAAGTTCAATCCATCCTCAGTGTCCTTACAATCGAATAAACAATGCAGAAGTCAACAGTTCAACAGATCCAACCTCTACCATTTATTATATATCATCCATATGAAATATACAGTATTCTTCAATTTATTACTTACTGTGCCTTGAGTAAGCTGTCTCTCTTTGCAAATTGTACTCAATTGTCTGTGAGCACCTGCTGTTCAAAATAGGGATTAATGAGTTCTCATCAATAACACTGTATATGATTCATGGTATGAATGAAGTTTGTACATATCACTGTTCTGGTGCAAAATCTACTACAAATTTGTAATTGATTTATTAATATTGTTCCTTGAATAATGAAATTGTAGGTCAAATGATGGCACATTTCTCCAGCTGGTGGAACTAAAGGTCTAAATTTTGAGGAAGTTTCTTTTTCATCTTCCATTTTGTATGAAACTCAATTTCTGTATTTCAATGTGTTTAGCTTGGGCCCAATGCATTTACCTTGGACTTTACCCAGTAGGGTATCTGCAGAGGTGCAGTTAACATCCAAGACACAACTTTTTTAATTAGCAATCATCATTCCAAAACTAGCTTTTAATATTTTCCCATCTGATACTTATTTTAATTTATTATATAAAGAGTACTCACTTTCTCTGTATTATTATACAGAGAAAGTGAGTACTCTGTTGTTGCTGGTCACTGTAAACTTTTACTCATCTTGTCATGCAACAACGTTTATTCTCACATCCAAATTATATCCTAGCACCAACCTATAAATATTATGAAAACAGACTCCTTCTAGGCAGTAGATCATAGGACGGGCTTCCAGTCCCATTAAGGTTTTTGTTTGTTACAAAATGCCACTTGCACAGTGGATTAAAATAGGGTTTCCCTGTTCTGCCACTGAATGGTAGGGTTTTTGTTCACGTGTCAAAGGAAAGTATATTTATCCCATGAAAATCATAGCTGTAAATGTAGTGACAATATTAACAAACTGGAGGAAAAAGCACTTTACAGGACTTAAAAAAAATATAATATTGTGACATCTTAACAGAAGATTTTTCTCCTCTCCCAGGTTTTAAACCATTTCCCTCAAAGTTTTGTGGTGTATGTTCCTCAGCTGAGAAAACCTGGATGAGAAGGCTTATGGAAACCATTAATGTCTTTTTCTTTTCAACTAAGGGATGAGCATACCAGTTCTGCAGTATCACTACATAGTGCTTGCAGTATGTAAGCAGCCACCCCTTCTCTTCCATCCATGCCGGTACTTAAAGTAACATAATAACTGGCATTTTCTAAGCATCAGTCCCATGCTCTCGTGGGTTAATTATTAACCAACTCAGATGTGATCATCCTCATTAGGAAAACTTTCCTTGCTTGTTTCCTTCCTGAGCATGCTATTCCCTCCTGTATGCATGGCACTGTTATAGGTTTGATTTACTTCATATCTGCACTATCCCAAATCAAGACAGAGCTTCCCAATCAGAATGCTAAACTATCATTGCCTCTCCCTGAAATTTAAGTAACTAAAGTGCTTCGAGCCAATGAATACTTAACACTGTTCCCCAAATCACTTACTTCTCTGCAATAAATAACATCTCCATTGAAATTAACTGCCCTTTCACAAAGTCTTAAGCAAATGCATACAAATTATTTGATGATTATCTTCTTAGGTATGTTTTTTCTGTGTAGGGATGTGATGGCTCATTAACTGACATGGGAGCAGTCTGGACAGTAGGGGTATCACTATGAAGAGCATGTATCTGTTAGGAAAAGGTTTCCTTTGCAGAGTATGTGCGCTCAGTGTACACTCAGTGTACTCAGAGAAACAGGCATGCAGGCTCTGCTGCATCCCCTTTCATGAGACGTATTTGCTGTTACAAGGCTGATAGCTGCCTTCTTACCCTGCAGAGAATAGTGTCCCGAGCCCAAAACTACCAGAGCTGGGCAAGTAATTTTTTATGTCACCACAGCTCCTGTTACACTGGCATAGCAAAGGAGAGGGATGGGTCAGGGTAGCAGAGGGATGGCCTGGAACGTGCTTTAATGTACTTTGGGCTTCTTGGGTATTGGTAGTGCCCCTTAATTCCTCTCCAGACTTGAATTATGTTTTTGCTGAGTCAAATTTGGACTTTGGCTGGTTTAGTTGAGATCCTGACTTTTGAAGAAAACTTGTAAGTAAAAACTAACCACTAGATGGCATAGATGGCTTACAAACATAAGCAGGAAGGAAGCCAGATGCAACCTATTAGTAGTGGTGTTTATTACTTGCATTGTTGCAATGTCAGAGAGACTTAGAAATGGATCTGGATACTGCTTTATCAAATGCTGTGAAAATACAGTCCTACAGGACCACTGCTGCCTAGAAGAGCTCCATAAAATCACAAGCATAAGGCCAGAGACAGTAAATGAAGGGGGAGAGGCAAGAAGGCTCAGGTGTAAAGGTAGAAAGGAGCGTTCCCAGGATATTCCAAAGCTACTTAGTTTATAAAATCATCACAGCCAGAGAGAATCTGTTGGCTAGCTCGTATGAAGAAACTTCTAGTTTAGCACTTGGACCACGAACTTCATCCTTGGCAACAAACCCCTGATATTTAAAAGAATCCTAACTCAGCTCTGTGCTGTGAACATCCTGTTTGTTTTCTCTTCTTCAGATCTGCACCAGCAGGACAAAGAGGACCTATATCTTCAGACAGAGGAGGCAGCTGGAACAAGCTCATGTTTGTTTCTTTTGTAGGCTTTTTGTTCAGATTTGCTTTAGTGTACTAAGTTAATCAAATGAATCCGTATCCTCTGTTTGCCTTAGCTGGCTATAAATTTGCCTTCAGCTAATTTCTAACTGCAGTTTCATCCTGCATCTGGGACTGGCAAACCTGCATATTAAAACCTTGCATACTAGATACCAACTTCTTTTAGTATCAAAAATTAACCTGCTGATGCTAGAAAGCCTCACCCTTCATTTCCTTCTCTTGATTAGAAGAAATGCATTGCTATTTCCTCTTATCATTGTTCTCCAGAATTAAACTCTGTTCACATATTTCAGAAGGAAAATTAAAGTATGCCTGTTGTACATCATCCACACAGATAACTTGTTTATAAAAACATCCTAGCATTTGGCCTTGTGAACTTAAGTGGCTGACTATCATGTTTTGGGAAAGGGAAATACGAATTCAGATAGGAGAGATCTTAGATTTCTCACTTGATACAAGATACAATAGGTAAGACAGCAGAAAATTAAACTCATTTTCATAAGTGGTCCAGCACTTGGGCCAAATTTACCTGAAACTGTTGTATAGCAAGATTCTGGCTTGCATACTTGCATACAGTATTTTACCACATGATATTGATTGCTTTGTCATCCACACAGCTGTTCCTGGCCACTGGGTAGCAAATAGTCAGAAATACCAGGTCTAGAGAGTTCCACAGTTTTTCCACTATGATGTGATTTATGGTATATCATATTCAGACAAGAACATGCCAAGTCAGACATTGGCCTGCTTGCAGTGAACTCAGTCAGCATGCTTCAGAATATACTGAGGAGAGAGCAGATGCCATTCTGAAGGTTTCTTGAGTTACTTTTGTGAATTATCTTAGTGTTCCAGCTAGAAACTCTTCTAAATCACCAGCTAAACATCCAGCTACCAAGGTGCCACATAAATCTTCAGAAAAAAAATAGTCGTTCTACTAGAGAATAATTTTATGTAGAATTTTGTTGCACATTCTGTGCTAGCTTCTGTATTATTTATTTGTGTTTATATTAGCTGGTTGCCAGGAAACTGGGATAGGATATTCCTGTTGTCTGAGTGAATCTGATTTAGGGCTTCATAGTAGATTTACATCCTTTCACTCCTTGTTACATCCTATTCTCCCTGATACAACTATATCATGTTGTATGTAAAATATGTTGTTGTTGCTTATTTGTCTTGCTTCCATTCCTGTAATAATCCTTATTTTGGTTTTAATGCAAATCCCTTTATATTGCACACATAGTTGGGTTTGCCTGTGTCACAGCTGTTTAGTCTTCAGCTTGAAGGATTTTTGTGTCTGTTTCAAACCCAAAAAGTACTGAAAATGCAGAAGTACTGAAATCAGAAGTTACAGACCTTTGAAAATCTGAGCTGCAGTATGCCTCAGAATTGTTCCCTATCTATGCTGTAACATTAGTCTTTTCATTGGTTCTTTCAACAACGTCCTCACTTTTATTGCTTGTTTGTTGCTGTCCTTAACAGCAGCTGCCAGAATAATAAGAGAGGTATCTGTCTCTAACACAATCACATCTCAGATAACTAAACCCAAGCAATTTTGATCAATCTTCTATTTGCCTGCAGCAGGTCACATCATGACACATTTTGAGCCACAGGCTGTAGAGATAGTGCATATGAGGCTCACAGTTAGGAGTCCAAGCCATCATCAGGACTAGTGTTGGCCTACCTATTGACCTGGGCATAACAGTGTGTGGGAGAGTCAGAGAACAGCTTAAAGCACAAGCCATGTGCCTCTTAGGCAACTTCCATCCATATGCCAAGCATCCCAGCTGGCCAGCTTTTGCTTTTCAGCTTATGAGAGCTTTTCACCTCTACTACAATCCAATCGAGCAGCACAGTCAGTTCTGGCCATTACATATGATACCAAATACTCTGTAGGAAGTGCTAAGTGATTCTGTTTTGAAAAAAAAAATAATTAAAATACAAAGTAGGATAGCTACAATTCAAACAATTGAGGTTATTTACTGCATAACCTTGTATCAAGAACAACACACTCAGTACTTCTTGCAGTGTTTTCTCATTTCTAATGTTCTTGCCTCTTTTCCTATTACTTCGACTCAGTAGCAAAGACAGCAATTTTTTTTCTCCAATACCTGTTCAATAACGTGTCTCAAAGTTGCAGGAAAAAATTGGGAAGATCTGTAAAGATTTTTAGCTAACCAACTAATATAGATGGGAGGGGGGAAAAAAGCAAAGTTCTAGATGCATAAGTTTCCTGAGATCTTAGAGGCAGCACATTTCAAGCTGAATGTGAATTGTTTGTTCTGCACTTAATATAATGTTTTTAATCTGCGTGAAAGAACAGTGTGACTGGCATCTCGGAAGCAGAGAGGCAGAAGTGTCAGCAAAGCAAGAAACAATAAGGTCATTTGTTACTCCCAGAGAGAGGGAGAGACAGGAACAAATCTTTTTTATTTCTACATCTACAAAGGATGTGAATAGTACTGTTTATACATATATGTTACACTTACGTGGTGACAATCAGCTAGGTGTGCCTGTGCTCTGTCTTGAACACCCAGTAAATGTTCTGGTTAGCAACGTCTCATGTAACAACTGTGCCAAATTTGGAGAAATCATACTGTCCAAAAGGCACCTGCCCTTCTCTGTAAACTCATGCAAGCTTGGTAATGTTCACCCGGGTACTTCAAATACAGATTCAAAATGTTTCAGTCATTCATACTTGTACTAGAAGTACTACAAAAACAGCTGTCTCCAGACCTGAATTCGAGGGAAAAAATATTTCAGATGAAAACAATATGTGTATCACTTCATTTTGAATCTGATTGGATGCCACAATCCTGTGTAGATCTGTTAATATCCAACTATTTATGGCAAATTAAAACATCATGTACAGGAGCATTACAAGGTGCTCTGCATTTCCACAGACAGACCTGTGGAAGCTACTGAGACTACAGTAGTATTTCCTGCTCTGCCCATTTTGTGGACCATTCAAGAACTCAGTTATGTCACATCCTTAATTCCAATATAATATAATATAATATAATATAATATAATATAATATAATATAATATAATATAATATAATATAATATAATATAATATAATATAATATAATATAATATAATATATAATCACTCCTACTAACTTACTTTTTTTTCCTGCTACACGTGTTTCAGTCATTGTATCTGACAAAAGCTGAACTCAGAGTAATTCCTTTCTCCAGCATGTATGTGTATGCCTACGTATACATCTGCTCATACCTGCTCTGTCTATTTTTAAATGCAAACTCTTGAGTGCTCTGGAGTAAGAAGTTATGAGAATAAAGCAAGGACAACTTGATCACCTCTCTGCCCTTTTTATACTGCTGGTGTTTATTTTTGTCATATCGACCTTGATGTGATATCCAGCTGACATGAGTTCGTTTTCAATCAGCAATCTTAAATGTAGTGGAATGTGACCTGAAACCTCAAGAATTTTCATAATACCTATTATTCCATGAAAACTAGCTCTTTCTCAATTGAATTAGCTAGAAATAGTTCTGATGTATTTTGCTTCAACAGTGTGAAGTGGAAGAAGGGTGCTTTTAGCAGAGCCAAGAAGTTTGGTTTAAAATAGCTCAGTATGGGGAGGCACAGTATCTTAATTTAGCCAAATGTTAGGGTGGCTCAAACACTTCACAAGTTTTTTTTGATTTTCAAGTTTTTCCTAATTCCAGCTTCTGCCCAGTCTAAATTTACTTGCCATTTTATGTAAGAGGCAAACAATATAATCTGCCAAATTTTGTTTATAATGTGCAGGCATCTGATTTCCTACAGTTTCCTACAAATTATGAGGGCAAGCTTAGAGAAGACCCTCATTCCCTTACTGCAGCAGCGCAGTTCCAGTGCAGGCTGGCAGGGAGAGTGCTGAGGGAAATTGGAGCCTGGTAGTGGGGCACATATGTACCCTCACACCGTGCCAGAGTGTCCTTGCTGCCTGGGCAGCCCTTCCTAACTTCTCCCTTTCTCTGCAGCTCCAGCAAAGGTGAACCTGATCTCAGTCTGCATGAGTTACTTTGTATTTTTAGCAGAATATGGTAAAATTATGATGTTGGAAGTTCAAGAGAAGGAAAATGAAGGAGGAAATTATAGTACACATTTCCTTTCAGTAGCAGGCAGTGAAGTAAAGTAAGTAGTCTTTTACTTGTGACTGTTTGACTAGGAATACCTCTGGGTTCTGTAAGCAGTAGCTGTGGTAAGTTCCCTAAGTGCAGGCAGAGATGATCCTCCAGAACTCCTCCAGGACGTTTGGAGTACCTTGAGTTATACCCTTAATTACAATACTTATCAAAGAAATATCATTTTTTAATCCAGTAACTGTGTTTGCTTGGACATCTCTTAGTGATTACACCTGATATAGTCTAGCATCAGGCATGAGTGCTTGGATAAATCATTAACAAGGAATATAAGTATTGTAGGCAGAAACCAGAATTATAAATCAAGACTTTGGCAAATGATGGACCACCAAACTGCAGGAAGACTTTTTTTCCACCTCATTTGCCACAGGTAAAGTCAAGAAAGCAGAGCTAAAAAAATTATATTCTGCATTCCGGTATTCTATATGCTACACTATATCAAGGTACAGATGTGGAAAAGCTCCTCAGTCATACTGTGCCATTTTGAAGAGCAACAAGCAAAGAAGGGAATAAGCAGAAATAAGAAATACCATGGAAATTTTAGTCTTGTGATATTAAATCCTAACTGTAGCACATGCTGGCCTGTGTTGTGCTTCATTCTTACTTTTCCCTTTGCTTTGAGAAAAGGTACCAAGCAAATCCAGATCTGATATTTCCACAAAGCAGAATCTATGCTCTGAGCTTTCACTCAGAACTTTCTATCGCTGTTGCTCTTTAGCATGGGGTTAAATAAAAAAAAAGAGCTGCTGGAATAATATGAAAAAGGAGTGATGACAAGCAAAATATGTGGCATACATCACATGAAAAGTAGTTAAGGACAATAAGTATAAACAATAAACTTGGAAGCCACAGCATCAAATCCCGGACAAATATTTATACACATGTATACAAAAGCATATTTTACATAATTATCAACCAGGAAGGATGTCCTTTGTCAAGTTTCTTATTTTTCAACCTTTGAACTGTCACATGGATCCTTTCCAAGTGGCATATCTACCCTGTATAGTTCTTTCAAGAGTAACTGTGCTATTTACACACTCTGGGAGTCGGAGACCATACTTCTATATCAACTTTGTTTCCTTGGCTGCCTCGGTGGGATAGGAGCCTGATGGGTATTTCTCTTCAGAATATGTGAGCAGCATAATAATTAGTCCTGGCCAGAAAACAAGCACTCAGTTTCATGAAAGTTGGTGGGGTTACTGCAGTTGCTTTTCCTCAGCACTAAAATTAAACTTTGAAAAATATTTTGCCCAAGAAAAGTACAGCAGCCACATCAGAAATCACGGTAAGATCCCTCACTGATAGGATGTAGCTTTGGCATAGGTCTCACTTACTTCTCATAGCTGTTCCTTTTTTTTAGAAGTTACACATATCTCAAGTAAAAAATACTTTCTTCATAGCCTGATTCATGTTGAATGCATGATTCATTAAACACGGGTCTCCCATTCTGCAGGGCAGTGCTTTAAACAATGTGTTTGTGAATGTGTTTTTGAATGTGTTTTTATTTAGTTTGCCTAGTACATAATTTTCTGACATGTCTAAACAGAAAGGCATAACAAAAAGTGATGAAGGTCATACAGAAGAATGAAGCAATCTGTTTCCCCGAGCTGTTCTGGAGCTACTCCATAGATTGTATCCCCACTCCATCTCCCTCCCCACCAGCAGTGTTTTTGTATGTGGGGGGTCTATTGGCACGTCACCTTGTTCCATGACAAAATCAATGCACAAACCCCAGCTATGTCTTTGTTTTGTTATGAGCCCACCACTTTGGCATAAAAAAAAAGAAATTGGGAACCGAAAAATACAAAAAGCAGCACTGGTGCCAGCAGGAAATCCTTCAGGAACAGCAAAGCTTAGGATGCACCTGTAGAAGTGCCAGACTCTCCAAGCAAAGGGGAAAGAGCAGATGGACTGACACTCAGGGGAAACAAGCACGGAAATGGGAGAAAGATGCTTGGTCTAAAGAGGGAGAATGTTTTGGACCCTTTGGGATCTTTGTTTACAATAAACAAAGAAAAAAAATCAGTAATTGGTGTCTGTTATCCTGTCTCACACTGAACAGCACCACCAGTGCTGTCGTGGCTCCAGCTGGCTACAAGTGAGCTCACACAGCAACAAGGGGGGAAACAAGTGCTGATCAGATAGACAAGGGAGAAGAACTAGACTGTGCAAATCTGTGTGGAGAAAGATTAAGGAATAGCTGTTCCCAAACACCTCTTCCCTGGACATGAGGTTTAAGTGCCCATCCAATTGTATTGTTATTAATTGTGAAGCAGTCAAAACTGCAGAACAGTTTGAAACATCTGAGCTGAAGGACAGATGTCACGACTTCTGAGAATGCTCAGGGTACATCTATGTTCTTGTCAGTGTATCTTACCAGTTACTTGATCCTACTGAAATAATCTAGAAAGAGGCATCTTAAAATCTAGTAATTCCAGTGATATTTCAGCAGAGCGCAACACTAATGGAGAAAGCAAGTCATTAATTCAGGGATATTAAGGTCTGGTGTAGGCCTTGAAAAGCTCTCATCTCTTCTGCTGTCTCCATAGCCTGGTGTGAAACAATGACATATAAAAGATTGGAGCTAGTTTTCTATGGGATGTTTGGTAGGAGATTTCTGATCAGAAAAGTTTTTAGAAAAAATAACATATATATATATACGGATTGATTGATTGATTTATACATACATACATACAAATCAAAAAGCCTTTCAAAACATCCCTGAATCATTGCTAAAAGAAGAACTTCATGGAAAAATAGGCAAATAGAAATAATGATCCATACAAAGACAAATAAATCTTATCTATCCAGGCAATCAGAAAGATTTTGTTAATTTACTGATCAGGAAAATGTAGCACTTACTGATAAAGGATTTATCCTCCATACTAAAACAGAGTGTTTGAAGAGAGGAAAATAAACTTTGCTTCCTTTCTTTCTCCAGTAGTGATCTCCCATTTGAAAGTAAGGACATTTGAAGGACAAAATAAGGTGAGATAGAGACTGTGCTCTAGGACTCAGGGACTCAGGGGAACTGAAGAGTCTACAACTTTTTGTGCTTTACCAAATCCCTAATGGAAATAACTTTGGGGGGAAAACCCACAGAAAAAGTAATTGATCCTGACATAGCCATGCTGTAACTCTTTACCCCAGCTTCCCTTAATCTCATCTATTGCTTCCAAAAATACTAGTCTAAGAGGAAGCATTTCTTAAAATCTTTCTGAAATGAATAGTGGATGAGCGTCAGAAACCTTGTTGTAAAAGCCTGAACATCACAGATCTCCATGAGACACTTCTGTATGCTATAGCAACAGATCTCCCAAAAGAATATCCAGAAAGTTATCCAGAAGGGATAGTTTCTTCTACTGTCTAGAGGGCATTGTCAAGAAGATGAAGCCATTTTCTTTTTCAGGGATGCACAGTAAAAAGACTAGGGGCAATGGTCAAAAAGTGAAGCAAGTGAAATTCTGCTTAAACATTTTAAAAAAAAAAAAGGCACCATGAGAGTGGCTTCCCAGAGAGGTTCTGGATTCTTCATCCATGGAGGTTTCCAAAACTCTACTGAAGGACACCTTTAGCAACCTAATCTAATATTGAAGTTAGCTAGGATTTGAGCAATGATTTGGTGGTGGGACCAGATAATCTGCAGACATCCCTAAATCATTCAGTGATACTGTGAGTATTCCAAGAATGGCAATGACTAAATGTTTTCTTTCTGGAAGGGCCTGTCATACATAGTACTGTCTCCTTTTTTTCATTCCATAATGCTAATGCACAACTGGAAAGGCAGCTTTATTTTTATAACATCGTTAGCTGTTTTAGCAGTCAGTCATATTGGGTGCATTTATTTTAAAACCTGAGGGCTAAAGGTTTTATCAAGGACATTTAAAATTCTAATTTAGGCAGCACAAATAATATTCCACAGCATGCTGGATTCACAGTCTACCTTAAGCTACCTGGAGATTTGCTCGTATATGTAGTTTACTTCAGCTATTGTCTTCAAGGAAAGATTAGCTAGATTTCTATCTGTCTTCAATTCCTTAAAAACCCAGTATCTTTGGGGACCTGTCTGATAAAGTTCTTTAGTTCCATTAATTATTCACTAAAAAGCATTCTGCAAATCATTATCACAAAATTATAGCTTCAGAGAATTATACAGGTTGAGTCATCTCTCAAAGACAAGAGTATCTTTGCAGTGATGTAAGTCAGCTTGTCCTTATTACCCTCAGATGTATCTCATCTGGACACAGGGACTTGTATTCAACCAGTGTGCTTCAATGGTCCATAACTCGATCTTTCTCTACTATGGGTAGTAATTTGCTCCCCAAAACTCCTACTTGTGTATTGTAGGCACAAAGGCCCTGGGAGACCTGAGAACAGACCTTGCCAATGAAGAGTATGTCCAGTTTTTGAATCACTTCTGCTTTATCTTGTTCTTTGAGACAGAGTTACCTACACCATTCAGCAGTGGCTCCATCTTTTCCTTGGTGTTTGTCCTGCTTTGCATGTGCCTGTTGAAGCCCTTCTTTGTGCCCCTCCATACCTCAATAATTTTAAATTTGGTTCAGGTTTGGCTTTCTTAATTCCTTCCCTGCATGTCTGTCACACACACAGACCCAGCTAGGACATCCCTGGTCCCACAGCTCTTGACTTTAGAGGCATCCAGCTCACATCCAGAGCTGGCCCTCAGAGACCCATTCACTCCCCTTGCTCCCAAGTCATGTCACCTGCTCACTGGCTCCTCCAGCTTGATGTCCCCTAGCGCTCACACAATCCCTACACATCCACACTCACTCCAGCCAACAGCACCAGGGGCACAGACCCTCCAACCCATGCTCTGTACTCACACCCTGTACAAACACAGACACACACAGAATGGAAAGCCATCACCCAGGGAAGAGCTGGAAAGGAGTTAAAAAAGCCAGGACAGACTGCCCTGGTCAGGCACAGAGTATGGCCAGCCAAGCAAACTGACCGGCCAACTGTTCACGTGCAGTCACCCCTTTTATTCCCTTACCCCTCTATTTTACCACTCTTGTTCCTCACGAATTACCTAAGCCCCTCTCTTGTCCCACTTTGCTTCCCCACCAAAACATCCTATAATATGTCTTCTGTAATTATGAACAACTTTTCTTCTGCATCCCACAATATATCCCAGGCAGGATACTATTTGGTTTCCCCATCCTGTCATTGTGTCTCTGAGCTCCTTTGTGGGTGTGCAGATAAGCTTTACCACATAACTTAACAGTCTGGGCAATACTTCTACATCCCTCCCAGATAGTCCATCCCTGCTTCTGCTCTCCCCTTAGTCTTTCTTCCAACATCTAAAGTCAATCAGGAATTCCTGATTTGGCCAAGCTGGCCTCCTGCCACAGCTTCAACTTCCTGCCCTTTGGGATTGGCTACTCTTGTGCTTTGAGGAGATTGTCCTTGAATCAACTTGCTCTCTTGGCCTCCTTTGATGTTCTTTGGCTCCTGGGGTCACACCCACGAGGTCTCTGGAGAAACCACAGTCATTCAGTCACAAATGGCTCCCTGAGTCCATAGGTTTTGACCTATGCTACTAGATCAATTCATCCCAATAAAACACAGTGAAGCACCACTTCTCCACTGCACCAGGTCACTGAAAGACAACCCAGTCACTGCTGGTGCCCCGCACCAGAGCACTGAACTGATCTGCCCTTTACATATACAAACTGAGAAAGTGGGGCTGAGGCAGAGGGCTGTAGAAGATGTCAAAAGAAGCTCAGAGGGTGAAGGGGGGATCTCCCAGAGCAACCTAAGCAGGTCTGCTGGGCCCTGTCCCATGCCTGTCTAAGTTTATTCCCATTTGCAGATCTGACAGGAGATAAATGGACGGACCAGACCATTCAGTGACTCACACAGGAATGAAACAGCTTTGTGCTGGGGGCCTTATGTCATCCCCCATGCTGCCCTTCAGCAGTGCACAAGTATTTTATGTGAGAATCAGGAGGGAAAAGGGATGGGGGAGGAAGACTGGCGTGAGCCTCTGGAAATACAGGAGGGTTTTGTCTTGAATAAAGACTTCTCATTTTAGATGTTACTTTGTCATGTGCTGCTGTGCTGGCTCTTTCTGGCTCTATAATTCATAATTGGTTCATCAGCCTTGGGGTGCAGTCCAGCATTAAGCTCTTTATGTGTGTGTTTCTCCACATTATTTCCACAGAAAGCAGAAACACTATCATATTTGTTAGATTTTATCTGTATCATTACTTCTTTCTTATATGCTCAATTTCCTGTATGGATCTTAAGATAAGAAGCAATCTCACCACATACAGCCAGAGGTGCATGTAGGGTAGTAAAAAGGTCAACGACAAAAGCTATGAGGCACAGTGGTGACATTTGGTCCTCCCACACTCTCCTTGTATGAGAACGCATAGGAAAAGAATAGTACGTTCCAGTTGAGAGAGCAGGCTGCATTATTGAGAGGAGACAGGCATTGTGCTTGTCAGCACAGGCTGATCTAGCACTCTCCTCACTCAAACCCCTCAGCAACACGTGAAACAAAATGAATTCACTTCCACATGGAAAAACAGGCTGCTTACAAGTGATATAGATGAAAGAGATGGAAAGCCCCAGCAGCCTGTAGTGGGTAAACTACAAATAGTGACTCATCAGTGCCATTTTCCAGGATGATTTCCTGCACCCCAGATCTGGCAGCTCAAGCCTTTTGCTCTGTCATAGAGCAAAAGAATCACAGAATCATTCAGGTTGGAAAAATCCCCTGAGATCACTGAGTCCAACCAACAGGTCAGGTGGGTCTGCTCTTGCCTGTTGCACTCCACATAGGACTTGTGCTTGAAGCAGCCCGGATGACTTTGCAGTTTCAAACCTACGTGCTGTAATGGGGGTTAACCCAAAAAGGTGCCATCAGCGTGGAGCAATGTGCATGCATCCACAACTAGATGCAGTGATAACAGTGATGAGACATGGTGTATCTCCTACCCAAGTGGTAACGTGTACAACAGCAGGTAATGGCAACAGTACATCCCTCTACCTCTCCTGATCATGATATCCTTACTTGCAGTAAAAATAAGAATAAAGTGGCCATATTCGGAACACCCAGAGAGTGCAAAGTCCCATTTATGAATAACATAAGTATCTGGGCTTGAGAAAGGAGTTTCACACCACTTTCCATCCAATAATTCTTAAATATAAGGATGCCTAAGATCTAGTGGTGTTTCTGTTTGCACTGAAAAGTCCTGGGTGTTTAAACATGAGTGTATTAGCAAGTTCAGAAGTGTCCATTAGTGACTCAGAGACAGGAAGCAATGAAGAAATTACTGATTTTCCCAACAAAATAGTTCAGGAGCACCCCTCACACAAAATGCAGTAGCAATGAGTCACTGTAAATGCCCACACATACATAGAAAGCATTCTTTGTTTTGATGACCGGTGCACAACTAATTTCTCTACAATTTTTCAGGATAACTAGAAGAAGAGTTCAGAACTGAAATCTCAGAGATTTGAAGAGCTGTAAGTGTAACAATACCACCATGCTGAAGAAGACATGCAGCCTGTGTTCACAGCAGCAGATATAGCTCTGCAGAAGACACAAATGGGATGTTTTTCATGTCCTTTAGATGGTCACCAGTGCAAGTTCACAGTTAAGGCACCGTTGTCTGTCAATCTCTTTGTCCACCTGTAGCTCTAGGTTAGGTGAAGTGGGAGCTGCCACCAAGAAAACACAGAAAAACTTACAGGTTGAATAACATATATCCAGCTCACCAAGATAATTTACATTTTCGCAGTGCCTGCAAAGGAGGTGAAAGAAAGGAGAGCTGAACTGGATGCCCATACAGTGAGTTAAAAAGGTTTTTTTCACAGGAGCTGGTGTGTGTGGTTAGAAATGGCACACTCTTCACAGGTGTCACTTTGTGCTAGCTGGTTTCCTTGTTCCTTATTTATCACTTTATTTTCAGTGTTCATCTCAAACCTTCTCTAAACGTTACGACAGCATTTGCCCTGTGAAATTGGGAAACAATGAGAAGATGACTGTCACTGATGAGAAGTCACTGCTATTCCAAGAAAAGCCAGGAAAGATATAATTTCTTTAATTATTATAACAGCTTCTACTCTTTTCAGATCAAATTTTCTCATTCATAAGTTCTGCTTAGAAGCAACAGCCAGTAATTACAGGTGTCCACAACACTGGGAGTGTTTAATAGCACTGTGAATATTGTGGTTATTTTGGAAAGATTAGTCCCACTGGCTGCACGCCACCTTTTACCAGCAGTTTCTACCATGAAGGATTTTTTCTGTCCTCAGCCATGCTTTGGGTGCCAGAACTATCTACATTTGACAGTAAAAAAAGAAAAGGATAAATCAGAGTGATCAGACCTTGGGAATAGCTGGTGGATAATCTGTTATCCCTAGTTGCCTCAAAAATACCATCCAGAGAACTTGCAGGTAGCAAGTGGGAGCTTGCTGCTTTTCTCTTACAATACTCCTATGCTGTCTGATAAATTGTATGTAATACAGGCCCATTCTTTTCAAGTTCTCTGCTGCAATACATAGTGTAAAAGAAGAGGCTGGCAATTAGGTTCCTGAAGCATTTCTGTCTTCTGATCTTTTATACCCACTTTCTAATCACCTCACACAAAGATTTAGTGTAAAGGCTATCAAAAAAGTGCACACACCTTGATAAGATTAGTTTAGATTTGTTATCTTGGAAATTCACACAACTTAGAGGACTCCAAAACTTGGCTATCAGTTTATGAGATACAGCGCTTTCAAAAACTGTGATTTTCCTTATAGAAGGCAAAAATAAGCACTAGCAAAACAGTTCAAGAGGAATACAGATCCATGAGCCCTTTACTGCAATCTCAGGGGAAATCCTAAATTTGGACTTCCCTAGGGTCCTGTTTACAGTAATAAATTCCTGTGGAATAAAGTCAGACAGCTTAAGGTTGTCTGCTTAGGAAAGAAGTGAAATCCAGCTCACTTCAGAGACCTAAGGGGATGCAAGACCCTTGCAAAACACACTGCTTTTCACCTCCCTTCGTCGTTCCTCATTTCACTTTATCTTTTGTTCTTCCCTCCCATCCCATTCAGGGAATACTCTTTCATCTCTTCTTTGCTGAGGCAGTGTTATTATCTTAATTATGCCTCTCGTGGAAATACTCTAGGGCCAGAAAGTTTGCAAGGAGTGATTTCATGCTCACATTCATATTGGGAAACTCTACTGTCTTCTGAAGCACTGGGAGTATGTGTTTTTACTGTCATTTCTGCTGCTTGCTCAGTTCTGCTTGTCCTATTTATTCATCTTGATTAGGCTGCCAAGGATAGCTGAAAGGAGGCTTAACATTTACTTGTCTCTGACACTCCTTATGTAGTTTGAGGTGTTACCAAATCAGCAGTGAGGGCACCTCCCAGAGCCACTGAGTCCACACTCACCTTATTTATTTATTCATTCTTGGTGAATCAATGAGAAGGAAAAAAGTTTGCACAAATCAGACTACTGAAAAATAGTGGGGTTTAAGAGTTTTAAATTTTAAATTAATTATTCCACTGTTCCACTCTAAAAGTGACTCTTGAGCTTACTGAAGCTATATATGTTCGACACCCAGAGCACACAGAGATTGCAGCATTACTGCATAAACTGCTTAGGTTAACTAGCTGATTTTTCCAACATGGTATTTGCTTAGATAATGAAACTAAAAAGCACAAGTCAAAAACACTTAAAAAAAAAATGGAAAAATAAACCAAATTCAAGAACCTCTCTTGTGTATAATAAAGTACCACAAAGTTCAGTTGTGAATACCTTATGTTCATATTTACAGGATGATAAAAACCAGGAACAAGTAAAGATCAATCAACCAAACCTGCCAAGGCAAAACCCATGTGCTTACTGACAGGAATATGGGAGAAAACTTCCATTATGAGCTAATTCTTTCTGACCTGTCCCCTACAGATCTTCCTGCAAGAAGCAGTGTCATAAAGAGAGAACAGTTGTTATCTCTCTTATGAAGAGGTGACACTGTTGTAACTGGCTGACCACTTCGGGTCTGACAGCTTGGTATGTCACTTCAAAACAGAGGTTTCAATTCTGCAAAGTTTGCATGATTTCTGGGAAAACAGGATCAGAAAAATTCATATCGTGCTTAGCAGACCACTTGCCAATGCAACCTTTGGTTAGAGGACAGCATTTCTCAGTTCTTTCAGAACTGCTTAGGCCTGACTGAGATGTGTTATGAAAGTCCTTTTTTACAGATAGTCTGTTAAAGACAGATGCTTGGTAAGCAATAATTAAAAATTTATTAATAATTTATAGTTAACATTCTGACACTGCATGGCTTCTTTTGTTTAGATTTTGAGATTTGAGTCTTATTTTGTGTTGGTTTTTTGACTAAGGAAGTAGAATCACCCTATTTGGAGAGGACAATAAGGAACTAATTTCCTCTTGCAGAGAACACTTAATACTTCTTAGATGACACACTTGTCTTAGAATTAATTTGACAACTAATCCGAGCCTATGGGCAAGGGAGAGAAGTAAAATAACCCACTGTGTGATGATGAACTATGTTTTTATGGCTACTGCAAAGTTGGTACTTGCCTTCTTGCCTTCAGTGAAGTCGGATTCAACACCTGTCATTTGCAAACAAATTAATTTAGAGCAAACAAACTTGAATTCATCTTTTACTCACACATCAGCCAGAGCACGCCGCTGCAAAGGAATGGTTATTTGAACAAGGATTCCGGGAACTTTACAAATTATTTCCTGGAGTTCGCTTGTGCGCGTTATCTCTGATAACTTCCCGATGCGTAACTCGGGGATGTCAGGGCAAAGTGAGCAACAGAGGGCAAAGAACAGCCAGCCTCTCACCTTCCCGCCCCGAAAAGCTCTCGTTTGGCTCTGAAACCATCGGCACGGCGGGGGCGGCCGGACGCGGCCGCACCGAGCGCCCCCCGCGCCCCCGGCCGGGCCCCGCCGGACCCCGCGGGCAGACGAGCCCTCCCCGGGCGTCCCGGCGGTGACTGGGGCGGGCGGGGGTCAGCCCGGCCTCCTGGGCTGCCGCCGGGGCCGGCCGGGGCGGGGTGCCCGCAGAAGCCGCTGTCCCTCGGCGGCGGGAGCAGCTGCGGCCGCCCCTCAGCGATGCCGTTCCAGCAGGGCTCTGCCCGGACGCGGCAGCGCACCGTGCTCCTGGTGGGCATCGTGCTCCTGCTGGCCACCCTCGTCCTCGCCGTCGTACTGGCCTCTCTCCTGACCCACGGGAAACACGAGGACAGCCCCAAAATGCTCAAGTGGAAGGACAGAGGGACCACAAAGAACCTGCAAGAAGTCATCCTGGGAAGATGCTACAACTACATCACAGAGCGGTACCCGGAGCTGGGGTGAGTAATGGTCTCGGTCGTGCCTCAGGTGTCAGGTGAACAGAAGAGAGCCGTCTCTCACCTCCACTCGGCCGTTTCCACTGGGTGTGCAGTGGCAGAGAGAAATCAGAGGAGCAAGACCCCTGTTTTGTAGAAAAATATGCAGACAGGAACCATCGGTGCCCTAGTGGTGGCTTTCTAAGGAAACTACCTGCAGAGCCAATATGAGTAACACTAATCCTAGGTCAAAACATAATCTCTAAAGCTAAAATAAAAGCTGGAGTCTAACAGGTGTACGTAGAGGTGAAGCAATTTGCTGTAAATCTGATCTGCCAAAAGTCTTGTAATGCGACACTGCACTCATGTAACCAAAACTGCAGAGGAGGTAAGGAAAGGAGAAGGTTCAATACAGATTTGTAGGAGAGGCAAAGATGTTAGAAAATCATTGTGAAGTATCTTGGTGTTATCCAAAACATATTTTTAGCATGTGAATAAGACTTTGTGATAAGCATGAGCCACAGACAGCTTGCATGGAGGAATAGAGGTGGATCACAGCACCAGCTCAGCAGTCCCAGGCAAAACCTTGCTCCAGTGGTGGTCCTTGCTCAGGCCATTGCAGCAGGCAGTGTAACACCCCGAGCAGCTCCTCTGCTGCAGAGGAGATTCCCTGGGCCCAGGTCTGCAATAATGTATTAGGGCTGAGAACTGATTTTCTGATCCCTTTCGCTGCAGAGAAAGGCAGAGTATGAGGTAAGGAATGCCCTGGGCCTCCTGGAAGGTACTGGGGACACCCAGACCCTCAGGACGGAATCCACAGCAGCCAGGGTCTCTCGGCAAGGAACCATCCATCACTTCCATGGCACCAGCTTCCCTATTTTGTGTCTGCAATGAGCCTCTGACAGACTTTTCCAGCACTCTGGACTGAGTGCTGTGGGGCTGCCCCACACCTTGGGCAGGTGACAAAACCATCCTGGCATTTGTCCTAAAAAAGGCAATTGCCACCTTTTGTTTTCATGACATTGAGATAATGAGAACAAAGCTGTATGTAGTTTGCTTGCATTTAGATTTCTTTTGGCTTTGGATATCCTATGCTGTATGAAAAAGCTGATTTGCAGCATTTGAAGGGAAATGGTCACGTGGAAAATCATGACCTGAGCATGCAGAGACTTAAGTTCATGCTTTACATTAAATATCTAAGTGGATTTAGTGAAGGGAAGGAGGATTCTTCTACAAATAAAATTAAAAAGCTCCTGAAGTTTTGCAAAATCATATGCATGTTTCTAAAAGCATACATTAATTTATTAAAGAAGTATACACTCAAATCTGCAATTATTTTGAAGCCTAATAGCCTTTATTACTTATGCTTGTTTCATTCAAATCGGAGTGCTGAAGATGAAGAAACCACTTTTGTGTGAATATGTTTTCAGCCAATGCCATGTATGTTTTCACTGGCAGCACAGTCTCAATCTGGACCACAAGTATCACTGGGAATGATTTGTTTAAGCAGTTAATTCAAGGACACTTTTAAAAATATCACAAATATATGAGTGTATGTTTTCTAAAAAGGTTGTTATTACAAGGCATAATATTTTATGCTATTTATAATCCATCAGTGTTTAATAGCTTCATGACTATGAGCTCACTTTCTTTCAGATTAAATAACTTCTGTATAGTAGGATCCTTTTTTTTATGTTATTGAAGAGGCAAATTTATCTGAGACGTAGAGCACAGAAAAAGGAAAAATATGGTCATTTATGTACATCTAAAATGTTCAAGAGGTTTTCTGAACAGAGAATTAAATGTGAGTTCTTTTCTGGGAATCCAACCTGAGATTCCTTGTTTCTGATCCCACTGAGCTTGGTGCAGTTTGTCGTGTAACCAACCACTTCTGTCCCTGGCGCTTTCTGATAATGACATGGGTGCCTTTAGGACACATCAGAAAGCCCCATATCTTTCACCCTGCACTCTTTCATCATTAATGTAGGCCTTGGATCTTGTGTTGTGTGAGATCGGTGGTGACTTAATCAAAGAAACAGAGTATGAACAGGGAACTGCAGAAACATGAGCAGGCTGATGAGCTGAGCTGTGTCCTGTACTCTGCTAGGATTGTTGTTGCCACTACTCCCACCGTGGGAACCCCGCTGCCTTGGTTAGAAATCTTCTCACTTCCTCATAAATTTGTCCATATTCTGTTCTTGCCCTTTTAACCTTACACCAGCATGTGCATTTGTTTAAAAAGCTCTGCTTTTACTAAACTTCTGGACAGGTCCTCATATATTTACTTTTTTTTTTAATATTAGAGCCACTAAGTTCCAACTTTGTTGATATTTTCTGAACATAAAATCTATTCACTGCAGTAGTTAGTGTGATGTTTACTACATTTTGGAGTGACGTATTTCAAATTGGAATAGCTGTCATGTTTGGAAAAGGGAGATTCCTGACATATGAATATGGACTTTTTACTGTTTCTAGATGTCACAGATGGATTTAACAGAAGTCACAAATTTACATCCCCCCTTTTGCAAGTGTGTGCTGTAAATCATGTGAGAAGGCCTCGGACATGCTAGTGCACACCTTCACTATCACGGCTCTTTAATCCTTGAGGATACCTCCTTTCACTCTCTCATCTTGCTGGAGCCCAACACAATCCAAGCCCAGTGAGGCCACTGAAAGGCTGTTGCTGTCTGCAGTCAGGTTTTGTAAACACCTCATGCAGTCAGATTTTATACTGTTGATTTGCTTTTTCTTCAAATCTATCAAAACATTGAGGCACTGCATTGAACTTGCTCACTGTACTATATAAAGTGTCTGCCAGTAACGATTTTGTTTAACTGGCTGAGTGGAGTACAATCCTCAGGTTTATTTCTGCAGTTGGCTGGATCACACTTATCATTTGTACACATACAGTTTTCTCAGTCTTCCTGTGCTGAACTGTTGTCATGCCAAAGTTCCTGAGAAAGAGGAAAGGAACACCAAATGCTTTAATAATGCATTTTCAATATTAGCCCCATTTTTAAGAAAAAATGGGAATGGTAGAACAGCAGTCTTTAGGGGTTTTGTTCTTGCACACAGCATCACACACCTAGATACTGACAGTAAAGAACAGTATTTCTTTTTTGGCTGCCCTGGAAAATACTGGCTCCAAAGCAACAGTTTGTCACAGCTCCGTAGTCTTACCTTTTCTTCGACATTAACTGAAGCTGGAAGTTCTGTATTCACTAGTCTTGCAAAAATGCCATACTCGTCAGCCGTGGCCATTGGTATGTATTGTAGTTTTGGCTGAATAAAGGCCAAAGGCAGTTTGGTCTGAAGAAACAATTTGACCTCAAATGACTTCGTCTTCTCCTTCCCAGTAATACGGACTCCCTCTTGTGGCTAACAAGCCGCCGGCAAGTGTCACCTCCAGGTCTCGGGCAATGCAAATTTTAGTTTACAAGAATTTATCCCTCGTACAATCAGAGATGGGAGCACAATGGAATGCACAGTGCTGCAGGCTCACAAGCACAGGTCAGGGCAGTCAGAAGATCTGTGCTGGTCGAGACTAGCTGTGGCGACATAATAATTTATCCACTGCTCAGAGGATGCTGCTTATGATGGTTCTGCACCTCGGTACCTGCTGGGGAGAGAACAGGTAGCAAGAGGTGTAGCATGAAATTTGCCGATGCAGAGTTATAGTGATGGAATAGCTTTCCTCTTCACCATGATTGAAATGGCATGCTGAGGTCAGGTACCACTTTGTGACCTGGGGAAGGAAGGGAGAAGGCACATTATCTCAAAGGTCATAGTCACCGATCCTCAAAGCATAAACATTGCTTTTTTTTGATCTAGAAATAAACTAATTTCACATTTTCAGTTCAAGAGAATTTTCATTCCCAGGTAATGACTGCTCGCCCCTCACATCTCCAATCACTTCTTGGTCTCTGATTCACAGAATCGCAGAATGGGTAAGATTGGAAGGGACCACAGGGGGTCATCTGGTCCAACTTCCCTGCTCAAGCAGGATTGTCTTAGAGCACATTGCACAGGATTGTGTCCAGACAAGCTTGCAAGGACCTATTATTTGCAAATGATTGAAGTCAAACCAGCTTATTTTTTGTCTAGCTTCTGCCAGTGAGAGAGCACCCAGGACACAGGTGGAGCAGCTTCAGTATCGCATGTGGGCTGCCAGGCCCAGCAATCTTACTGTGCCTGACTAAGCAGTGCAAAAACCTGATGATGAAGCTGCAAAAAACTTCAGTCATCTTTCATGCAATCTTGTATGGACACACAAGTTATATTTCCCCCCTAAATATAATTAGATTAGCTAATGTTGTTTTTATCATTAGTGGCAAATTCTGTTATAACAAATTTTGATAGTCTATTGTTCCATTAAATTTAGTAAGAGTTGGTGCACGCCCAGGAGATCTTTGGCTTCTGACTGCATACCCGTGAATGCGTTTTGCCATTCTATTCCTTTGCAGCCTGTGGAGATGGAGGTATATTTTGTCAAAAAGAATATATGGAACATGATTTTGTGTGAGATACTATTACATTCACAGCATAATTTCTTCCAGAAAGAAATTTGGGGTTCGTATTATGCTTACTTTTGCATTTTGCCTTCATGCTTTACTAGACATTTACTTGTATGTGTTCGCTGATTGTTAACACTTTCACATCAAGCATGGCACTAAACAACAGCCGTGACTTGATTGTGTCAAAAAAGTCCAAGCCTTATTTTTTATAGCCATGATATTATACTGAAATTTACCCGAGATTTGTTTTTTTCATTAAGAAAATATACCTTACGTAAGAAAACCTTTACTGTCAGTCTTCTGAAGAGTATGGTGTTACTACCTAATGCACTGGGAAACTAAGACAAAGAGTAATGAAGAAATGTTTTAGCTCTTCTCTAACAGAAATGGTGTTGATATTTCGTTGCTACTTCTGTTTTATCTCTCAGTGTTAAGATGGGCATTATATACACATGATAACACACTGCTTATTAAAACACTCAAGTCAGAACATTTATGCATGCAGTTAATGTCCCCCTCCATATTTCATGTGCCAGTATTCTGCCTTTAATACCTTTTCTGTGTTAGCCTTTATTGTATGAAACATGCTCTGTTTCTCATTTCTTCTGTCCTCCAATGTTTAAAACAAGATCTTCTTTTACAATTGTTTTCCTCTAACTCACATATGAACAACATCGATCGCTCTTTTAATTTCTTGGTAACAAAGATAAGATGATTATAAATGTTAACAATTGTTTGAGTCTTACTTAAAAGTACACTTCTATTGAAATATGCTGTACTGAGCTTTAATGGGAAGCCAGAATATAATATTTAGTAGGCATAAATGGACAGTTATTAACACTTGAGAATATAGAGGCAGGACTACTGGCTCTATAGTTCATCCTTCAAATGAGTCCTCATGCTGTTTAAAGCTAGTTTCCATAACTACTCCAGGTTGTAAGATAGGACTCTATTGGGATTTTACTGTAATCTCTTTCTAAAGGAAGTTCATTAGAAAGAATTAATTTTCTCTTTAGCAACAGACAAATTCGTATGGTGGTGGGTAGCTGTCATTTATTTGTTCCTGAGATAATTAGTCACCAACATATTTATTTCTGCTCTTCTGGAGTATAAATGCCAATGCCAGGCTGTGAAAGACCATCCAGTTCTGTGCAAAGCTCATACTCAGTTCTGTGCAGAAAATCTACCCTCCCACACTGTAACTCCACTGACAACAGCGACCGAAGGTCTCAGCATCCTGCAAATTTAAGAGGGAGATTTCAAAAGATACATTGTCTTTTCTCCATTTTCCATGGATCAATGTACTTCTGAGGTACAGCAATGCTGTAGAATCTGAATTTTTCTCTCACTTTGGCACCCATATGTGAGCT
Organism: Pseudopipra pipra; assembly: GCF_036250125.1. Classification (NCBI taxonomy): domain Eukaryota; kingdom Metazoa; phylum Chordata; class Aves; order Passeriformes; family Pipridae; genus Pseudopipra; species Pseudopipra pipra. The sequence continues at coordinate 60,653,173 of NC_087552.1, read as the reverse complement.
CACCTGTCAGTTGTCTCTATTGAGTTATTATCATTAAAAAAAATTATTAAAATACTATATATTAGATAGTTAATGGTTCTTACTGAAAAATTCTGTAGGATTTCAAATAATTTTTTGCATTTGGATTGGCCTATACATACTCCATCACCATTACCCCACCGTTACATATTAAAATCTCCTTGCAGGGGAAGTCTCCTTTGGATTTAATCCCAGATACTAGAGAGAATATTATGCTGTCTGTACTGTCCTTCTACACATTAATCAGAAGTATTTGTTGATGAAATACTGTTCAGCTTAGTTTTCCACTGCAACTTTTTGCATCAATTTAGTCATGCACAGTCAGTTAGTTGCCTGTTCTTTGCCTTCTTTTTTATTTATTGATTTTATAGAATTGGCTCTACAGGGCAATGTTGTGGCTGTCTAAATTATAGCACCACCCTAGGACTGAAATTATTAAATGTTTTTATGAGCTTGGTGCTGAAAGGGGGGGATCTTGTTCCCTCTCATCTTTCCCTGCTTCAGTTCTCCTATCGCATCTCCAGAAATGTCAGTGAAAAAACCCCATACTCAGAGGTAGTATTGTTCAGCTCTCATTGCTAAGATATGGTTAAAACTCAAGAACTGTTTAACACCACAGAGCACCCTGCGGAAATATAACTCTGTTTATCCATAGGGATAGGAGGAATAGATCCTTTTTCCCTCTAGGGTCAAATGAAAGTCTATCTCAAGTGTCAAAGGGTAAAAATATGCTAAAGATGCAGTCTGTCTTTCCAGGAGATGATACCAAAATAAGATATTAGCAAGGAGCTCACTCACAGTTATATTATATCTCTGATCTGTTCCCTTGTCCATGTCCTGCTGACACACACCACACTTGAAGCAGGGACTTCTCCTGACTTACTGTGTTTATGCCACATCGCAGCAGCTCTAGTTCTATAAAAAGAAAAATCCCCGAAATGTTGTGCAAATTCATGTTATGGGAGAAAAAAAATGAGGCTGCATTAAGCCGTGGAACATTTCCCTGCTGTAGCATACTTTCATTTAAATCATTGTTATCTAAGTGTTTTTCCAAGTTTACTATTAACATTAAAACTCTACTAAAAATACTACTTCTAGTCAAACTGTAGGATGCCAGCTTAAATTTCTTCCCTCTGTATCTGTTGATGACACAGCCCTCACTTGGAAGCTTAAACTGTAGAGCAACTATGACCCTCTGTCAAAATGCAGACCGGGTGAGACTTCTGCCTGAGAGTTCTGCCCTTCTGGAAGCTCTGTCCCGCTTATAGAGCATCTCTGAAAACACCATCTGCTTAAGCAGCTTGTTTTTTCACCCAGGGAGGCTGAAATCCAGCCAGCGAAAAAATCTGCTTATGTAGATGAACTCTTCACTGGTTTATTGCTGCCACCTCTTAGCTCAGCCCTTCCCAGAAGGGTGATAAGGCTTAGTGTTGTCCTGGAGCACCAATTCCTGACTCACATAAAATACTCTAGGAACTATAAACCAAAGCCACAAATGCTCCTGCCCTTAAAATCTTCTCGTTGCTGCTGAAGGTGAAGGTGAAGGACCGGTGTGACAAGGAGTTCTCCTTTGTTCCAGGTCATTCCTTGTACAGGAACATACAGAGCCCTGAGATGCACCCATCAGCTATCCACCTAGTACTTCTTTTTCCAGACCTCCAGGCTCCCCCTCTTTGCCCTGTGGAATTTAATTGCTCTGCCTACGGGCAACCGTTCCAGAAGTTACCTTTTTCTGAGGCAGGGTTCTGGATCTCCATCTCTGTCCCCAGCCAGTTCCTCCAATGCTTTCTTTACCGGCTTTAGAACTATTTAATTAGCAGAAAGCAATACAAAATCAAGCTGCCAAAAAAAATCAAGCATGTAATTTCATTTTCGTGTTGCAAAAAAGTCAGTTACCATAAATGTTGTGATGGTAGACACTTTGCAATAATGAAACTAAATGGGTAGAGAGAGGCCAGTGCTTATTGAAGACTCTGAGACTGACAGGTCTGCTTTTTTCCCTCATCTTTTCCCTTGCTAATTTTTCCCCTCTCTGTTATCCTAATGCTAAAACCAGCAGAGGGTAGTGTCCTCAAATGCTCAGTGATGACAGTGTTTTGGCTGACCTCTCTTAATTCACATCTGTCTAATTTTTAGGACAAAGATAACTGATGGGAGAGTTTAAGTGCTACAATAATAGGAAGGAAGCCGATCCGTTTTGTGCACATCCCCATTTTCGAACTCCAGGGTCTGGGACGGGTCGGGCCGTCATCTGGCGTGGACCACACGCATTCGGGGTTGAACTCAGCTGCTGCTCCTGAGACGTCCCTTCTCCCACAGGATGGCAGTGTTCTCCTTGATTTTAGCTCCAAGCTCAAGCTGACTGCAGAGAATTCCAACCACAGCTGCCTGGGCTGTCCTTGGCAGAAGCTCCAAAAAACCTGCTCCAAAGCAGCAGTGAGACACAGAATCGCAGAATATTCTGAGTTGGAAGGGACTCACAGGGATCATGGAGTCCAACTCTTATGTGAATGGCCCATACAGGGATTGAACCCTCAACCTTGGTGTTACTAGCAACCTTGGTGTTGCTGTGTTACATGCTCTTAACAAACACACAGCAAGGCTGGAGGAAAGCTGAAGAAAAAAAGCAGAAATATTTAGGGCAAAAAAAGTTAGCAAAAGTATTCTGTGTTTCAGAGGGCTTCCTTTCAAGACAGGCATAAAAATTACTGCTCCTTGCGTAATTTTTGACAACATGAAGACAGAGCTACTCATTAACTCACGTGAAAAAACAGGTTGAATATGGATGTATAAATTGCACTACTGTTTACAACCATCACAGTTCACTTAAATGCAGCGGGTAAAATGACACAGGTAAAAGATGGGTAGGTTAGATGCAGAAATCTTGCAACACCATTTAGTTCCTTTGATGTGCGTTCTCCTGAGATGTCTGGGCCTTTACAGGTGAAGATCATGCCTTAGACTCCCAGAAGAGCGTGAACTGGTTTTATACCTTCAAGTAGCTTTGTTATAACCACAAACATCTCACTGACTTTCTAAAGAGCCTGATTTCTGAGTGCTGAGGTTCATCAGTGTTTTGGCTAGGGGTGGTAGCAAACCAGAAGGATTTTCTTTTACAAATTGCAGAGGTTTGATCCCTGCAAAGGCTAGGTACATGGGCTCAGGGAACTATTCCCATCTGTAACTTCAGAGCCTCACCACAGGGCCACAATTAAAATCTCAGTGTGGCCTGAAGACATTGTAATGTTTTACAAATAAAACTCTGGACCTTTGAAAAGCTGCTATTGATTGCAGGGGAGAACAGGTCTCACCAGGAAAGTGTCTCTGCCTGGTAGGGTGATTTGAAAGACATGGGCAGAGTTGAGTTCTCCAGAATAAAGCCTGGAAGTCATTCTTCACTTGTAAATTTGAAATGGGTCCCGTGCTTGATGTATCTCTCTCAAATTTCTGAGTAGAAAACTAGAGGAAACACAGCTCAAGGAAAAACCCTTCTTAAGATGATTCAAGCATCCAGTGTCAGTCCAGTGCTGAACTGAAAGCAAGTCATTGTTCATGGTGTGAATGAAATCAGCAGGGATGAAAATTATCCATGATATTATACCAATGAAATTGATTTCAATTGGGGAAAAATTTGCTCTGTCATGTCCAGTTAAGAAAAAAAATAATTGTAAAGCAAAGAAAAAAAGATCTGTAGTAACTGTAATTTACCAGGTAGCTCAATGGCATCTTATTCCTTTCAGTGTAAGGGTGCTCTTTCAAGGTTAGCCAGACTAGTGTATAGATATGCAAGAAATAATGATGCAGAAGCTGTCCATTTTTCTAATATCCACATTAAAATTTGGCTGCTGGGATAGATGCTAATGGAAGTTTTCTTGGTCCCAGCTTTCATTTGATAGATTAATGTGATATTCATATACAAAGCAAATGGATAGAAATACTCGAATTTATTGGAAAATGCAGCTTCTACCCAAATGTAAGGACAAATGGAGGATATGCTTTGCAGTATGTATAACATTTGGATTTAATAGGGAAATGTAATTTTAATGGTTATTTGTATCCCAGCCCTTATTCAATGCTATACTGAAGAAAGAGTTACAGGTTTCAAGTTTACAGCAGATTTCACAATGTTAAATCTAAGTCTGTTATTATTTCACATTTTCCAAACTCTATTAATGAAAAAAAATTTGAAAAAATTAAACACAGAGTATATTTATGTTATTTGTCACTGAATTTGGATTAAATATTTCAGAGTCTATAGTAGAATAAAAGGTCTTAAATGTTTCAGCATAAATGAAGTTAGCTTCAAAGAAAGAAATCCATTATGCATAAAGAGATGATATTTGCAGATAGGATGCAGAATTAGTGAGTATACAACCCAAAATACATAAAAACCAGAGGAAGAGAGCACTTGAGCCGCACAGCAGTGTGAGATATAAGAGTAATCACCATGGGGTCTGAATTATTTTAATTAGATAAATTTTATTAACTGGTAGACTGAGGATCTCTTTTGCAGCCTTTCTTTTGTAAATGCAGAAAAAAACCGAAATCAACACATTTCGTGACTTAGAAGTTGGTAGCAGCCTTAAGAGGACAATTTGTTTCTCAAGCATTTTTTTGGCAAGGGAGATGTGCTTGTTTCAACCTGAAGCTGTTCTTGCTGGAATTTTTAGCATACCACATGCCAGAAAACTTCTCATATTGTTTGCAGGAGGCCCAGAGATACAACAGGTCTCTGCCCTTACCTCCGCTCAGTGTAAGTTAAATGCTGCACACCAGGCAAATATTTTCTTTCTGTGATGAAAAAAGTGTCAGGTGAAACTTTATTAACAGAGTCTGCCTCAACAGTGAGATTGGAAAGAATGAAATATCTTCCTGGAGCTAGGATTAGCAAGTCCTAAAGTCTTTTCAGTGCTTATTTTTTCTCATACATAAACTAAAATCACAGTTCTGTATAACTGGTAATCTCTTTGGGATGTGAGGCAAAACTTGTGCTTCCTATCAGAGAAACAGCTTTCCAATGGCAAATCAATGAATTATTTTTATTCAGATGTAAAAATATACATGTTGATAGTATTGTATGTTGATAGGTAAGGACAGCAAAAATAAATGGCTGTTTAACTTCTGTATGTATTTTTTTACATTGAAGATCTGTATTTTGATTTCTAAACCAACGCTGAAATTGCCTAGTTTCCATAAAATCCATCTTCATGCCTTATCATTCTTCTGTGGGGTACAATTAACAGTACCTGTTGATTATGACCTGTAGAAGAGCTTCCTTCATTTGAAGGCTAAGCCCTACCAACTTCTGTGACATTAAACAGTTTGGCTCAGCTCTGCCAGGACTGTGGATAAAGACTCTTCTCTCAGATATTAGTGACATCAACACAAATCATCCAGTGCTGAGTTTGGCATCTTGACAGGCTAGAAAACTGATGCTTTGGATTTGTGACTCAGCAATCTCTCTCAGCAGGATCATGAATCACCTGAATGGTTGTTACTTCATGCCTCTCATGGCCATGACTTGAGTCCAGCAGCAGAAATGCTTTGTACTGTGTCTATCACTTACCTCTCTGCTTGGAAATAAAAAAAAATAAACAGGTTTTTTTATGGTTTCTTGAAAAATATTTTGTCTTCTGAGACCAATCTTAAAAAAATCTTTGAAACTTTGCCATATGAAAGTATAGATCAATAGGTACCCAGCTGTCACCTGTGGCTGTTAACACTATTACATATAATAGGTTTCAGGAGTATCTTTAAAAAAAAGTAGAAAAGAATTCTGCCAGGAGGACAAATCATTTGACAGATTAGAAAGTGTGAGCCATATAAGTGTATGTGAGATGTACCTGTCCTTACAGCCAAGCCCTACAAATTATCTTTATGATATCATTGAGTGTGCAGAGCAAAGGGGAGAGCTGCCTATTCTCTAATGTCACCCCTTGATCAGCAGGAGCCTTCACTTTTGGCTGATTCAGTGTGGCCGTGTTGTAATCCCTTTTGGCAGGGAGAGGTATTTACAACTTCCTAGCCCCTAAATAAAGCACCAAAGTTTGGAATATTGTCTCTATCAGTTATTTGCACTCTGCAGCCAGAGAAAGGTTCCTCCAGGAGAAAATTTAATACACCCAAGTTAAATCTTGCTAAGTAAAACATGTGAATTCTCACTGACACCACAGTGCAACAGCAAAGCAATGACTCTGCTCCCTACAGTATCTGCAGTTTGGCTTCTTATTTCTACAGTGACTGTAACTGAAAATGCATTTAAGCTCTTTGATAAAAGACAATAGTCCTGTAAAAAATCATCATTGTTATTCATCTTTATTTATCTGGAAGTAAATTTGGTTCATATAAAGAAGAGGTGTGGCCCCTAATGCAGCAGGGGCTGCCCCTGTAACAGACTGGCATGACATGAAAGGAAATTTGGGATGCACCAGAGCTGCCTCCGGTAGCCATTTGGCTCCAGCCTTCAGGCTGGTGGGCCGTGTCCCTGTCCCCAGGCTCTGTCTGTGTTCCACAGTGGCAATACACAAGATCATTTTAATTCATCAAGTTCAGTGATGAATTAAGCCCAGGTAGAGCTCTGCAGTGTACTGCACTTGACTGCCCTAAGAGTGAGACATGGGAGCATATCCACCACTGACCTTCCGGAAGAGGACTGGAAGAAGCTGGAGCATGGGAACTTGCTCTGTAGCCACCTTGGTGGGATGACCTCCCAATAACCAATATCATATATAACACTAAATTATATTTTTTTTACTGCCTAAATAAAGGTAGAAGGGAGGAAAAGCCTGGAACATCTTGCTGTGGATTGCCAGGTCCTTCCTGGCATGATACTGCCCCAAGCCCCTTTAGCGGGTCTGACAGAGGCAATCCCCTCTGGTATGTGGTGCTGTCAGGTGCTCTCACTTTCTTCTGGGCACAAACAGACAAGAGTCTGTTTGTGCCTCCTCTTTGTGTGATGCTTGTTTTCCATAAACATAGGAAGGGAAGGAGACAGTTTATGTCCAGCCAGTGAGGAAGTGGTTCTGAGTCCCAAAGGCTGGGCGTGACCCATGTAATACAAGAAGCTCAACTCTCTGCATTCCAGTTTCCCCTCTGATCCTCGAGTAGGCACTCAGTCAAAATCATGATCAAGTTCAGCAGCAGGAATGAGATCACACAACTGATTAACTTGGAAATGTTAGGAAATCTTCAATGAGTTATTGCTGGTTTTCTTAATTCCTCTAGGACTATTTTTAAGACTAATCAGATTCCACATCCTACATATTACCTGAGTACCAACTGGTAACAAAGCCTGCAGCTGTGTGTCTGTCAAGTCCTAATCGATCAGTGCTATTTTTATAGTGCTCTGAAGGCATCAGTTTCTCCACACAAGACAGAGTCCATTCTTCAAATGGCTTTTAGTGGGAACACACTGGGAGGTGATTGCAAACAGTGAAGAAAGAGTGGATGACTCGAAGATAGTCAAAAGAGCTCTATAGAGACATGCAGACACTAGAATGATGCAGTCAGCCTTTTAAATTTACATAAAAATGGGGAAGAGAGGGATGTAGAATCACTGCATTATTGTCACCGCTGTAATGTGAGGGGCAGGCTCTCCATGTGCCATTGAAACTCTGGGAACATGAAGAGGAAGGGAAGTGCACCCATGGGGGACAGCCTTGAGAACACATACTAGACAGACAATAATTATGAATTATGAAAGTGCAAAGTTTTCATTCATTACCTCAAGAACAAGAAAGCAAATGTCCTGAGCCATCCAAAGTGTTATTTATGCTGCAGCGCCCATGGCACTGCTTCAGCACAGAGATATGATTGCTTGCCCGTGCTGTGCAAGAGATTTCCTCTTGGTAGTACCAAAGGAGCCCTGCTTCTTTGAGCAGAGAGGTGCTTTATTTCCTAGGCTGACAAAGCAGCATCTGAAGAAACAAGTGCAGGCTGAGGTGACAGAGTCGTGTGGGGCATGAAGGAGATCCCTCATGTAAACTCAGTGGAATTCCTCTGGCTCAATGCCAGTGAGAGCAAAAGGGCTAGAACATGTAACACAGTGGAGGATCAGCAGGAGACTGAAAAAAACCACGGAGACCAAGCATCTGATGTGGTTCTTGGATATACCTGTGAAAATCAGCTGTGGCTCCTGCAAAGTCAATAGCTGAAAATTAGTGCATAAATAAAAATAACCTCAGGTTCAAAACAGATAGACCTGCTTTTGTGTCAGATAAAATTATAGATATTATTTCTGTAGGGTCAAACTCTTTGCAGGGAAACATGTGGCATATTTCTGTCTTGCTGTACCTGAAGGGACAGTATCCTTTGGCCATACTTTTAAAATGTACAAGCTATAGTCCGAGAAGCTATTTGTTTCTCATAATTTGGTATGAATAATCCAGAAATTCAGTCTTTTGGTTATGTGATATAAGCATTGCTCTTTTTAACAGATAAAAACATAGATGACATTCACATATTGCAATAAACAATAATTTGAAATGCAGGAAAAAGAGAAAGATGTTTTGGAACTGTTCATTCCTCAGTTTATACTTAATTTGCTAAAGATACTCTGCTTTTGTAGTGGATAATGTATTTGGTGCCTGAGTATAGTTGGAATTCTTTTAATATCTGATCCATAGTGTTTGACCATAACAGGAGAACCTTTCACAGACACAAATACTCATAAATAGTGGTTAACTATGTTTTAATCTTCCGGCAGAGATAAGGATTGCCTAAAAATATGGGAATCATTAAAAGATGCGTTCATTTACAAGAATCCCTGTAATATCACAGCAGAAGATTATCAGCCTCTAATGGATTTAGCAAGTCATCATATACCCTGTAACAAGGTAACATCACAATGCATGGTGGGCTGGAAAAGTAGGGTTGTGGTGGGATGGCAAGTCTCTGTTGTGCTCTGAGTGATGGGATCACGTCCATAATGACTGTGAGGGTCCATAGGTTGACAAGGATGATATTTTGCTTTTGCACTTACTGCAATAGCCCTGCAGTTATCACCTCTGGACCCCAGTAACCCTGTCCATACTCTATCTCTGGGAATCATCCCTGCATAAGGGTCATCCTGGTGAAGTGACAGAGATGTCCCTGTTCCCTGAGCATATGGCTCTCTGTAAGGAGCATGTGATCATTCTGTTAGAGGGATGCTGCTTCCAAGAAGCTGCTCTTCCATGTGCAGCTCAAAAACATATAACAATTGGGTATATATCCTATGAGAACTAATCAAAACCTTTCTTTCAAAATGCTTCACAAGCTGAACATGTCCATTTCCACAAAAAAAAAAATCCAAAAATATTTTGGATATGAGAGTGTGGGCTGCACAAATAAGAACTGACCCACTAAGGTGAACTCGTCGCATTTTAGTAAAAACTAAAACTACTTCATTATCATGAACTTTTTGGTTTTCTACAGGAAAATTTTTTTATCAGGTCTAGTATAACTATCACTTATTGGACATTGTACCTTATTTCACAGTCACTGTTTTGGAGCAAGACAAATGACCTTGTTCATCGTTATACAAAATCCAATCAAAATTTCCTTACCTTGGAGGACACCTTGTTGGGTTATATGGCTGATAAGATTTCATGGTGTGGAGACCCCTCTGCCCCAGGTAATAAGTCCTGTTTTTTGCAAAACAAATACAAACACTGGAATTACAGATTTTCTTTTGTGTATCTACACCTAAACACAATCCTTTTCACATTGTTTGCTGGTGATTTAGTTTAAAACCTTAACTATATTTCTGTCCCATGTTATGGAAGACTGAAAATAATACTGATTTCTCAGGTTAATTTAAAAAACACAACTTTGGATGTTATTTTAACATCAAGTTGCTGCTTGGATTACAGTTCACATCTAGCCCTCTTTACCTAGTTTGCCTGATTCATCCCTTTGGCTTCTATGGTACAAATTGCAAAACAGGAATGTCATTCAAAAGGACCTGGTCACAGGCCAGTCAAAGTGTTGGGGCAGTATTCGGGTTCCCTGGGGGTATTGCTGCCTGCAGGAATCCTCAGTTGGTGCTTAAGGCTAGCAGCCCTTGAACTGAGATAGAATTACTGGAAATGTTGGACAAAGTTTAATTTTTCAATGCAATCAGACAGTGTTTGTCAAAGAGCCAGCCTGTTTCTCGCATTTGGGACTATGTGTTTTGCCTTCTCAGTTTTCTGAGAATTATTTGTCATACAGGATCTGCAGGTCCCTCCCTGAAATGAGTGTGAAATGAGAAGACCTTTGAACACATGAAAATTTCTTTTCCTCCAGCACCCCTTTCCTCATGTAGCCTTCTTTCTTTGGTAGTAGGCAAATCTTTTTGCCATTGTTAATCAACTGGCAAAGCCATATAAGCATTGCAACAATATTCATTCTAACCTTAGCTATTCTATAAACATACATCTTCTCAGGAATCAACTATGAATCTTGTCCAAAACGAAGTGAATGTGAGAGCAACCCCAGCTCCGTGTTCTGGAAAATGGCGTCCAAGATGGTAAGATCTAGAATAAATCTTCATGAATCCAAGAGTCTTGAAAGGCATTAAGTTCCTGACACTGCCAAAAAATGTGAGTTTGCAAATTGGACTTTAAAAACGGAATTGTAGAAGTTCACAAGGTTCCATATTTTATGTATGATGTTTAATGTCACTGTAGTTTGGGCATTCTTATTTGAATGGATGGAGACTGAGTGCCAGTGTCTAGAACAACCCTTGGCCGACTGCTGAAGCTCTGCAAATAATGCTTGTAATTAAAACTATCACCACCTTAATTAAATCACAGGACGGAAATTGTACAATGAAATACATTTTAGCATGCTAATGTGGAAAGCAGTGCCTAGATTGCCACAGAAATTTTCAAAGTAGCTGAGAATCCCCTTGCACCTTCCTGGCATAAACCTGAAGAGCGCATCCTCCCACATCTGTATCTGGCAAGGTTCCTGTGATGTCCCCACCCGTATGATCATGCCAGCTCCTGTGGCATGAACGAGATCCTGCTAGTCCCAGTTAAGCAATTAGCCTGGCTTTGTTGAATCAGCACTTTACAGGAAAAAACGGCCAGAAAAAAACCTGATGTCCTGTATCACTTTAATTTTACATGTCTCTCAAGACTTCACTCTTGGTATAACTATTTAGTAGATGACTGCCCAGGTGGAAAACAAGCATTCCTGTATGCTTCAGCTCTCGTGTACATAAAAAAAAGTCTACTCAGTGTAAAATAACTAATTGCTTTGTGGGGAAACTAGTGTGCATAATTTTTCCAATGCCAAAACAATTTCTATGTTCTGATTAATTCTCCTCAGTTCCAAAGTCTAGGAGGGATAAAACCACCATACAGAGTCAGGTATCTCAACTGCAGGCTTCCTAACCCAAATAAATTTAAGATCTAATAAAACTCGTTACATTAGGAAGTTAGACATAATGGAACTTCCCTGCAAATTCAGAGCTCTCAAGATCTGAGGCTGAGCCACATTGTTTAAGAGGACTTGTAAGGTCTGATAAGTACAGTCACCTGCATTAAGCTTTTTAAAAATTGTTTGTTTTACCAATAGATTATATATCTAGAGTAGGTACTTTATAAAATTTAGTAGTCTTTAAATATTTGGCCATGAGTTTTAAAGAATAAAAGAGCAGTGATTATATAACCCAGTAATTTAAAAATCAAATCAAACAAAACTCTATGATGAGCTTTGCTAAAATATCTAGGGAGAAAAACCCCAAGCCACAAAAGAACACAGAGCATGAGTCACAAGAAAATGAATATGTGATGATTTGTACGTCCTTAAATTAGTAGTATCTCTGTTCTGGGTCATCCTCACTGCCTGAGCTAAAGCAGTCTGAGGATTATTCTGAGTTACTACAGACAGCTGTAGCTGCTGGGGCTCTGGAAAGCCCCATAAAAACTGAAACCAGCAGTGACAGCAAAGTTGCTGTACTCCTTTGACTCCTTACTGGTCCCATGCAACCTCAGTCAATTCATAGCTGGCTGACGAGGCTTTATCACAGTTTCGATGTAGCCTTTAGAGGCTTTTTTTTCTGCAACAATATTGGCTGGATCTTCAGCTTGTATTAGACAGTTCTGATGACATCAACGAAGTTACAGTAATTTCTCCCAGCCCCAAGTCTGATGTGGCACTGGATGTAGTGTCAGAGTATAATGCCCACTGATTCTGTTCAGTTTGCAGAAGCAGCATGTGGTGTGGTTCAAGTGATGCTCAATGGATCAATAGAAGCTGGAGCTTTCAGAAGCAGCAGGTATTCACTCACCATGCAACCATCCATATTTCTGTGGGGCCTGCATGCTGGTGAGGGTGCCTTTGCCAGTGAGTCCGAGTGCAGAATGGATTTTGGAAAACTCACATATGGGTCCAAACTACTGGCACAGACAGTGCATCCTGGAGGTACCTGGCTGGAAGGGCAGTCTTGAATAATACTGAAAGATGAAGAATATGCTGGTTGGGGGAACAGCCATATTCATGTCCCTGGCACCAAACCAAATCAATAGCCAAGAAACTGAACAAGAGAAGAGGCACTAAAGATGGCAAAACCTCAGCTTGTTTCTGTCTGCAGACAGTTTCGAGAGTTCTCCTGAAAGTGAAATAAGAATGGGGAGAAAATATTTTACCATAAGACAATTAAATAGTCTATGAAAATCCGTTGATGGGATAATGTTCTTTCAATGACAATAATAGCAACACTAATAAGCACTAATATTTGGGGAGCATACTCTGTACATCTTTCTCGGATAACTGAGAATGTTTTGCTGTTTCATGTCCTGTCCTTACAGCATCTTTGGAAGTATTGAGGTCTTTAATCTAAATCCAGATGAAGTCTCTGAAGTGCACATTTGGCTAATGCATGACATTGGCGGACCTCAAAGGTAAGTCGTGCCGGTACACAACGATGAGCAGCATATGAAAGGTAGACAGCACAGCTAGGTCTGACAGTGACACTGCCTTAAACTCATGAAACCTACTCTACATCTACCCTCCTAAGCTGCTTACTTTACTGGAAAAAATAATGTTAGTACTGTTGTTTTCTTTAGGGTTTTTTGTAGGTACTGCTGAACAGTTATGGATAAGACACAGTTACATTTTCCTTGCTTTCAAGAGGTCCCATGACCTTTAAATTCCTTTCAACCCCACTGAGCTCTACATATCTTTGGTATGGTTGCAGCACTGAAGTCAGAGAGCAGGCTATGTTTGCAAGGGTGAACAGCTGGAAAATAAGTTTGTCCAAAGGAATAGTATAATTAAGCTGAGCACGGCTATTTTTGAGAAAATAATTTTGAATGCTGGAATAGGTTTCTCAGAGATGCTGTAGCATCTTCATCTGTGGACATACTCAAAACATAACTGGGTCCTGAGCAACTGCTCTAGCTGATATTAGTTTAACTGATGCGATGATCTCAAGCAGTCCCTGCCAACCTAAATAATTTTGTGATTTATAATAACAAATTTATAGCTTAAATACTTCCCATAGAATTATTCATAGCAGAACAGTGACTTAAATCACATCTGAGCCTTTCTCAGTGATCTTTTTCATCCTAATCAGATTCATTTGCAGATCTACCACATTTCAAGCACTAAGCATAAGGTTCAGTGTCTTTGACTCCAGCTTCAGAGACAGTTCTCTGGCTCTCATGGTTATAATGCACTGACACAGTTTCTCCCATTCTTAAGGATCTCCATGACAGAAACAGCAGCTTTGGTGCTGTGGGTCAGGAAGCAGGCTGTGATGATGCAGTGCAACTTGGGAAGGAGCGTGGACCCAGCAGAGACCCTTGCTCAGACAGCCTCACTGTCTGACACAGTACCAGCTCCAGTGTTCAGCCCCTCCCCTAGTCCAAACACCCAGAAGTGTCTCTTTGCCACACAAGCTGACATATCAGCCACAGCTCACAGGTGTGCATTTGTGCTGTGGTCAGCACACCAGGCTTACTCATGTGGTCCATTGCACAGAGCTTTGCTGAAGAAAAGCACATTGAGTAATCTTTACATCAGTTTTCCCAGACGTAGCACTGGATCTTTTGTCCCATGATTTCCCAGCATCAGAAAAGCCATCAGGTTCCTCCTCAACAGCTTCAACAAGACAGTGCCTGCCAGCCCTCTTACTTGACACATCCTCCTCCTGCACCAAATTCACAGCAGTTTCCTTTTTATTTTTGACTTACTTCCAAGGAGAAAGATGGAGGGTAGCTCCAATAATATGTATACCTTTTGTCTTCTGATTTGTATTCCATGTTGAATCACTGATAACCTGGCAAATCTAGTGACCAAAAAAGAGCTGGCTGTGCTTTCCACTAACGTCACATATTAGGAACAGGATTTACACCAGTATTGTATTGTTGCCCTGAAGCGTGTCCTACACTCTGGATAAGGAGATGATTTTTACCCTGAGGTAACAATTCTTTTGCAGTGTCTCTGTCTGTGCCTATGACATTTGTCAATCATCTCAGTACAGCTTTAGGGCCCCTTAGGCTATTTCACACAAATTGAGCATAGAGATAAAGATCTCAAAGGTATGACAAGACCATATGCTCCATGTAACCATTGGGATGATAAAAAAATAGACAAGTTAGGGCTCCTACCAGTGCGAAAGTGGTTGAAACAGCCCCTTGTCAAAATAGAGCAGCAGCAGCCACAGACTGAGTCAGACAGACAGTGCTCATAGCCTGCTTCCTCCCATGTTTTCTATCTATTTCCACCTATCTTACTTCCTACCTGGGACTTAGCTGCTGATTTTTATGATTGGCCATATCACACAGAGGACTTGATCCTTTTGTCCTTCCACGGATTTGAATGAGCCTTATATTGTGCTCCTGTGGATGGAAGCCATCTGTAGCTCTAGAACAGTTGTAAAACACACTGAACTGTGAATGGAACTGAGTTATTTCCCACAGATGTCTTCCTGCCCAAAGTTCTCATGCAAGATTCACAGCTGAACATCACACAGTTCCTACTAGCAAAGGCCCAATGGTAGCCAAAGCTCCATGAACCCAATGGACTTTACAGCACATTAGCAAAGAAGCCTTTAAAGAACCTTACCTGTAATAAAGCAGTGACATAGTGTGGAATTTAGCTGAGTTTTTTGTACACACAAGGAACACAAATAATGAAAGTCTTCTCTTTGCAGTGAATCCTGCTCAGGTCATTCCATTCAGAGGTTGAAAAACATCTTGGAAGAGCGAAACTTTAAGATCATCTGTGAAGATAATTACAGGTAATTACCCGCTCTTATCTGTGACAACTTTCTGATATAAAATTAATATTGCATCTACCTCTTGACTTAATATAGGTTTACAAGAAATGAAAGCAGACTTTCCTCTTACTGTCATGACATCCCTCCAATGTAGCTGTGTCCTTCTCAGGGGCTTTCAGCTGGGCTCAGCCCTGGTGTTGGCTGGGTCTGGGTCTTGCTCTCTGTCCTGCACTTCCCAATGAGCATGTTGCTTTCAGGAAAGGACCAATCCAGCCTCCAGATTTTCATCTGACCAGGCTTCTACCTAAAATAATCCAAACCAAATGGGCAGCTTTCCTCCCTGCTGCATATAGCTAGTGCAGGGCGCAAAGGATGATCCTTACTTCCTTCTCTTTCGTTTGAGCTTGTTTCTGTCCATTTGCTTTGTCAGAGAATGAGGCATGAGACATGATAAGCATTAATAATTACTATAATATTGTCAGGAGAAAAAAACCAGGAGTCTGGGAAACAGCAGCCCAAGTCTTGACTTGCCTGAAATCTTCATCTGCCTGCTGAGGAAATACAAAAGTCTGAGATCCTTTATCCCTCTGTGTAGGTTCAGAGACCTTCACAGAGATTGAAATTGTTCTTTAGAAAAGCAGAAAAGGTTCAATATTACTTATGTCTTATCTGTCAGGAACAGCTTTTCAGTGTAAAGGACTCATATTTGGATAAGAACATTTCCAAAGTAAACACACCTTTCTATAAATGACTGAGTATGTGGCAAAAGTTTTAAGGAAGGAAAAATTGGTCTGCAAAGGAGACAAATGATAGGATTTTAATTTTGAGGGCAGAGCAATATATTCCCGTTTGGGCATTACAGAATGACAGAATGACAGAATATGCTGAGTTGGAAGTGACCTACAAGGATATTGAGTCCAACTCCTGGCCCTGCACAAGACCATCCCAAAGAGTCACACCATGTACCTGAGAGTATTGTCCAAACACTTCTTGAACTCTGTCAGGCTTGGGGCTGTGACCACTTCCCTGGGGATCCTGTTCCAATGCCCAACCACCCTCTGGGTAAAGAACACTTTTCTAATATCCAGCCTAAACCTGCCCTGACACAGCTTCAGGTCATTACCTCAGGTCCTGTCACTGGCCACCACAGAGAAGAGATCAGTGCCTGGCCCTCCTCTTCCCCTCACAAGGAAGTTGTAACTGCAATGAGGTCTTTCCTAAGTCTCCTCTTCTCCAGGCTGAACAGACCAAGTGACCTCAGCCCCTCCCCATAGTTTCCCCTCAAGGCCCTTCACCATCTTTATTGCCCTCCTTTGGACACTCTCTAAGAGCTTAATACCTTTCTTATATTGTGGTACCCAAAACTGCACACAATATTCAAGGTGAGGCTGCACCAGTGCTGAGCAGAGCGAGACAATCCCCTCCCTCGACCGGCTCGTGATGCTTTGCCTGATGCCCCCCAGGACACAGTTGGCCCTCCTGGCTGCCAGGGCACTGCTGACTCATATTCAACTTGCCTTGACCAGGATCCCCAGGTCCCTTTCTGCAGCACTGCTTCCCAGCATCTCATTCCTCAGTCTGTACATACATTCAGGGTTGCCCCATCCCAGGCACAGAATCTGGCACTTGCCCCTATGGTTTGTGATTGCCCAGTCCTCTAATTTATTGAGGTCCCTCTGCAGGGCCTCCCTGCCTTCAAGGGAGTCAACAGCTCCTCCCAGTTTTATGTCATGTGCAAACTTGCTTAGTATCCCTTCCAGTCCTGCATCCAAGTCATTTATGAAGATATTGAAGAGCACAAGGCCCAAGATGGAGCCCTGTGGAACCTCACTAGTGACAGGTGGCCAGTGTGATGTTACCCTATTCACTATTACTCTCTGTGCTCAACCTATGAGCCAATTGCTCACCCACCACATGATGTGTTTATCCAGCTGTGTGCTGGACACTTTGTCCAGAACGATCCTGTGAGAGACGGTATCAAAAGCTTTACTGAAATCCAAAAAGATTCCATCAGCTGGCTTCCTTTGATCAGCTAGGTGAGTTACCTTGTTATAACAAGTCCTAAGGTAACTGACTTGAAAAGATGTCTTCTTTGATCTGCTGCTTGTCAACAGAGTGGATCTCATGAGCAAAGTGGAGATTGGTGGCCATCTTGGCCACAGTGACCACGAAGCAATCGAGTTTAAAATTTCTGCTGACAGGAGGAAAAGTGCCAGCAAAACCTCAACTCTGAGTGTTGCTGAACCTGATTAGTGGGTGCTTTGCACATAGGGAAAAAATTATCACTGGTGTGGTGCATAAATCTGCCAAATCATGTGCTCATTTTCTCTTTGGGTAAATGTAGGCTTTAACAAATACTCCCAGGAACTTTAAGTTGGTACAGATTATTTTAGCCTATTATGAAATAAGCTGAGGGGCCAGGGAGGAAGAGGAAATATATAGTAGCTTATATCCCTCATGGCTTAGCACAAGTTGAAGCCTGACACACTCATTTCTGTGCCTCACAACTCACTTTTTAAGGTAAGCTAACAAGTAGGGCTTTTTGTCAGAGCTCAAGTAACACATATATAAACAACTGTGTAAGAGCAACACAGATAATTAATTTTACTATTTTATATTCATGGCAATAATAGAATAAGAAATTTACAGGTACAGCAAAACTTCAGGATAGACCATGTAAGTTAGCTTCACTCCCCTGGAGTCATGGCAAACAGAACTGTGTGGGTCTGTATCAGCATCTGGCTTTCCATGCCACGTAGCAGCTGATGCTGATCATTTTCTCTTGCCTTTGTCCATATCTACAGTGTCTTCCAGAAGTAACCCCAAAAAATAGATTTACTGGATGTATTAGCAAAAAAATCTAATCATATCTGACATTGATAGCAAGAGCTTTATGTTGTAGCAGTAGGGGTTACCAGTGAGTAAGCCAGGTGGTGAACTTCCAGCATGGCAGCAGCTCTGCAGTCTGTGCAAGAGATCTTACTTCTTTTTCATAATTATTTTTGATATTGCAGCATAGCTGACATGCTGTGAGGTCAGATCCTACTTTGTTTTGTACCAACTTGCTCCTGTGCCTATAAACACCAAAGTTACATTTCTGCAGCAAGATCAAAGAGAATTACCCTGAGAAAGATATCTGCTTGATAAACACAGGTGTAACCCGCACTTTGACTTTAATATTGCATTTAACTGTGAAGTTATTCTGTTGTACTTGCAAAGTGATTACTAAATATTTGTTTGTTTTTGTGTTTTATCTCAGGCCAGTTCAGCTCCTTCAGTGTGTGCATAACCCTGACCACACAGACTGCAGACTTTGCACCAATAGCACGGCAGTTCCATGAAAGGGTGGCCTCTACGATACTGAAGATTTTCATCATTTGTGTGTAAAGCTGGAAAAGATATGGCTACATAGCTTAGAGTGATAAATAGTAGCGTGGTGTGTACCCAGTCCATAACCAGAAATCCTTGCTGTGATACTAACAGGCAGTTATAGCAGGAGATGATACTTAAGGTGTGATACTGTACACACACGCATTCAAATATACTATTTCAGAAGGGCCAGGGCCATGTTCAGCAACTTAGCTGAACATATCTAGCTTTGCCCTAGTTCGCTCGCTCCTGTACAACTCTCCAGAGGCAGAGAGCAGGAATTCTCTAAGGCATCCATAGAGAAGACAGAGGCTTTCCAGCAGAGGCAGAATTTGCCCAGATCGCACTCAGCTTCCTCCCTGCTGGAAGGCTGGGTGGGAAATGATCAGGGCATGCTATGCATGCCCTGGTGGAACATTCCCCAAAGGGGAACATTGCCCAGTGGCACAGAGTATTAATCATATTTCTCCCCAGGGACTGCGAGATCTCTGAGCAGGTAAAGCAAGCAATGGAAGAGGCAGAGTGGTTCTTACCTTTTAGTGGGTATCACAGTAAGCAGCTGGTGGGGAGACAGCTGGGCTGAGCTGAGCCAAGAAAAGACCAGAAACCACTCAAAGGGTTGCCAGCATCTGTAAGAACTGCTGAGTGTGTAACTGGGAGAGAAAATAGTGAGGTTGACTCAGAGAGCCCCATTAAATCCTACTGGAAACACCATTGCAGTTCAGATTACATTTTGTTCTTAATATAGCAGTAAGTGCAAGCCTTCCAACTTTCATAAAAGGTCCCTTAGGCCACAACTTGGGCATCCACTGGAATAGAAACAAACATCAAACAGTTGCCACAATAAGGAGTCTCTCTTGACCTCAGTTTCTGAAGTGAAAGGTAATGCCTTGTGGTGTATAATTCACAAGCACAGACTCACTGTAGTACACTGAAACAGCAGGTTTCATTGATTTCCTTTGATTTCTATTTTACTGGTCTCATATACATAGTCAAATGCAGTGTTTATAACAAATATCTGAGGCCAATTTGTGGCCACGGTTGTAGTGCCTTTGTGCAGTGCCAGTGACACTCAGAGAACAGAGCAGGCTTTGCTACAGAGATGCTGCTAGTGATGAGGTGCCAATGTCACCAGCAGTTGCCAATCTGTTAGGCAGACTGAGGTTTCCATGATCCCACAGGCAGAAGGTTATAACACCATATGTTTTAGTGACTACCCAGAGTGCAAAACATGTTTATGGAGCTACACAAGCTGGTGTAATTTCTGACATCTCTACATAAACCTCTTCTCTGCAAGAGTAATAGAGGGCCTGCACTGAGTATGGCTGGACACACCCAAGACCTCACTCATAATTTTTACATTAAGTGAAATGTATTTTTATTTGCACTCTGTTATGTAACTACTTAGAGGGATCAACGCAGACACATACCAATACTTCCAAATAGGTTACTTCTGACTATCAGTCAAGAGTTTGTCTTCATTCTCACTTTTGTACTTCTTCTCTTGTAATATAAAATGTCAACTGTAAAATCAAGATCTATAATAAAATTGTTGATAGTAAATGTTGTTAATTCGGTTTCACATACTACTTAAACTCTGGAAGTCAAGAAAGAAGGAAATAAACCACTTTCTAAAAATAATTCAGAAATTCATTCATTGTATGAAACACTACATATGCTTGCCCAGGAAAGCAGAGAAAGGTCACACAGCACATCCTTCCCAGACTATACTCTCCATCTGTCATTGTCTTTGTAGGTGGCTGGAAGGAAAACATCCTGAGTCTTTACCTTGATTACAGACATCCACATATATATATATATATATATATGTTGTTCTTGGTCATAATAATTAAGAAAGATGATTGTTCTTATCAGTGGTTAAGTAGTAAGACACTAAGAAGCATATTGTGTTTTTGGAAGCTGAGGTGCACACTTAATATGGGCAACTGTGCTGGGGTAAGTGATGGCTTTGTAACACAGGTGGCTGGCAAGTCTGTGCTGCTCAGATTATATACATGGCAGAACACAAGCAAGCTCTTTTCCAACAAACATTTTTATTATGCATGATCAGCATTGGAAATGCTGTGCAGACATGCCCTACCAGCCAAGTATACTTTCAAGTCCTATTGCTCTGCTTAAAATTTATAAACCAAAAAACCTCCCAAACCAATACAAACTGTCCCAAATTCACAGAGAACTAAATAAAAGGAAAAATAATCTATACATTTTTCCCCCTACAGGGAAGAAATGTTTCTGAATATAGTTTGATAAAGGTTGGGTTTTGAAAATGTACTTCCAGTCTGAGAAAGCTAACTCTGTCATAATTTGCTCAAGGTAAATGGACTGGCTTGTGCCCCAGGCCCACAGCAAACACCACCAAAGAGCACTGCCCAGAAACACGAGAGGAATCTGAGTTATTGTGTGATAAGGTGATATCAACATTATGCACTCCCAGAACCACACAGCACTGGGAAAGCTATGACCCTATTGCGACAGCATTGCTGCTCTCCCAGTCTTTGATGCACTTAACCTGACAAGAGCCTGCAATTATTAAACTTATGAGATTAGGTAACAAATAACATACAGAAATATTTGTTCTCCCTGATAGCCATCTCTTGGACTTATGTTTGATTTCATATAATTATAGAATGGTTTTGACCTTGAAGGTCATGTAGTTCCAAACCCCTTGCCATGGGCAGGAACACCCTCCACTAGACTAGGATGCTCAAAGCCCCATCTAACCTGTCCTTGAAGACTGTAATATAATCTATGAGGAAAAGTCTTTGGACTTTTTCCCCAAGTCAGATTTTCAACAACATCAGTGTGTGGCTGTATGTTTGGTTTACAGTAGGGAAATATGAAGACTAAGAAGTGGTCTAGGCAGAGATAAATTATAGAAATAAACAAAATCATTATATGGTTAATAGCTCATTCCTTATCCTAAAAATATTACTAAAAATAGGGAGCAGGAAGACAATTGCAGTTTCCACAAATTTTTATCAGACATGCATAACTTTTATGAGCAATGGGGCTGTTTCACATGAAGAAGAAAAATAATAACATATGGCTTGGTAAGTTTAAGCAGGTCCTGGGATGCTTGAGTCTTTTTTTTTATTGATCAACTACATGTTTTCTTTGAGTTGTAGCTGTGTTGAATGCACTATGTGGACAGAGATTTATTTCTAGGGCTACTGGGACTTCCTATGTGACACTGGGCGAATGCTGCCTGAATGGGTGGAATAGTAAACTGATATTTTACAATTTTAAGATCATAAGGGTTATCATGATATCTAATCTGATTTTATGAATACTACAGCTTTTTATTTTCATCCTATACCTCGCCTCTACTATGTCCTCAACTTGTGCTTTAGGCTGACACAACCTTTACCGAGAGGCAGTAGCCTCATGCTCTCTGATAACACGAGGCAATGAAGCACCCACTCTTTCCATCGCAGTTGCTGCAGTGATTGCCTCACACCATTAATGGAAATTAATTTATAATTTGCCTATATTGGCCAGGTTGGATGGAGCTCCGAGCAACTTCGTCTAGTGAAAGGTGTCCCTGCCTATGGCATGGGAGTTGAAATAAGATGATCTTTAAGGTCTCTTCTCTACCAGGCCGTTCTATGATTCATTCTATGATTCTGTGGTTCTATGATTCTTGTATCCTATGTAAAATATAATTTCTCTTGTGGGGAGGGGCAGCTTCTCCCAATGAAAGGAATTCTTAATCCCGACAGTTCTCATTCTCTTTTTTTTTGAGAATTAAAGAGATCAACATTTGTAAACATTTCAGGATGATACATTTGCTAGAATTTGTGACTTTTTACTTCACCCTCTCCCATCCTTTATTGTTCTTGTAGTGCAAAGAGACATCTTCTGTTCCCTGTGGCATATTGACTATTGGATTAGACTGACACAGCTAGACTGAAATCCAGTCCCTACTTTTACTGTCTTTATAACTAATGAGTTATAATAAAATGATTGCAGAAAATATTAACAAGTTTGCTGGGGCAAAGTTGAGAGGTGGATTCTCTACTACTTAAAACCAACTCAGTTGTTACTCTAACCAGCAGAAGTGGGTGGACATTGTGGTCAAAATACTCAGGTGCAGGGGAGTTTCAAGGAACCTCTCTTCCAAGTTTCACTTTCATTTAATCTATTTCACACATTACTTTTCATAATGCAACATCATGGCATCAATTAACACATTACAGTGGGCAAGATTTTTTTTCAAACTTACACCAGAATACTTTCTTATTATTTAGCCATGGTTAATTGATTACAAAATATAACATTTTCCTTTAATTATTAGCCCAAATATTCTGGCTTAGCAGAACTGTAACAAGCTGATCTTTTTTTTTCTCATCCAGACATTTTGTCACTCCAACCATCTTGAGAAAAAGAATTTCTACACAGTAATATACCTATGAGTACAAATTATGTGTATTAAGCTTTACTTATTATCTTTCTTGAAAGCCAAAAATCTCTCACATATCAGCATATCTCTATCTCAATTTACCAAGAGAAAAACAACAATCCTGGCAAGTTAAAGACCTCTTTACCAATGTCTGAGTTATTTCCTAATCCAAATACTAAATTTAGGCACAGAAATCATGGAAACATAACTGTAGATTTGATAATGCTTTAGAGGCCACTTTAACTCCCCAACCCTGCTCAAGTGCCACATGTATTCCATCTGGCCATAATTCCACTATTTTTTACTATTTATGCCTAGTTTCTAATCATCAGAATCAGAAATGCCCATAAATAAACTAACTGAAAGACACAAGAACATGGGCTGTGGGATATAAATGAACACTGAAGCCACAGAGAAATGTTCAACATTTCAGAGAAAAGGAGCAAAATCAGGAAATATTCCATGTTCTTTTTTCTTGGACTGCTTGTGCTCACAGTCTCACAATATTATCTGGAAGTGGCAGAGATAATTTACTGGGAGATTACTGATCTGATCTGGGGATGTACAGCATGACAAATTGTGTCAGTGCAAATGTAATTGCTTTTTAATTACAATGTCAAAAATTATGCAGTCCCACAGCAGAAATACACCGGTCTGCCTTTCTAAAAATGTCACCCTTTTCACTGACATAACCTTCAATTAGCTCAGGAAAGATTACTGTGGTCATGATTTGACACAACAAAGCTTGATGTAGTAAATTAAAAATGGATAGGAAATTATTTGTTTATCTCCCCCTGTACTACTTTCAGCAGTGGGTGAGTTGTACCAAACATTAATGGCAGCAAAAGTAGAAAGTGCCTGGGCTGTCCTGTGAGCTAATAGGCACGTCCTGGTCAGTGAACCCACGGAAGAATCTGTTGAAACACATTCCTAGCCAGAGATAAGGATGTTGTTATTACTTGAATTCAATTAAAACTCTGGTTAGTATTGACAGGGATATTCTAGTTAATCATTACTGAGACAGAACTCAGCCTTTTGTTCTGCTTTGTCCCCAGTTCTGAGTCTAACCAGGAAACAGCCAAGCCTCCACACTCGTGGATGGAGCAGCACCCTGAACGTGCTGACTGTGCTGCAGCAGCCTGGTCCATGGAATACCAGAATTCCTGATGGAAACCATTGCAAAAAGCAGTGCTGGCAGTGGAAGGCTAGCCAGAGAAGGAGAGTGTCAGCCGTTGGGCCTGCTCAAGCATTTCAAACCTGAGGAAGGGGAAACTGGAACCACATCAGGAAAAAAATCCCCCAGTGGCTGGATAGGAACCCTGTCAGCAGAAACTCAGCATTTCCCAGAAATAAAAGCTGTAGGAGGAGGGAAGAAATATGATGCATCATTGGCAGTAGTGATTTTTTTTTTTCTGGGTGTAATTGCCAGGATTTTTGCTTACCTTAGAAAAGGTCAGTGCTTGGTAAAAAATATGTAATTTCTAAAATCTCTGAAAGGTTTCCCCATGCATGCTGCAGCTGAATCTGCAGTCAGAGAGTGGGATTAGCCAGCTTTTCTGACTGCTTTCCCATTTAGCAGCCAGCAAAGCCCTCCAAACACCCCAAATTTTTCCATGCTCAGCAGATGAAGTGAATTCAAATAGAAATTCAATGCTTGAGTAAAATAATACATATTTATTTGTAATATACATGTAATAATAATTATGATGATGAACTAACATAATAAAGAACTTTTAATTTTATAATTCTAAATTTCCCTGTCATGGTTATAGTATTTTAACACAAGTCTCAACAAAACTACAGCTCTTGTTACCAACTGAAACAGAACAAACTATTCCCTATAGAAGCATTGTTTCATGGGGTGTTCCTGCTTGTAAAATTGACAAGTTAGCCTCAGGTGAAATCTCTTTTCCTGGCAATAGTACTAAGCAAGTAGAGGCTGATTAATGTTGGATTTTGACCTGTCAGCTTCAGTTTTAATTTTTTAAATTTCTGCAATCAGCAGGTTCTGTGGACAATATGTTGCTTGTAAGCCATGGGGTTATTTTCAGCAAGTATTTCAGTGAAATAGCACAGCAATAACAGAAACTCAATCTGTGACCTATAGGACCTTGGACAATAGCACACATCAAAGGCACGTGTCTACGCTGCAAGTAGCACAGATAAGGTTAGCACTGGTATCACACACTCCTAAAGCTGCTGCAAGCTTGTCACTGCTCTCTCTGTTTCCTCTAAGAAAAATACCATCCTTTACTGTGGTTGAGATGGTAGGTGAAATGTCACCAGCACATCCAAAATCTATTAACATGCGATGCATGCGCTGTTTTCCCTCAGCTATGTTTAAACTACCAGGTGTCCAGAATCCTAGGTGAATGCCTGTAGTCCTCGGAGAGATCCAGGACTACACTTCTTGATGGAAAAAGAGATGAAGTTCAGGCAAGGCCGTGCACATTGGTCTTACAGTTTATTTCCCCAAAGCAAAATCAAGCTGCAACACACTTCTCTTTCCCGTTATCTCCATAGTTTTTATTGTAACAGGTTTGTGTTCTGTTACTAGCAAACAAGGTATTCATCATCCTCATATAGCCCTTGTGGCTGAGAATGCCTGTGCAGAGCTGCTGGTGAGCTAAGCCCATGCAACATGCCCCATTGCTTTCTGCAACACTGCTCAGCATGACCACTGCTGTTGCTCTGATGCTGCTCATTATTTCCCATCTCATTCCTGTCCAAAGTCTTGCCACTGCTGATCCAAAACACCAACAGCTTTCCCCATCAGGGTATTCTGTACTGCTGCTGGTAACCAAGCACTGCAAATGTTTGGTTACATGCAGTTAAATGTCCCTTGTATATCCTAAGGCGCTTCATCTCTCTTCATTGCCAGGTGATATATAATGAATGAGTAGTGAATAATTGTAGGCTTTTGATTAAACTAAAATCTTACACATGACTGTTTGAATATTTCATTCCACATTTTATTCACCTTTTCATATGGATGGCCATTAAACATATGTCTAGCAGCAGGTACCATTATTTGATTCTATTGTTATATTATTCTGCTCTTAGATTTTTCCAAAAATTTGTCCAAAGGCTGATTTTTTTTTTTTATATGTACAGCTTGGTGATAACTGCGGGGTATTCCAACAGCATTTGACCTGAATTCATGTCTTCCCTGCAGTGGAAGCACAACTAACGTTCAGCTATAAGGTGTATGAAAGGGACTCACCTGCATCGGTGGGATCTTTGTTGGAGCGTTGTGTTTTGCCTCCAAGGCAGGATGAATATTGCAGACCTGAGCAGCTCTCAGCATAGTCTAGAAATCTAAAGAAACAGTGAGGCCAAGGAGGTTATTTCTTGCAACATACAGAGTTCAGTGATTTAAATGTGGATGTGGAAGATATGAAACTTTTTGAATTGTGCAGAAAATTGAAGTAGTTGCTTGAGGATTTTAAAAGGCTGCACACAGCAGTGGCTGGGATTGCTGGCTCGTTTCATTTTCTGCATCCATTGCTCATGGATTTTGAGATGCTGACCGCAAAAGAGTCACATGACTTTCCCTGTGGGTGACAAAGGATGTTAACTCTTTTTTTAAGCTGAATCTTACCTGGCAGCTCATCAGTAATGATATCTTCATCAGACAGACTTCACTACCTGTTAGCATCTCATTGAGAAGTCTCCTCAAATCTCAGTGAAGCAAGCTGGATTCTGGAAAGAGCAAAGAAAACATTGCTCATATGTCCTGCTTGTTGCCAGACAGATGCATATCCAATGTGCAATAAATCAACTTGACACAAAAGGAGCACTGGTAATTGTTTTTCTATAATGATTTTTATAGGAGATTTCTTTAATACCTCCAGTCTGGAGCCCCTGAGGCTTCTGAATGGTCTGCAATGCAATGCACTGCTCAGATTGTGCCCATTATTTGTCATTTTCTGTGCACCAGCAGTACGTCAGTTTTGTGAATTAGTACCATATGACTAAACAGAACACAGTAGGAAAGGAACTACACATCCTCCATCAGAGCTCAGAAGAATAATTCAGTTTCCTCTAACTCATCAGCTGACAGCTCAAATCCAAAGACTGCCAGATTCCATGAAAATATGTTTTCTTATGACATTTGGAGTTCACAGATCAAGTTTAAGAGCATGTTGATTGACTTCTGAGGACCAGAGGCATTTGGAAACATCGTCCCAAATATAGGAGAGAAAATAGGACCATAAAACTTTCTAGTCTCAAAGACGTTTCTAACAAACATCAGATATGTCATAGTCTCTTGCACACCTGCAACTGGTAGATGAAATCTAAGGTGAGTGTGATGAGCAGAAACTCATCATAGTCGGTTGCAGTAATGAGAACATTTAAACTAGTGAGAACATGCCTAAAGAAAACAAACATTTCAGGTGTTGCTACAAACAGTGAAGTCTGTTTCTTTCTGCACTTAAATTAGGAAGGATATTGAGGCATAATAGCAGCCACTGGATGAGACTATTACTCACTACCAACAATCAGTGTGAACTCTGGGCTCAAAGGGAATGGCACCCTTAAGAACATCCCATCTTCAACAACAGCCAAGAGCAACCAGCCCAAGAGTGCAATTAACACTCCATGATAACTGGATGTTCCAGTCACAGTACCAACCAGAAAGAACATGCTTATATCTTCTTAGGCACACAATTTCATATCCATCAGGTCAGATATATTACCTCTAGGTATCAGTGGAGTCATATTTACTGCAGTGTTTGCTGAGCTCATGCAGCAGTTGTGTCTTGTATTCATGAAGAAGCCTAAAAGACGTAGCCTGAATGACATGACATAAAAGAGTGTGGAAAGAGAGAGCTGTTGAGGGATAGACATTGTTTTTGTCTTTGCTACTTTCTCCTTTTATCCTGTTTTCAGTTGTTCAATTAATGCTATTTGCAAGCATTTAATCATTTTACCACCTCTGACTTACTAGTCAATAGTGAATTACAGTAGCCATTTCAAAGGATAAAATTAATCCTAGTGATAGGCTATTAGCCAAATTTACTTCTGAGTAGTACTTATGCAAGTCCAGAGGAGCTTCATTAGTACTGAATAGGCATATGCCTTTGAAAATAGTGTTCTTATAAAAATGGGTTGAGTTCATGAGGAGAACACAAGGCCGCTCAAGGAATACAAATGCAAAAGACAAGCCAAACTCAACGTTCAAGAGACAGGAAGGGTGTTATGAAGACTGGTGCTCTGCAGGAAAATAAGTTAGTTTTAATCTCTAAATATCTTTCCCTGCTTCCAAAGACTGAAGCCAATATAGTAATTGAAATGATATCTGTACTCTTGCCAGACCTGTCTACAGGAAAAGTATGGAGCAAATTCAGATGAGCCATGCGGGCATGATCTGGTATCATCAGCTCCTGATAAAAACATAAATTCCAGCCTTAAGGTGAGCTTAGTGCTGCAACACTGGGTACAAAACAAGAAAAAAAGAAGAAAAAGGAATACCTGCAGTTTTGAGCAGAAGGGCACAAAAAGCCAGGAGTTTGTAATGGCTTACCAAACCTACTCTGTAACAACTGGGGAGGGGGAGGGGAGCAGGAGGGGTTTGTTGTGGTTTTTTGGGGTTTTTTTGTTTTTCTGTTTTTTCATATATCCCCAACTCATACTTCATCTGTATGGAGAGGAAGGACAAATAAATTTGTGTTATGTGCTTCTGGAGGGACCCTGATTTATGTACTTCTTCTCTTCTTTCATTTCCACAAAGGCCTGTGAAGCGTGTTGGTACCTGAATATCTGCCTGAAGATAAGGGATAGGCTCACAATGTCAAGAAAGGAATATGTGAGATAGCAGAGGCATCCAGCTAAACATTGCCAGCTTTTGAAAAGGGAAGCTCCACTAGAACTTTGCTGTACATTAAAACAGGTCTTTCCTCTTTTTTCTTCTGCATAATGTAGTAACATACACTATTCTTCAGAGCTTTTTAATTATGAGGAGTCTCCTCTATACTCTGAATAAAATACGCTGAAATCAAAGTAGACATACATTACCAGTCTCTGAATTATATTTTTATCCATCACTAAGCAACGCTCCTACAGAATCTCATGTGATCAATTTTTAACATTTCTTTTGCAGGTACATTTTTGCTCCTTTTTGTTTGAAAAAGTCAACTTTACAAATGTAATTTCTATTAATACTGCTTGCATTTGATTGCCTGGAATCTCTCCCATCTCAGTTTAAAGCACTCAAAAGTCATGGACCACACTTATGAGATTAAGTTAGAATGCAATTTTTAAAGTAGTAATAAGTAGGGGGCTCTTTGTATTTGGCATTTGGCTTTTGAACAGCTGGTGTGGACTTGTCTATGTTTTTAAGCCTTACTCATACTGGAAGGGCAAATATACATTTTCTTAGGATTGTGTGGATTGTAGTATAAAAGAAACATCAAGCACAAGGACATTCAAGATAAAACCACAGGATACAAAGACTATGTATCTAATTGTTAATATTAACTCTGCCTCTGTGAAAACAATGATTTTCTGGGTTCTGTTTTTACACCATCTAAATAACAGTCAGAAATTACCTTAACAACTGGCCCTCCTTCAGACTGGGGGACTCCAGTAAATACTCTCCCAGGCCCTTGCCTACACAAAATCAGCCACACCAGGGTATTAGCAGTCAGAGCACAAAGCAGTTCAAGATGGTGAAAAAAAGCTGCATCTGATTGAAATTCTGAGAAGAGCTTGGGCTGTAGAGTGTAATTACCTCGCTGGACATTGGCCAGGACATCATCAGCTAACATCCTCACTCCTGCAATGACAGTGACCTGGGAGTTCTAATGATCCTGCACAACCAGCAACCTGATCACTAACCCAAATGGAGTGTTGTGCACCCGAGCACTCATCTGCAGCATCACCTGCAATCCCTAATACTTTGTGCTAGGGTTTTTTTGGAGATAATATTTCCTCTGGAGTCACACAAAAACCAGCACCCCTAGTGTTCTGACTTTTCTCCATCTTCAGACTTACCTCTTTAGCTCATTCCTGTGCCTTGCACATATAAGTGAGGAATACAGAGTCTCTGAGTTGAAAATCCCTGTAAGTCACTAAGAACTGTAGGCTGCCACACATACAGAGAAAAGACCATGTTCATAGCTGCAGGCACAAGGGACAATACAGAAAATTGCCTAGAACCTTGCACTGCAGGGAAGAATGGCAGCCATCCTTTGGAGACCCCTTTGGAACAAGGAATAGGAACTGAGCTGCCATGGCAAGTACATCTGTAGAGACTCAGCTGCTATGGAGTAGCCCAAAAGCAGTGCAAGATTTTTCAAGGGAACACACCATTTCTAGAGTGACTCTAGAAACCACATAACCTTCAGGCAACAGATGTGAAGGGAATTCATATTATTTAAATAATATTCTATTATCTAAGCACATTCATTACATATAATTAGTGCACATATTATGGATGTATAGAATACATTCCTGTTACAGATAATATTGCAATTCCTGCATTTTAAGATTCATTTTAACCTCAAATGTTCTGGCTGACTGGAACAGCTCTCCTCTTCCTTGGCATACACAAAGCACCACAGAGTACTTATACATGCACACTTGTGGACAGTTTTGAACATGCTGCAGGCTCTCATTATATAACAAAGTCCCTTTGATGTATCTGTTTATTGCCTGGAAAACAGTGTGAGACTCACAAGGTCCACAGGGAACTTTGGGTTAATTAAGTCTATCACTTTCCCATGGATCCTGGTATGATCAGTGACTGAGGCAGCCAGGTAGCATTGACTTGATGGGAACTCTTCACTGTTCTTCCAGCTACTCATTATTACTTCATTAAAAAGCAGTTGTTTCTAGCAGGATCAATAAGCAAGTTTGGAAGAATTTCTAGCAGCTAAATAAAACACACACTTTACATGGGTGGCAGCATATTTCCAGATATATCTGTTATGCATCAATCCTTGTTAAAGAGATAAGCTGGGCCTCAATGAATCCTTTCCTGCTACAAAACTCTACAAACAGGTAAAAAGCTTTGTGACGTGGCCAGTCCTGTCTCTTTGTGGCTCTCGATTGTCTCACTGCAATGATGGCAAAGGAGCAAGCGAGACACACGGATGTCCTTTAGAGCCCTCCAGGTGTTCAGTGCCTGATAACACTAACTTTACTGGGGTTCTTGCACCCTGCCTTCTTGTCTCTTTGAAGAGAGGTGATGACTGCACCCAGGGTTCCAAGTTCCCCTGCTCATTCAAGGAGAGAACAGAAAGAGGTTCAAGGATCAAGAAATGCCCTAGGGTTTGCACCATTGATGGTGATAACAGGTAGAAGCCATGAATGCCCCTATTAGGAGCACCATCCGAGTGACAAGATATCAAGGAACCTCTGCAGGCTGGAACTTGCTGAATTTCCCATCCTTTAAGCTGGATTTTCCCATTTGATTGATTCGCAGTGTGGTATCACTCTTGGAATGGCCTGGAGGAACAAAAAATACAATATATTGGACTGGAATGCAAACCCAGCAAAGGCATGGGTGAGGTGCAGCAACAACCAACAAGTATTGAGCTGCATTGCTCAGGGCAGCATCAGAAAAAAATAAGGTAGAAGTGGAAAAGGGAGTGGAATTTATTGTCTGTGTTCAGCTATGTCTACACAGAGTGAGCATGGCAGTGTAAAATGTGTCTTGCCTGAACACAGCCTCTGCTATGGTTGGTCAAATTCAGGTGAGGTGATATCAGGTGGTAGGTACCCATTGGCCCCCTCGGGGGAAGAGGAGGGTGGGGAACTCCTGGAAGCAGGAAGGCTGAGTCACTCAGCTCTATTCTCCTTCAAGCAGTCAAGCAACATATGAGATTAGATATGTAATCTGTACTTTTGCCAAAGTGGTAAATGAATAAAGGAGGTTGCAAAAGGAACAGAAACCCATTCAAATGAAATTGTGTAAAAGTGAGCACAAAATACACCACAGAAAATAGTAAAGAATAAAAACTTTAAAGCTAAAGGAGCTGAAATTTTACAGATTCTTAAGTGTTGCATTGCCAGAGCTATCATGTGGGAATTAACAATGTTTTATCTTTTCTTAGTGAATACAAAGAAATATCTAACATTTTTTAGATAACATCATCATATATTAAGAGATAACTTTTGCAACACTCTTAAATTCCAAATTTATCTCTTCCCTTTTTGAAACAAACTTTTGACTCTCCTAAGTTTGATGAGGGTTTAAGAATTTGTGGGAGTATGTGAGGGTTGAGTCCACCTTAAAAAAGATCATCCATCATCTAAAACATTTTTCAAATGTACAAGTATTCCATATTGCAAGAGAAGGAAAACTCCCTAAAGCTTCACCTCTGAAGATAGAACGAGTTTCCTATCTTCAAAAGCCCTATCCTTCTTTCCAAGTAAGTATTCATTTTATAATACCCAGAGTTGTCTGGAGAAATAAACTATATTGCTGAGAAAGTAAGCTAATTTTTCCCAAAGATACTCCTAGTAATTTTAAAATACCTAGAAATTAGCAGAGTGTTTTCAAGGACAAATGCATGCAGTTCTTATTCAGAATGGTCTAATCATGAAGCACAGGAGAAGGGAACCACTGGAACTCTGAATACCTCTTTTTGTTGCTAATTCAGCCACTGCTTTTCTTCCCATGACTGTCAAGGTCATCCAGTCTTTCCATACCTTGTTTCCCCAGGTGCAAAATGGAGATAATTTTTCCATAACTCAGATTAAAACTAAGAAAGCTGAGATTTTTATGTTTTCAATATGGTAGGACAGAGGACTTGGGCTACACAGACAGAATTTAAACCCATTTGTTTTCCTTCACTGCCCTGAGCAGTGAAACACTATACTAACACTATAGAAAGTGTTAGAAAAGTCACTACCACCAAGTTCTTCAAACATGAAGCTCTGATGCAATGACAACTGGTGCACCTGGAACAAAGAGTCAAAGAATAAAGCTCAGCTGTGAACTTCTTCATAATGAACACAAGTCCTAAGATGAACAACGCCAGGAAATATTTTATTGATGCTAAGCAGCTTGACTTAGAAGCACCAACATTATACTGGCTTTAGTGACACTGTAAATGCCCCAGATAAAGTGACTTATATGTGATTGGTATCAAGGGGTTGCTTTGTGGATATTGGCTGAAACACAAGGCTTGGTAAGTGCAATGAGACCTTAGATGCACTTAGCCATAGACTTGTGGTCAGTGCCATTATGAAAGAGGCTGTTAATGAAGTCAGACTCCAGACATATTTGCCTCAGACCCTGCTATTCTGAAATGCACTCTTCTGAAGAACAGTCAAAACTACATACCCCTGGAAGCTAAAAATCCCATGCTTTGGCTGAGACAGCTTTGAGATCTTCATTCTCACATTAGCCCACCTTCCGAGAAAAAAGGCTGCACAGAGATCTCCTTTTTCTCCTGATGCTCCACGCTGTCCTTGCACAACTGCTTGCATCACAGGTGAAATGCACACGTGAACTGCTGAGAATGAGCATGTTTGCCTCCTGTAAAGAGCCACATGTGAAGAAAAAAGTCTGCCCTGAAAGGAAACAAGAAGATGAGGCAGAAGAAACATAATGCATCCTTGGAGAGGAACGTGCAGCTCCAACACGCGGGTCCGGGTGCTGACAGTCCTGCACGCAGAGATGTAACTCTCAGCTCTGGAATACTGAGCTAGAATTTGCTCTAGGATGTGTGCCTGGCTGGCTGCCAATCATAAGGGAGAGCAGTGCCTTTTGGCAACTCAGAGCAAGACATATCCAGAGTCCTCAATAGTACTCCTGAGGGTAACAGCAGCTGAGGGTAGATAGGATTGGACATTTTCCAAAGCATCTGGAGCAAGTGAGCCTCTTAAGCCAGGGCTGCCCAGTGCTCTCATTGTGATCTGGAACTATTAGAGAGGTGTCTGTATACTGGAATAGATATTAATTACTGCAGTGTATGATTGCTTGGGCCAAACAAGGCTCCTAATCCTTTCTTTGCATTTTTGACTTTCTTATCTCAACCATCTCCTAATGTGAAGTAGTGTAGGCCAGCACACAAGGTGTCCAGCAGCTGGAGCTCACCCACCCTTTCACTATTCATGTATCTACCTTAATAATAAGGAACCAGTAGCTGGTTTTCCACCCTGCTGGAATGACTGTCTTCCAACCTCCACAGAAGTTTGTGTTGATGCCCTTTTTGCTGGAATTTTGCTTTGCTATGAGCACCAGCCCGACCGAATTTATCCTGCACAGCCTGGTAATAACCAGTGTTTCCACAGGGCATGCAGAGGCTGGAACTTCAGTAAGAGGAACCTGCTTCTTTTTTGCCATTTGTACTTGGTAAAATACATCTGAATCCCTCTCAAACATTTTGCCTGACTAATAGCAGCATCTCACATCCCATCTTAAAAATATTCTAGCAATGAGATAATTACAGAAGGAAATAGGCTATATTTTTCTCAAGAAATCGAAATGCTAGTTTAATTTGCTAGAAGTGCTCAGGGAAATTGTTTTTCATGAAAGTTCAAGTTTCTCCACATGGACCACTGCAGCAGAAGACCATCCTTCTGTGCTCAGATCCACAGGAAAACTGTAAGTTGCATTTTACATTTCTTCCAACTGGAGTTTCAAAAATTAGCAAAGATCAGTTGTCATCATTTAGCTTTACATTTTCTAAAATCTCTATTCTTATGGAGTTTTGGGTGGCTTTTTTTGCTGTGTTTCTGTTTGCTTGTTTTAATACAGATGCAGTTTAATGAATAGTGTTGTCCATACATAAAGATAACAGAATATGGAATTTCAAGACAACACAGGCAATATTGAGCACAAGAGTTTTACCTGTTTGGATAAAGGGTTCAGTCCTGAGCCTAGGTACAAACTTGTGTAAGTCATTATATCCCTGTGTCTCTCTTTACCTGATAAAAATTGAGTACATTGTGCTTCAGACTATAGGACAAAACAGAGAACTGATGTTTTCAAGGTTTTCTGACGTCCTTTGATGAGATTGGAAAACTGAAGCTTTGCACACTTATGGAAAAATCTGAAAACCTTGTTGCCCTTCACTATTTTAATGATGAAAATGTAACAATAATGTAGCTCCCAATCAAAAGCTGAAGTCTGCAAAGCTGCAAAAGTATTTTTAAAACTGCTTTATAAGCAACACTTCACTAGATAGGTACGGTGAAAGATTATTCTTTAAGAAAAGCTTAGCACTTTCAACACTTTCAGCACTTAAACACAGAGAGATATCATATTTTTAATGTATTTTGAAGTTTATTTTTCTTAATAATTTTTAGGTCAAAAGCATTGTATGTAACCAAGAAGTGCATAGCACTGAATGCATCACTGACTAGCACAGCTCAAAGAGGACCAAGGAGACAACTCACACACTTCTGCATAAAGTACGTAACATCCATTGGTGATACCTGTGTAGCAATCTATGGGCAAGTGAAATTTATAACATCTTCATTTATTTTAAGTGTAGTCTGTTGTGTATATACAAAATCAGAAAAATATATTCCTTTTTTCTTATATACACTATATAACATGAGAATAAAATCTGGAATAGTTTGCAGTAACTTAGATGAGACTGGACTTTCAGATACAGAGCTTTAGAAACACTTCTTCAGCATCTTTTGTCTTGGACCATTGTGATAAAAAAGTTGCAGAAAGAAAGCAAACTTTCTGGACAGTATTCCTCAGCTACCTTTCTCTGGTCAATGTAATCTACATCTTCAACACAGTCTTGAGGACTTTGTTCTGGTGTTTTTTCAGACACAGAGGCAGCTGCTGGAGTCAGAACACCTTCTTGCACGTGATGCTTTGTGTTCCCTTTGTCAGCACCCACTGCTGTTAGTAGGCTTGAGTGGGTCAGCCTGAGGTGAGCACTTTGCGGGCCTTTCCTGCATACTTTAGATTTTAGTACACTTTTGGGGTCTTGACAGATCTGCTTCTGCTTCTTTAGGGATCGAGAGACTTGTTTCCAGTAGGTTTTCTGGTTTGCTGCATACTGTGCACAGCTGGAAGGGTCTCCAGAGAATTCACACCAGAACTTCTTGTCACCCTGCTTGCACTCCACATGCACAGTAGCAGCATTCATGTCTGCCACTGCCCAGGTGCACTCAGCATTCTCTTTGGTTTCAAACTTGCCTCTAGGAGATGAT
This sequence comes from Pseudopipra pipra, assembly GCF_036250125.1. Taxonomy (NCBI): domain Eukaryota; kingdom Metazoa; phylum Chordata; class Aves; order Passeriformes; family Pipridae; genus Pseudopipra; species Pseudopipra pipra. The sequence continues at coordinate 60,617,042 of NC_087552.1, read as the reverse complement.
TTTCCTCCTTTTGACTTCTGCACTTTTTCATTTCCTTGGGTAGATGCAGTTGGGGTTTTTCCACCATCTTTTATGCCTTGTCTTCCCTTTTTTCTTTCCCTCTGTCTTTCACAATTGGCTAGCAGCATCTGGGAGACCAGCATCAACACACAAAGGAGTCCAAAGCTCTTGATCCTCATGGTCTCTGTTTTGCTGTTATCTGCCTTCAGAACAAACAAACAAAACCATAAATCCACAATCTCCCACTTTGTAAAATGTCTCTTAAGTGATTTTGACCTCTGGCTATTCTTCAAAGATATGCCAGACAGAAAGGAAGCCATTTGTTTCAAATTGAGAAAAACTATTTTGTAGGCATCCTGAAAATCATTGTAATTCACTGGTTATGATGGCATTTCAGTTTTCTGTTGAAATAAATTATGGTAGTCTTTCCAGACATCAAAAAGTAACTATTGATGCATTCTTTGCCCCTTTGACTGCTAAACAAACAGAACTACCTTTTTGCTTTTGAAGATACCTGCAGGGTACTGGACTGTGTCTAAAGCTACCAAATTCAAGGGATAAATATGCAGCTTCAGTTTTGAAATGTAGCTAGTGAGCAACTTATTATCAAGCTCATTTCTGCATCTGCACAGGACACATTTATTTCCATAGGTGTTTCTTTTTATGAAGCAGCTTTCAGGATCAGAGCAGGGTTTAAATCAGATATTTAGATTATTAAATCCCTAAATGTATTTTTCAAATGTTTCCATCATAGTAATTTCTTTAGCCAAGTTTTCATGTTGGAAAGCAGAAATTCGTGTGCAGCCACATTAATAAGGAATCTGTTTCAACATTCAGTTATCTGCAAATATCTTTGGTAGCATAAATTTAGAATGTAGAACACACAGGTTTCAGCATATGTGAGCAGGTCCTACTTTCACATATTTTTGACTTGACTTGCTTCAAGGCTTATACTATACACAAATTTTCAGTCCATAAAACCCTCTTTAGAGAACCTCATGTAGTATTAACAGCTCTGTTGCAAATACAGCAACTAATAACATTAAAATGAATAAAGATTTGACAGTAATATTCTATTGCAAGTGGAACAGTGCAAGGAGTAAGATAACTGAAAGACATACCTTGCAAGGGGATTCCCAAACGCAATCCTGACACAACTCACCTCTTTCAAAAGTGGAGCTCGTTGTAAAAGCAGCGCGGTTTTTATAAAGGCAGAGACACACCTTCAAGTCTCCAGTCAGACTATTACAACACAATAGGATACTTCAGTGCCATGTTCACTTACCTCTGACACACCTCCTTGGAAAAGGGCCAGTTCTCATTCTTAGCACAAGAAAAAAAAAGGCCTGGCTATGGTGGGTGACAAGGTGTGCTTGCGTAATTTAGGTGTTACTTTAGCCAAGTCCTTCCCTCCTCGTGAACAGCGATAAGAACTCTATCAGGTCATGAGCTTCTCTGAAAGAGCTGTTACCAGCTATTGAGGGATGTTTCCTGCACATCCTCAACAAGTTGCACTACCATTTCGTTTAGCAGAATTTGATAATGATAGTGAGAACCACTCCACAAAGCATTTCAAAGTTACCTTTCAAAATGTAATGAAGTACTTAAAAAACCCAAAGTAACTATTTGAACAATAAGTAATACGAGTCCAGAGCAGGCCACTAAGTCAAGGGCTGGAGTACCTCTCCAGGCCGGTGCAGGCCATTCAGCCTGGAGAAGAGAAGGCTCCAGTGAGATTTTACAGCAACATTTCAGTACCTAAATGGGGATTACAAGAGAGCCAGAGAGGGACTTTTTACGAGGGCGTGTAATGGTACGACATGGGGTGATGGCTTTAAACTGAAAGAGTGTAAGGCTGGATGAGATGTAAGGAAGAAATTTCTTTTTATGATGAGGTTGGCGAGACACTAGGAAAGGCTGCCCTGAGAGGTTGTGGACTTCCCATCCACAGAAGTGTTCAAGAGCAGGCTAGACAGGGCTCTGAGCAACCTGGTCTAGTGGAAGGCTCTCTGTCCATGGCAGGGGGATTGGAGCTAGATGATATTTAAGGTCCCTTCCAACCCAAACCATTTTAGGATTCTATCATTCTGCATTTAGGATGGTGAGATAGTGAGATGGTCATTTATGATGAAATGGTCAAAAGCATGAAACTCAGAAACAAATTCAAACTCCTGCAGAATTAGTGACTGAGAGGTCTAAGGGCTGAGTTCAGCTGCACAGCACTGATCTACACTCCTCCCTCTGCCAGCTTTTGTGTGTGTAAAGAAATGTGTTACATCATGAGATTTCATTATGGGACCACATCTAATGCATATTAACCTGAAAAAGAAGATGTGAGTGAAACAAGCATTAGACAAATATAGAAACACATTCAGAGTTGGGAATAGGCATCCCTCAAAGAATGGATAGAGCAGCTGGTAGCTTTGTAGCTTGGTTGCTTCAAGTGGTTTTGCTGAAGAAATGTGAGGCATTTGTTATATAAGCTTTGGAAATACAAGAATTAAAAAGGGATGCAAGAATAGAGAAAAGTAGAAATTAGTGTAAGATATAGGCAGGTATTCCTCTTTGGTTCTTTCCTATCTGATATAAATGGAATTAAACAAAGGGACAAAGCTACAGACACAGCATTGTCTGGACTGGTTTGGTGACAAGGAGACTGTTAACTTTCTGTAAAAAAAAAAACAAACAACAGAAGCAAGAAAAGGAAGAATAGTGCAATTCTTCAATGCCTGTAGGACAGAAATGTGCATTTATTTGAAATATGAATGGTCTGATCTGTGTATCAGAACTATCTCCTATTCTATGTATGTGCAGCTATCTTTGATGCTTTTTGATGGAGTTCAGGCACCACATCTGCCTTGTGCATCTTTGGTTGGCAGGAGTTACTATGAAACTGTTTGCAAAAGTCTGCTAAATGTGACAGACTTGTGGTTAACACTGGCAAAGGCTGATGATGGGGGCAAGGATGACTTGATCAGGAAATGTTTAACAATATGTCAGGTTGGAAGGGAATCAGAGAATGAAAGCAATGTAAGAGAGTAGTAAGCAAGGTAGTATCTTGCTCAGGAATACTAAACTGATGTTACATAGTATACACAGTACTATCTAGAGTATTTAGGATTTAGCAGGGATCCTCAGAACAAAGCAGCTGTATTAGTGTGGCTCTGTGCTGTAGTTAATGAGCCTCTCAGCAGGGCTAATTACTCTGGGTACACCATAAAGCCAAAGGGCTATGCTAACCTCACATTCTGGTACTAATTTAGGTATGGTTTTATTGTGCCTGATTGCTAGTGTAAACATACTATAAATTGATTTTTGTGTGACAGATTAGGGTATTGGTTCAGCTATAGGAGCCTGAGCAATCTGGTTTCAGGACCAAAGCCAGAAACCTAACCAAACCACAACACACACCTTCCTACTACAGCTGAACAACATCTCCAAATAGGTAAGAGAGGAAGGTTAAAAGTATGTAAGGAACCATGGGAAATGGGACCAAGCACAAAATTTACAGGAAGGAAATATGTGTTCCTGTCCCAGCTCTGTCATAGACTTTGTCAGAGATATTTACTTGGAGATGACACTGGTTCTTCACCTGGAAAGGGAATTCTCTTGTAGGTGATGCTTCAATGGTTTTTTGTTGGTGTTTACAAAATGCCATTTAGTGGTGAAATCAATCACAACATATTGAAAATATTTAAGCCCTCCACCATTCATTGCTTCCAAAACTGCCTATTTTGACAGCTTTGATGAGCAAAATAAGTTTTAATGTTAATCTCAGTTCAGCTGCCCCGTTATTGACAGTACATATCCTAGTCTTCTTACTTCATAAAAATGGGGGAGGACAGGGAGAGAAAAGGCTGCACAAGTGAAGATCTGCTTTCTGCTGCTTTGGTGCTTCCTCCCCGAGGCTGTGGCAAACTGGACACATGTTGGCTCTTCCTGTCTTTAGCTCGCAGAAACTCCTGTAGACAATTCTGCAGTCAAGAGTTTGTTGACATGGGCACTTACATCTTTGAGATGATCTTGAGCCAGCTGGAACTCTTGCCTAACCTGCTTAGATGATTTCAAAACCTCAGCAAACTAAGATGTACGTATTTAGGTGCATAAAATACAGTCTCAGTCTATGGAGGTTAGTCTGGACATCAGGAAGTTTTACTGCTATGTCTCTAGAATATATTTTTTTTTTGTTTTGTTTTCATTAGACATGAACTGATGTTTTGTGGATGCCTTTCACCTACCTGGGCATATAGTTCATTTTGTACCCCAAAAATTCTGCTGGGAGTTGTCCTATCAGTTGATCAGAACAGTCACCTTCTTCAAATGTCATCCTGGAAAGAAAGTACACAAAATTAAAGTAGGAGCTTGGTTTCTTAGGTACTTAATTAGCACCTCATTGCCAAAAAAAAATTCTGCAAAAGCCTATTTGTAATATGATTTCCAAGAATGTATTTTTTTTTCTTTCTGCCATGCACATTTTAAAATTCACCTTAGTTATGGACTTTGCTGGGCTGAAATGCTGTTTGCCTGTAAACTGCAGACATGGTTTTGCCATAAAACAAACAGGGCAGATAATTCATCAAAAGACAATTTGATCCACACAATGAATGGCAAATGTGGATGGCTAATTTGGTGAAGTCAAATCTATGGAGAGCTGTTTAGTTATTAAAGTAGAAAGGCACTACATTTCCATTCTTAAGTAAACAAGCTTCAGTCAAAGAACTCGTAACTTGATTTCCTTTTTGATTCTATAAGTCTAGGATTTACAGGACAGTAAGCCAACAGCCCTAAGTGCTGAAACCCTTTTATATAGCAACGAAATAGTTACCACACAGGCAGTGGCTCCACTGCCAGCTCTTCTGTATCTCACTGCCTATGCTCAACACTTCAGAAGAATGTTCCACAGCCTACTGTCACTTCTCTGAAAGAGTACAGTTAATTTAAAATGTGATGATGGTTTCAATGCACTGAGATCTGCTTATTAACTATTCTACATGGAGGCACAATTATTTGAAAGAAGCTGAAGAAAACTCATCAGTTAACAACTTTCAGTTACTTCGGGCCTGGGGTTAAATTCATATTAGTTAAATAAATATGAAAGAAAAAAAAAGGCACTAGATTCTCTCTTCATTGAGTCTTTAACAGTGTCCAATTATTTCACAAACTGACCAAAACTGACACCCAAATTTGGCAGAGCAGTGTCCAAGTGAAAGCTGATAACACAAAACCTCAGTAAAAAGATAAACAAATACAAGGTAATTCAAACAAATGTTAAGTGTAAGTCAATCACAGAACAACAGACACCATATGACTGCTGTATATTAATTTTAAACTAATAAAAAAGAGAATCTTACAAGACTAAATAGTAAGGAAATTATAGCAATTAAATTCTAGTCCATGCAGAGGTTCACATTTACATTTAAGAACTAAATTCCTGAAACACTGATGAATTGAACACTGCTGCTTCATACAGTGGTTATCTATGAGTGAAACCAACAGCTTAATGATTTTATCCATCACTTGCAGGTGTAGTTTTACTGATTCCCTTCCTCATCTATGAAGTTCATAGTTTTTGCTTGCAGTGTTTCTTCATTTACTTGCTGCATTATGTTGGCAACATTTTGATTAAGATATCTTGAAATTCATTACTGCCAGGGTGTAGTTTCTGTTCAGCAGAGGTCTAACCCTCTTGACTCCCAGCTCATGTGTGGCAGTCAGCAGTTGGTAATCTATTCCCTTGCTGCCTACTGAACACACTGTCACGTGGAGTTGGAAAAGGGAGAGTTTGTTTTCAAACCTGCAGAGCTTTATCTCTGTAGGCAAGGACAGAGGCATTTTCAGAAAAATATAAGTGGTTTTAATTAACCCAAGGAGATCCAAGCCAGTGATGGAATGTGACCACTAGAAAAAGGAAATCCCTCTTGTTTAATGAGGTAATACAGAGGAAAAAAAACCATATATATAGGAGACAGAAAATTTTGATGCCAAATGGAGTTTACTGAGTGTTTCACCTTGGCAGGAGGAGGTCTTCTGAATTCAATAAGGGTAGGAAATTTGCAATGTCTTCTCTCCCTTAATTTTATTTTGAAAGTATATTAGGCCAACCTTAAAGAAAATTAGCCTCGACTCTGAAGCAATTCAAAGAAGTATAAATAATTGCCATTACTAATTAAACATTATTACCCTCTTCTATACAGGATGTTAAATGCTGATGTCATAATAAAAATTATTGTTACGATACAAGAGTATGGTATATATATATATATATATACAAGTATATGGTGGCAAACATATCCAAATCTAAACAGATCCTAAGATTTTGATCACTTTATATTTGCATTTGATAATGCTACAGGATTACCAAATAAGATGAGATTTCATAGATTAAAAAAAACACCTGTTTTTTCTTCTTCTGTAGGATTTATCTTTCATAGAATAGAAAAGCTATATTTTATATATATAAAGAAAAAATTCTTACAAGAAAAATAACATGAAATGGAGGGATACTAGACTGAAATGTGTTTCATACTGATTTTTCCAATATCAGGAAGAACTTATCCTCAAAATCTGATTTTATATATTTTCATTTACTTTTAGCTCTAATGGAAGTTAATCACTTCTCTATCTCAAGCACAGCTAAAGATTTTCCAAGAACAGTCATTTCATTGTCCTGTGGTTTTATTTGAGCAGGCTGGCTGCTGGATTTATTACCATAGATTCAGTATATTCAGGGCATGCTCAAGTTGATTTGGTAGCCAAGGGAAACAAACACTGACTAATTACCATCTTAGTCTGCTAAGATTTTCATAGCTTAGAGCAATGCAATAGCCTGTCTGTCTGACCAGAAAATCAGAAATACAATCAGACAAAGGATTGCCCTCTTATAGAGAAATAAAGTGAGTAAAATAACAAAAAGATGCCATTGTAAATTACTGGCTGCCATTAGTCTACTCAGGGTAATGGCAAGTCATGCATAACTATGAGAAGGCAGAATTGGACACATTACACAAAACCATCAGACGGTATTGCTGGAACACAAGGGACTGTGTTACAGCTCAGTGCAGTCTACCATAAGCACTGCACACCCAATGCTCCAATCAAAACCTTCTTTCAGCTGCTGTGAATCCCTGATCTCTCATTGAAGTATTGCAGTGAAAAACTCCCATATGCTTTTTCAGATGAGTAGCAGAAAAATGTCTTTGTATTAAGGCATTACTTGTAGAGTCACTTCAGGAAGATGAAGGTAAGAAATGAGGTTCAGCCCTCTTCTAGTTCTAATCCACCTTCTCATAAAAGTAAGATGCTTCTTTTTTTCCTTAGTGGGAATTTAAAATTACTTAGGCAACTGTTTCAGGGTTTTTTTCTGATGTATACACTGTGGACTCTACTTAATTACTTCTTGTGAAGGCAGCAGAAATACTAATTGATCCTGCATAAGTGAAGGGAACCAAGACCAGAGAATAGTTATGGTGCGGAACATTTCAAATATTCACTAGATCAGTGAAGAAATTCTTCCACACCCTAATGTGGTTGCAGAGTGATACAGAATCATAATGAATGGAGTTGAAGACAGAACATGTACAGGCCAAGATGTGGTAGATTAGGAAGACATTCTTTCCGAGCTGCCAACCACTTGTTTCGAGGTTGCATCTGTGCTTCTGTGAACCACATGTGATCTGAACCTTTTACTTCCAGAAATCAAAGCAACTTAGATTTCCTTTCTAGATTTTCTCTAATGCAGTCCTGGTCAGGATACATGGGCTTTCAAAAGTCTGGTTTATACATCAGTGATAGCTCTGGTCTTTGTCTATTCTCAGGATCCTTTCCATAATGCTTAGGGCTGTTCTGTGAATAAGTTAAGCTGTAGCAATAAATATACATGTATGTACATATACAGATTATAATCTAATATAATAGAAGCATTGAATAGTTTTCTGCTTTCTATTATAGTCATTAATATTAGTGGGTTTATTCATATATTTGTTGAAATAAGTGGTGCATATATGTGTGTGGAGAGAGAACAGGTGGATCCACCCTAACTAAGAAAATATATTGCATAAACTCTCGTGAGTTCATCAGTGCCTGGTAATTTTGTGGGGTTTAGCACTGGTTTCATGCACAGCAAGATGTTTCTAGCACTTCCTATGGAATAAATATTCATTTCATTTACACTTTTTAAGTACAGTGGGAAAATAGAAACAGGAACCAAGAAATTGTTCCAGGAAAGGGAAACCAGGAATGAGGAATGGAAAACCAGGGGCTTTATGATGTAGGAGACTGTGTTGAGTCTGGCTGGGATGGATTTAAGTTTTTATAGCAGCCAGTACGGTGCTGTGTTTTAAATTTGTAACTAGAACAGTGCTAATAACATACCTATGTTTTAGCAGTCACTAAACAGCATGAAGGCTGCCTCTGTTTCTCACTGTGCCCTCTCTCCAAAAAGTAAGCTGGGGGTGGGCCAGAGGTAGGGAGGGAACACAGCCAGGACAGCTGACCCCAGCTGACCACAGGGACCACAGAGATATTCCATACTGTATGATGTTGCACACAGTAATAAAACTGGGGGTTGTCTTTCTAGAATAATCAAATAATCACAGCTTGGAGACTGGCTGGGCATCAGCCTGCTTGGTAGAGGTGTAGAGTGAATGCCTTTGCATCACTTGGTGTTGTTTTCCCCCTTTTCCTTTCACCTATTAAGATGTATTTGTCTCTACCCACATTCTTTCCTCTCCATTTCTCTTCCAGTTCTCTCTTCCATCCCATTGGAGAGAGGGAGAGAGTGGTTGGAGGGGGGCTTCACTGATGTCTGGGGTCACCCACCACAGAGACTTCAATCCTGCAAATAACTAACAGGATTTTTTATTTCAGTGGATTTCAGATGAAAAGAAACCAACAGAGATTTCAGTCCCTGTTCAGAACTATTCTGTCACTAAAAGTACTTATGGCCAAGCTACACTGACATCGCCCTGGCCCTATCCTCTAAACCATGGCAGGTGCCTCAGCAAAGACAACAAGAAGGTGCAGTCACAGCTGGGACAACTATTTTGCTGAGTTAGATTACTACTTTTGAAGAAACTGTTTCTGGAAAAAGTGTTCTTGGACTAACAGAGGCTATGCCTCCACGAGTCACATCAACCACCATAGCCTGACCTATCCACTGACCAGATTAGCCACAAAGTTTGTCCTCCATGACCTTTGGGTTATCCTTGAAACATAGTATAGGCTGTAGGGTTCCAGAGCTCACATCTGGAAGGGGTCCTGAAAACTCCAGTTGAAAGCTCAGCAGTTCAGAAGAATGACTGTAAAGGTCTGCATTTCACAGCTGCTGTGTGGGCTGGCAGCTCCCAGCTTTTCTACTTCTGACACAAGTCTCTGAAAGCACAGAGAAAGGACAAAAGGAATGGACAAATCTTATTTGCCATTTTCATTTTACTGAACTCAGCAGGTTCAGTTATATAGTGAATAGAAGTCATTGACAAAGCAAAAAAGTTTCCTGATCTATCTTTCCAGTGCAACTTTTTATGGTTAGCAAAAGTCGAAAGGATGCACATACTTCAGCATTTATGATAAATTTGGGGGTTGCTTAGTTAACAAAGAGAAGATACTATGTCTCTGAAGTGTTTTTACTTGGATCATTTCTAACTCTACAGCTCCTCCATGTGGAGATAATTAACAAACAAGAAATTAATAATCCTAAACACTAGGAACTAATATTTTTTTTAATGGGCTTGCAGAGAACTAGCAATTTTAAGTATTTCAGACTATTTTAGAAGTATTCAACCCTGTTGAGCCACAACTCCATTTTCTGAAAACAGGTGAAAAGCAGCGCATCAGAATGTCACTGTTGATGGTGCAGCTTTCCAATTCCAATTCTAGTTTAAATTACTGCTTTTCCCTTTGATATCATATGAATCACACAAAGTAACCTTTTATCCATTTTTAATTCTATTTGTTACTCTGCGCCTGTAGAGGAATCTCACATCTATGTCCTACTTCTTGCCATTAGGGAATGTAGGGATTTTTCTCCCATACGTGGGTAAAGAGGACCTAAATCCTGGTTAACTAATCCCTGTTTTGGAACAGGGATGAAGGCTGTATCTAGTAAAGAACAGCCTTCCCATAACCACTTCCTGCATTGCTTGTCCACAGCCTACAGAAACTGAGTCCTCGATTATCTAATGCAGTATTTAAAACAATTATTTACTAAATAGTGAATATTATTTGTGTCATTGATGACACAGTCCAAGTTACTTCAGGCTCTACAGAGGGATCTGTACAGGCTGAATTGATGATCCAAGGCCAATGGTATGAGGTTTAACAAGGCCAGGTGTTGGCTCCTGCACTCGGGCCACAGCATCTCCAGGCAGTGCCACAGGCTGGGGGCAGAGCAGCTGGAAAGTGGCCCAGTGGAAAAGGACCTTGGGGTGCTGGTCAACAGTGCCTGAACATGAGCCAGCAGTGTGCCCAGGTGGCCAAGAAGGCCAATGGCATCCTGGCCCATTTCAGAAACAGTGTGGCCAGCAGGATCGTGGCAGTGATTGTTCCTCTATACTGGGCACTGGTGAGGCTGCACCTCGAATCCTGTGTCCAGTTCTGGGCCCCTCGTTGTAAGAAAGACATTGAGGTGCTGGAGTGAGTCCAGAGAAGGGCAATGGAGCTGGTGAAGGGGCTGGAGCACAGATTTGATGAGGACTGGCTGAGGGAGCTGGAGGTGTTTAGCTTGGAGAAAAGAAGGCTCAGGTGGCACCTTCTCATGCTCTACAACTCTCTGAAAAGAAGTTGTTAGCCAGATGAGGTCTTATCCCAGGTAAAAAGTGATAGAACAAAAGAAAGTGGCCTCAGGTTGTGCCAGAGGAGATATAGATTGGATATTAAGTTGGAACACACTGTCCAGGGAAGTGGTAGAATCACCATCCCTGGAAGTGTTCTAAAGGTATGTGGATGTGGCACTTGGGGATATGGTTTAGTTGTGAACGCAGTGGTGCTAGGTCAGGATTTGACTTCAGATCTTAAAATAAATGGAGCTAGCCGATTCCTTTTGACACCAGTATTTCATAGTACAGTTGAGCTCAGCAAAGAAACCTTAGACCTGCCTCATTTCAGCACCACTAAAAGCCCAAAACTGCTCTAAACTAGGACAAGCTGTTGACCGAAGCGTTCTGAGTAATTACGCTCTACACCAGAAAAGGGCTAATGGCTAACCCACTGCTGTGGTAGAGGGTGAGATAGGGTGCACCAGTCAGGCCTCTTTCACTCCAGCATTAGGCTGAAATCAAGAATAAAAATGATAACACTTGGACAGCTTCTGAAAGAACAAAAAGAGATTTTTGAAGGTGAACAAAACTTATGAAATGATCTCACAAAATTATTTCAAACCATAATTTATCTAAAGACAGGATAAAATAGAGTAATTATGGAGGGCAAAAGCCACCTTTTTCATTGCTGTCTTCTTGCCATATTGTAAATTCTTGCCACTTGTAAATTTTAGTTTTGGAATAATCAGTGAAATCTTGGCATCCTCAAGGGTCCTTTTCTGTTAACCCATCAATATGTTCTCTGTTACTCCAGCTACCCCAGACCAGCTGCTTACTACTTGCACAAAGCTTTTTTTAAATATAAAAACACAGAGTAGGTTTTAAATATTATTTTTGTTCCTTTCCTTATCAGCTCTTTCTCCCTTCTCTGAATCATTTTATTTAAGGTAATGAACAGAAAGAAGCCAAGAGTAATGGTTTTAATTAAGTAAAAACATAACTAGACCAGAGAAACACCGCTGCATTCAGTTGGGAGACACATTAAACTACATGCTGGCACACATAGGCAGGTATTCACTGGGCACACCATATATATTAATGGCACACTATATATGTTAATCTCCATTTTGCAGCACAACAGATTTATGGTTGGAAGAACTAATGAGATGTGGGCAGGTAGGCAGGCAGATACAACTGTAAGCAGCGAGACCAGAGGAAGTGCTGGAGTTTGCAGGGCATTATTGTATCTGTGTGCATCACCCACAGTAAAACCATGTGATGGGCTGGCTCTGTTTGGGAGTCCTCACTGCACGTTCAAGGGTCAAAGTTGAGGCAAGTGGGGCATGAGACTTTATTCCCATATGTGTACTCATCTAGTAGAATTACAAAACTGTGTGTTAAATTTTTATTTCTGCTTAAATAAAAGTGTAGTACTGTTTAACATCCTAGCTTCTGTCGACACATCTGCTGTCAGAGGCTGCCTTACATGTTTCTCTTTCCTGACCTTTTAAAGGTAGATAATGATACGTCTATGTTGGACAGATGCAAGGAAGTTACCTTTACTATTCTTTTTTTTAAATATCCTGAAATGCACTAGTAGAGGGCAATGTGGAAATAAAATGTGTTACAATTTTAAACCATTTCTGCAACTGAGAAACTGACTTCTGGCTGAGACCAATATTTCTGTTGCAGTCAGTTTTCTTTTCCAGGTCTGTGGACTGACAAGTGATGCACTTACACAAAGCTCTTGTAAAAGCACATTGGCAATTAAATTGTTACATGTCTCTTTACATAGCCAGAATTATTTTTGTTTTGAATAACTTTTATATAATTCAGGAGAGGCATAAACATGAGGATGACATAAAAAATTAATTACCTGAGGATGTCCTTTTCAGTTGGATTTCTTCCTGTCTCTCAGATATTTACAATGTGCCTTTCCTCTCACAGATGCTGAAGGCAGTCAGTTTTCTACAGTGCTTTCTAGTCCAAGACAATTGACTTTTCACTGCCCATGTAAATTATGCTGTAGCTGCAGGGTAGTCTTATACTAATCTTTGCTATTTGAGTTAAACTAATATGTAGATGTTTAAAAAGGGCCATGATATACCCAGAAGAATAATTTGGCTGCTGATAAAGATTTAAAGTAATCTTTAATTTCAGATCCTGTGTTCTTTCCAAGTCAGAAACCCTCATGACACAATCCTACACACACACAAAAAATAAATAAATAAATTAATAATGAGGAAATTGTTTGTTCCTTTAAATCATTATGATAGTTTCTATTGTGCTTTAAAGAGCTTCAAATGAATTATGTTTCTGCCAAAGAACACTGCTGCTACTGAGGTGAAATATGTAGAGTTCTATAAAAAGTTTTATAGTTCTCTAAGGTGAAGGAAAATGGTATTTTTGATTTCTTTCAGTTGTTGACCCACCTGAGCCAAGATTTCCAGTATGATCAAAGGCTACTGAATTGATTCTAACTATGTAAAAGATTTCAGGCCCAAGAAGGCAGGGGAGAGAGATGACTACAGGTGATGTTCTATATTGCTGCCATTTAATGATTCTTATGTCTTCTTGTCTGGTACATTGGGAAAAATATCTCCTGTCATGCTGGAGTAGCCCACCTTCCTGGCAGACACAGTGTGGATTTCTACAGAAGGGTTTTAAAAACAGGTCTTGGAAAATCTCTCAGATGGAGAAAGGGGCATGGAATGGGTCATGAGGGACAACAGTATTTGAGGCAGGTCTTGGGGACAGAAAGACATCTTGTCCTAAAAAACCACATCTCCACAGCCTGGTCTGGCATCCAGCTTTGGGGCAAACCCACTTGCCCATGGCCCAAGTTCACCAACATGACTCAAAAGATAACAGTGTCTCTTCTGCTGTGGCCCCATCCCATAGCAGGGTCCAGCCAGCCATCCCTCCCCTGAGCACTGATGCTCCCAGCTGGTCCCTGCAGAAGAGCCAAGATGGCAACACCTGCCAGTAAACCCCGCTCGTCAGCACCACTCAGTGCCCCGGAGCCACAGCCCAACCCCACCACTGCAACATGGCCCCACAACACAAGAGCAGCCCCCGGGGGCCGGCACAGCTGCTCACACCTGTGTCACAGGCAGCTCCCTCAGGAGGTGACCCTCTCAGAGGCCATGTGACTTTCCCCCTCCCGAAAAACAGGTGCTGCTCAAACACTGGAGCTTCAGCTTCATTTGCTCCATCTGAGACCCCAAAGAGCTATGAGAGGCTCAGGCAATGTTTTGTACATGGATGTGGAAACCCTACTCCATGCTTGCCTCCTGTCACCTTCCCACACCAACCAGGTCTCCCACGTTATTCCAAGGGCATCAGATAACCTTCTCCAGCTGCAAACACACATTTGTGGATTATCATGGTAAATTTCTGGAGCATAGAAGACAGGGGATCATCTCAGTACCCCGGTGACAGCACCCATGTGGTCTGCACCTGCCTTGAAGGGGGGATGAGGGAAGCATGGGGGGCAACACTCCTGTCCACCCGCTGGGCTGTTTGGCAGAGGAAATGGGGAGGCCCCTCTGCCAGACTTCAGAGCCTGAATTTGGCTACCCATTTCTTTTGCTGGGAAGCTTCTAGACCTCGTCAGTTCCTAAGCAAATTCTTCATTTTATTACAGCTGCATTTGTGGGGAGGGCCCCCATGTTACACCAGTAAGATAAATAAAAGGACAACCAATGTCACCATTGGCACATTAATTTTCACAGGCCACAGCAGTAGTGACAGAGTAATGCAGGGGTTTTTTTACATCTGCAGCCAGCAGATCTAAAAGAACACCACTGTTTCCCCTCCTAACTACAATCACTGTGAGCCTGGAGGCAGCAGGAGTTACCATGGGAGGGATGCCTACAGCGAGCAGCAGGTTATGCAAACAGTTTTATAACCTGCTGAGGAGAGGGCGGCAGGGAGGGGAACACGAACTTCTGCTCCAAATCAGATGTCGGCTTCATTTTTTTTTTCGCTCTGTACATACAGTTCTGTGCTTCCAGGACACACAGCTACTCTGGAAATTCAGCACCTGGCCTCCTGCCTGACATCAAGCAGTTAACTTCGTATGCAAGATGAGAGAGTGAACAACGTGTCCATGAGATAACACCAATGTCATGTCATTGTACCCACTGCATCTCCCCCGCTTTGTCTTCTTACTCCTGTTCTTGTGCATGTATCACATACTTTTTGTTACTGTAAAATGATCTCTGCAGTCTGATTAGAACAATTCTCCTGTTTGTAAGGGGAAAAGCAGAGAGAGCCAAAAAAAAAAATCTCCTGAGCTGTGTCTGACTCCTCTTCAGAGAAGAAGAGAAACAGAAAAAAAGCAATTGACAACGACAAAGTTTCTACAGAAGAAGGAACGGCAACAGGCAGCCTTGGGAAATTTTAGTTTTTACTTTGTCCTTGTATTTTTGTGGAAGATCTCTGTCCCTAAAATCCATGCCATATTAACTATGAAATCTACCAAAAAATCAAGAATGCAAAATGTGAAGCTGCAAGAACAACCAAGCACACCTAAACAATTCTCTCGGAAAACACCAGAGTGCACTACTGCATAGTTGAGATGATTTACAAGCAGGCTAAGCAATATTATGGGGGTGTGAATTTGGCCTACTTCAGGAAAAAAAACCCTCCACACTGCAAACAGCGATTTTCTTAGGTTGGGGTATTTGATTTTAAGGCGTTTCGTGCTCCCTAACACCTGACTTCTTTAATGATTTTCTCTGCTGTCAAAACCAGGCTAAATTAAAATATGTATCAAAGGTCAGAGGCACTGAACACAAAGTTACCCAAGATGATGCATTTGACTTAATGATGAGATCTGCCATCAGAAAGTACTTAACAAAATAATGTCTCTGGTTCAATTTGGCAGAACGGCTGATCTAAGAGCATTTTCCCACTTTCAGGAGATAGAGGTGCTAAGAGAGGTGTTCATTATTGAATAACCAGAACTTATAAGCTTTATTCTGTGTTTCCATTGTAAATCATAGAATCATTCAGACCAGAAGACACCTTAGGAGGTTTGTAGTACAACCTTCTCCTCAAAGCAGTTCACAGCGAATTCTGACTATGTTGCTTAAACTTTGTCCAGTTGGTCTTGGAATGCTCCACAGATGGAAATTCTAGAGCTGCTCTGGGGAACCCACTGCTGCGTCTATCCTTCTTAAAGAGAATGTTTTCCCTTACACCTAGTCAGAACCTCGCTGGTTTCAATTTGTGACCATGACCTCTTTTTCTCCTATCACACAAGTCAGTGAAGAGCACGGCTCTATATTCTCCACAGCCTCCTCACATGTATCGAGGGGCAGCTACTAGGTCCCCCCCACCTCCCCAAGTCTTCTCCAGGCTGAACACAACCCATTCCCTTGATCTTTCCTCACAGGAGCATGCTCCAGTTCTGACCATCCCAACGGCTTCCCATTACACTCACTCCAGTCTTTCTTAGATCGTAACTATGCGTGTTAAATACACATCCTTTCGTACACAGGCTCTCCAAATGCTTCATATTGCTTTTCTTGAAGGCTTCCCTTGTCAAAGTAACAAATACTCACGTTGCTTCAGTGGGAACCTAAACGTGAGGGTCCCGAGGCAGATGGACACCTCACACTGCACTGAATTAACAGCAGAAGTAGCAGGTCTGGGTATCAGTGCTCTCCCTGCCTGCAGGAATCCAGACATTTTTGCCTGCTGTTCCTCTGTCGGGAAAATAAAGACAAATTCAAAGACCTCCCTCCACTTGAACGGATTTCCTGAGGTATTTACATGTACAGGGACTAACTGGTTTACCTAAAATGAATGAAACAGCAGTTTTCATTCACAAGGTACCCAAAGACTGCATTAAACTCACCACAAAAACTTTTCAATCCATCCTTTGATAAATAGCACTTTCATACCCAGAAGGTAACTGAAATGTCATAACTGGTTTCTGGTGCTAAAGACAATTAAATGGTGATGTGGCTGATACAATCACAGTGCTGTTACACTGAGGTGGGGTACTTCAGTTAATATCCAATTTTTAAACATTTTGAAAGCAAGATCATTATAGTTGCTGACTCGCTGATGGCATAAAGGGGAAAATTTTCTTTTGGTGAACTGATGAAACTTCCTCTTTTCTCCTGCTACCAGTATGGGGGCAACAGATTCTCTCAGACTTCTCTCAATGCAAGTCATTGCCTCATTTTTGAGGTCATTAGTGTTGTAGTGGAAAACATTCATTGTACTGCAAAACATTTCCTCTGCACAGTGGATTTTGTATCAGATAAAAAAAGGGTTTTAAAATATTTAAAAGCACACCTCAAGAAAACATGCAACCTTTCCTTAACATTGCAAAAAGTTCCCTAATATCACTTTGATGAATTTTGCATGTCTGCAAATCTAACAATTATATTCATGTCTATGACAAAAATAAGGCAATAGGTGTACTATTACATTTTTTTACTCACAATGCAGGAGCCTGGCAATGGTAACTGAAATTACCAATGAAGATTAACCACACTGGATTCATGGCAGACAAAATTACAGCTTACATTTTATCAGCATTCAAGCTGCATTTCTGCCTTGTACATACAATCTTCTGCACTGATCCTGTGTTCATGGCTTGCTGGTCTTTCCACATATTTCAAGAGGTTTGGAGACAGAAAACTATATCAAGTTTTTTGGTACAAGGCTCCAAGTTTAATGATTGGACAGTCACAATCTGGAACTGTGTAGTGAGAATTACAAATCTGAGAGTAAAGCTAGAGAAGTACTTCAGCAAACACTACCTTGCACAAACTTTGTAATGGCAAACATAGAAAACTACTAATTTCTACAGTATAAAGTTTTTCCAGTTACAGCCCTGATGCAAAGCTTACTTGGGAACAAAAGGGATCACTGTTAAATAATAATCTGAATATAAACATGTCATAGTCTGACAACAGGCCATTAGTTCTTGTTTTGTGTTTTGATGAAATTTATGCAACTGCCCAAGTTGCCAAATGAGTTACTTTTTAGAAAATCTACTGAACCCAAACGTTAATATTACCGCTAAGAGGTCCTGATAACACTGAACTCTGCAGATGCACCACTGATGAACATTTGTTTAGAAATGTAAATGTATTCTTATGCTACTCTCTTATTTCTACAATCTTTTTTTTCCCCGCTGGCTGAAACTCATCATTGTAATATAAACCTCACAATATTGAAAATATTAATATTAATGAAAATGTGTTCACAGTGTGAAAGTAATGACTCAGACCTGTAACTTCTCTAACACATTCTACCAACAATCTCTTAGGAAACAAGTGTCAAATACTGTGACTTTATACAAGTAGCACTAGTTAAAATTTTATGAAAGCGCACAAGTATGTTTTCAAAAATTTTATTTTTATTGTTTGCACTAACTGTATCATCATTAACAGCTTTCATCTCTAACAAACTAAAGCAAATCAGCACATACAAAAACCTATGCAAGGTCAGCACTCCTAAAGCAGAACCTCTGTTATTTAAATGCACACCTGGGTGTGTAACAAGTCTAGTGACAGTTCATTCATCCTAACACTTTAAACACAGTCACTCCAGTTTCATGCATTTTTCAGGGCTGTTAAAAAGTTTCATTTTAGGGGCATAAAAAGAAAACACCTACAAGATTTATAGAGAGAATTCGTTTTTAAACCAAAATTCTTATGTCTAAATTATTAAACTACAGCAAGGACCCTTCTTCAGCTGTAATAATTTTGCTCTGCAAAACAAAAAAGAAAAAAAAATTAGTCACTTTGCTGTTTTAGGCATAAATTATCATTAGCAACCTAAACACCTGCAAGCTCATGCTGCATATACTCCCATTTCTGTCAAGTGTTTGCCAGGTTCACTCACCAGCTCCTGGCTTTCTCTCTGAGCCGAAATGGAAGTGCATACAAAACTAATCAGTTCTGCAATGAAGAGCTTTGCCTTTTTAAATCCTGGCGGAAAACCTGAGACTTACCAGGCAACCACCTGCATGTGATCTCTTGTCAACCCTACAGTAACAGACCCACAAACCAAGACAGTCCATTTGGTTTTACTCATTTCTGCAAGTTGTTTCTTAACTAATTGTTGAAATTAAAATAGTTGATTATTAACTAGCAGTTTTGATGAATAAACTTTATCCTCTCAGTTTCTGAATGTAGTTTTAATTTGTTCTAGCTGGTGCAACATTTGTTATTGGATCAGATGCATTTGTTATTTATCTTACTTCCCTGGGATAAATCCAGAAGGGAAGGAATGACAGAAGGAGAAAAATTAGCCCAATTCAAACAGTTAGAATGGAAACACTGTAAGATTAAGAACAATAGATAGGGCAAACATCTGAGTACGTACTAAAGACCTCATGTGAGGCTGTAAGGGAATCCTGAACTAACAGGCATCACTGAAAGTTTAGCCCAGCCCCTCAGAAGCCACAAAACAGGATTTGCAATGTCAGATTTTAGCAAGTGAGACTAGAATCTCCCTGTCCACATCCCTGAGAGATCCCCGAAGTAAATTTAAAACAAAAGTACAATAGAATTACTGTTGAGTATATTCTACTGTGCTTCCAGATGCTAATTTTACCTGAAGTGAGTCCTTAACCCCTAAAGATGCCGATAATGTAGGAGCAGAAACCATGCAGGGATTCCCAGCAATGTTCCCGTGCCAGTTTCATTGCTTCCGTTTCATTTTCAGACCCTTGCCCTGTTCCTCTCATAGAAGTGGACATTTTCTGCACTGATTCTTCCTGGTTTGCTAGCTCTTCTGGCTCCACACCAGTAGCTATTTGCTTCATGAGAGCCTCTGGAGGAGCCTTTTGGCACATGGAGGTCTTCAACACTTCTGTGGATTCACAAGCATGAGGGATCTTTCTAAGTTCAGCGGCGATCTGATTCCAGTAAATCTTTGGATTATTTCTGAAAGCACGACAGACTGATGGCTTGCCAGTGAATTCACACCAGTAGGACATGTCTTGGCTTTTGCATTCAATTCTAAGTTTCATCTCCTCATCGTCCCCACTAATGCTCATTGCGCAAATGTCTTTGGTTTTAGTCCGAAATTTGATTTCTTCACCATTGCTTCTTCTCTTTGGCTTCAGCTTCTGTCCCAATCCTCCCATGCCACAGATAACAATTAGGAAAAGAAGAGTAAAACCCTTCATGGTGTGGAGGAGTTGACTGAGATCCCTGAGCAACACGATACAAAAAAGCGAAATCAGTTATTAAATGGTTGCTCACAATTTAAAGGCTTGGTGCACAAAGAAGCCTCTTTCCAGCAAAACATGGGATGTAAGGGTTGGGCTTTTTTATAAAAATAATAAATCACACTTCAGTAGGCATGTGCCCATAATTTATAGCCTGAGGGAGTGTCGAATAACCTTGGGAGTGTGAACTCCCAAGAAGGTAACAAGACAAGTCTTGTAAATGCAGTTAAATACAGAAAGATAGTTGTATAACTGAGAAGCACATTCCTATTCAGGATGAACATGTCATATTTGATTTTTAACAGATATTTGCCATTCTCCAGCTGCTTTATAGCTATCTTCATGCCAGAGCTTGTAAGACCATATCAAAGAAAAAAAGATAAAAGTGTCAAAACAATCTCTGCAGCTACATCTGGATGATTATACATGTGTCCTAGTAAAAAAGGCTGATTTGTACAACCGGTTTTCTTTGGATTTGCACAGTAAGGATGCACCTTTAGCACTTCATTTTGTCAGCACATGACATGCAGTGAGGATGCATGAAAGATAAACCGTACATTCTTTGAGCCATGAAAGATTTTTACACTTGCAATGCTTAAGCAAGATAAGGAATAAAGCTTGAGCAAAATAAGGTATTACAGGCCTAAACACACACCAAAGGTTTGGAAGTTTTATCATCATTGTCACACCATGAGTTACTTTCAGCCGACAGAGCAAGACATCAGAACTAATTTATCATGGGTCACAGCAGCAGGAAACAGACCACAAAGCATATCAGACAGACATTTGTGCTTCATCACTTTTTACTTTTTTTTTTCTTTTAAAAAAAGGTATTTTCCTGTTCATAAAAAGTGAGCTGTAAAAATGACATAAAATAAAGGCAAGAGAATAGAAATATTTTAGTGCGGTTTCTGCTGCAGTAACTAAAAGCAGAGCTAAGGAAAAATCACTGTAACTCCCCTGGCATTCAGAAGGTCATGAGGAAAAGCCCCTCCCTTGCTGTGGTAAGACACAGTACTTTTCTGGCTAATAAGACCCCCACCAGGCACTTCTTCCTAAGACATATATGCTACACTCAGCTTTACCTGACCAGCTGCTGGAAAGGGGTATTAGGTATGCAACTGTGAGGTGCTGGAAACCCTGGGGTTAAGACTGGCCATACATAACAGAACAGAACACCATTTTCTGTATCTAGTTGCTCACCAGGCAGCATTAAAGAAAACAGTATGGCAAAACCATTCATTTAACACATTGGGCAAAGCAGAACAACAACAACAACAAAAGTTTCTTGGGGCAGTCGACAAGAGTCCCAGCTGCTGTGGGGAGTCCCCAGCTAATCTGGAAGTTGCCCACTAGAAGGTGGAGCCATCTGGAACATCCATTCTGGGTATCATGAACCTTGTTCTTCCAATGTGTCATCAAGTTCCACAGGACTAAATACCATTTAACAGAGAGAACAACCTTGTTTTCTTTTCATCCCCTCTCTAAGGCTATTTTAGTAACATTTTTAGTAGAGGCCTCATCTCTGTTCTCCCCATTAGTTTCTCCTGTCTGTCTCTTTAAGGCAGGGTGTGGCTCTCCAGCCAAATCTAGGGACAACAATGGTACAAACCTACTCAAGACTTACAATTCACTCTTAGTTGTTTTCTAGGAGTCTTCTTACCCTTCAGCCAGCCAGAGAGAAGAATCTCCTTGCCCACCTCACACTTAATTTCAAGGATTTCAAATCCCTATTGCAAGCACTCAAATGCCTCATAATATTTGACAAACAGCTGTATTGTTTGCACTTTGTTATGCACAACAGCATTGACAGTTCTTAGATAAGAAACTAAAGACATCTGTCTCATTCTAATAACTGCTAAAGAGTTTAAAACAACTTAAAAGTTACTTTATACCACTTTCAGATCTCTTGTTCTCAAAGTTTTCAAGTCTAATCATGAAAACAAATAAATTACAAGGATAAGGATAAATACCAAAACTTGGATTACAGTATATTTACATATTACAGCTACTAAGTTACTGCCAAGTGTTTGTCTCACTCCCATCTAACTTTGTGTCCTCTGTCTGCCTGTGCTTCAGATGAAAGAGCTCATGGTCTCTTGTATCAGTAGAAAACAATTGTCCTTTTACAAGGTAAGCTGGAATGCCAGCAGTGAACTATGGGAGCTGAAGAACTAGCAAATGTTTAATTCTCCTGTCAGGGCTACAGAAACAGGTTATATGGATATACTCCACAACTCATTCGCTTGAATCCTACCATCTTTGCATAATTCAGATCCTTTGTGGAAGCTGGAAGCTCCCTCACCCAGAGTCAATGTTCTTTCAGTCCATCCTGCTCCAAAAATAAAAGTCAAATACAGCAGAAATTTTTATTCAGGGTAAAAAAATTAATTTTCCTAAGATTTTAACTCAGTGCAACTCTTCTGAGACAGCTCTACACAACAAAACAAGTGAGAATCAAACATCAGGTAGTTAAGCAAGTTCTTTTTTATTTAAATGAACTGGGAACATTTTCTCAAATTAAAAATAGAAACTTTTAAAAATCCGCAGTTCTGAACATTACATATACACATATGCTACATACTGTCAATTAGAAATGTTTCCATTTATGACGTAAAAATTAAAAATTTAAGGTTATTCTGGATTAAAGACTTGTATCACTTTTCAAGCATTTCTTTGAAATTATAATAATGACTTACAGAATTAACCCTACTTCGACATAATGAACCTTGCTGGAAACGAAGTTGACAATACTGATATATGAAGAGATTATTTTAGATCAATATATCCAACTACTTCACCTGCCAAAACATTTTAGGCTGGTAACATACATACTTTTGGCCTTTTGATGAATTCTGTTGTTAGCTAACTCAGCAATGCAACTGTTTGCTTAAATTCAAGGCTGTAACTCTTAGTAACACAAATGTTAACTCCATTGCCAAACATATTTGAATTTTAACATTGGAAATCACAGTTTAAAATTATTTAGCAAGAATAGTGTCACTGCCCCCAAAAGAGTCACAGTGATACCATTAAGGACGTTACAGAAGTGGGTGTCAAAGAGGAAGACAGAGAATGTAAAGCATTCTAAAAATTGCCAACATAGGACATCCCTCATGCTCTTTTTGAGTACTACTGAACTCTAGAAAGCTTAGCTTTTTCACTATATTATGCAACCCGCACACTCCCAACCCCCCCCTCAAAGTTTAAAAACAAACTTCTCCAAAAAGTTTTTTTTAGGTCTATACTGCAAAACCTGCTAAATATTAAATAATTTTTAAAAAAAAGAGGAAGAAAACAAAACTACAACTGAACTTTTCAGATGCACAAAGAGACACAGTGGAACCCATTAAAATTCAAATTTAGTCCAATGTGGTCATTCAAGAGCACCAAATAGCAACACTGATCATGCTGGTAAATTCATTTGTGTAGAGTATTATACAATATTAAAATCTTAACTAAACACTTAGAAGTTTTAAGAAAAATGTATATACAAAAGTCTCTGTATACAAAATGTATTTTTATGTAAACGTGTATGTACTGTATTTAACACAAATCAACAATTAAAGATAAGAACTTGAACAACTGTCAGAGAATTCCTAGGCAAAGGCTGTTATCTAATTAATTTATATACTGTGATGTAAGGTACAAAGCCCAGTGTAAAAAAAGTAAAAAACAGAAAACATTTTTATTCAAGCCTTGAACAGTGGTATTTGAGAGGCAGTGCCCTGATCTCAAAATATTCTGTACAGTAGTTTATGGCATAACATTCAATAGTATATTTGGGATTTACAGTACAGCTGACATAAAACAAATGGCTCAGGATTCGTCAGATGAATGGAAATGCCAATACACTTGGAAGAATAATGATATGCTCCCGTAGAAGAATCTTGAGCCTCATTTACATAGCCTGGAAATAATAACAAAAACAATTCAGGAAAATCTGATAAAAATTGATAAAGATAAAATTTTAATGTCATTTAAACAGAATGAAGGCACAGATTTTCATATGAACCTGAATATGGTTGAAAAAGTTTTTTAGTTTTAAACCTTAGAGCACCTTAGAGAGTTACAGAAATCAGAGCAGCTTTCTTAAAAATAGTAAAGTAGTAACAGACCTAGAATTGACTTAAAAAGCTTATTACTTACCCCTTAACGTTTCCAGTATGTGTTACCACTGTTCCACAGAGCTGTACAAGGAAAAAAAACAGAAACCAAACCCATCATTTTCTTTTGGCCACAAATGGAACAGAAATACTCTGTCTAACTAAGGTGAGACCAGCTCAGTTGGCACAGACTCTTCTTAGTCTTTTACCCATTCAGTCAAGCATTCTTCAAACAAGAGGAAATAGATTCATGGTTCTCTCCATCAACTTTTCTGGTTACCTCTGTTTCATGATAGAAAGAAATGCCTGGATCGCCTATCCAACACCATTCCTTTGCAAACTTAATCCTCCAACACCATTCCTTTGCAAACTTAAGCCTCCTTAAACTTAAGCCTCTTGTTTTTCTCTCACAAAAATGGTGGCTGCATTTAAGGTTATTTGTATCTTTGATATGTATATGAAAACCCCTTGTGTGAGACACACACACCTCAAAGACCTCTCACTTGTACTTACATATCTTAGTGTTATAAAAATATTTGCCTCTCTTTCCTGATTTTGAAGGCCAAAAAAAAAAAACCCAACCCTATGGGATTCTTTAAACCTGCAAAAGTACAGGTGTACAGAGATCTATTCAAAGTTGTATCCCTCAAAGCATCTCCAAAAATAATTTGTAGGAAATCAAAAAAAATCAAGGATAAAAGTGAAGAGTATGCTGAAATGAAAATTAAAACCAAGACTTTATTCATATGGGAATTCCATATTGAGAAATTCAAAGCATGTATGCCATAATTAGCAGTTTTTCAAATTATCTCAGCAGATCAGAAGCCAGCACTGCTTCAAACTGAATGTTTAAATTTTATTACAGAAGCCCATTTAAAGTAACTCAGAATTCAGGAAAAGGAAGTCAGGACTGAACTAGTGGATCTTTGTGTAAAACATTATTTTATGCTAGTCATTTTTAGGTTATTCAGAAACACAATTACCTATTCATCGACGACTGAAATACCACAATAAAACATGATATGAACCTCAAGAGTATTAATATCCACACTAAAGATTCAAAGATCAGAAAGGGACTTCTAATGCCTGAGCAATTATTAGTTTCCTCTTATGTACAGTACTGAAAGTTCTTAAAAATAGATATGACAGTGGACAGGACTTTAGAATTAAACACCTTCTCAGTTAATTTAGAGAGTAAGTACCCTTTAGTTGCAGAACAGACCACAAAAATTGTGATCATAAATATCACTAAAAACTCCTTCAGAATGAGAATCAAGATCTGGTCAGTAAATAAGTATTGTAAAATACAGTTTTAAATACTACTACTAATAATAATCATTATCATCATCATCATCATCATTGGATGCAGCCATAAAATCTGGCAAGACCCAAACTCTGAGCTCTCTTGGTATTTACCCATTATTTAAGAGTGGTTATATATTCTCTGCAAATACTCAACCTATACTTTCAGTCATGAAGTTGCAAGTTAAAGCACAGTGAGCTACAGATTTCTATCATAAATTTGATCCTTCCTGATGCAACTTGCAAAGTCTGCAAAGCCAAATACTGAAGTTGTGGGACATCCTTTGTTATCCCTATGGAAACTGAAATTCTCACAGCTAGCTTAAGTTTTATGGCATGGTTGTTGCAGAGGCAGAAAAGAACCCAAATCTCCTCTTTTTACACATAACTTGAACTTCTTGTTTTGTGATGTTACATTCTAGTCCTACCCATACAGAAACACCCATTTTCTATGTTCATGCTTTCTGCATACGTGAATCACCTGCCTTCTGCACAGGAAAAGCCCTTCTCACCATTTAAAAAATAAAATTACTCAAGAGTACAAATGCATCCCAGCCTATCACATTCAACTGCTATCAGAGTATTTTAATAGGTTTGTCAATTTAGGACTACCCACTGTGCTAGCTAAATACCTAATTACATGGATTTTAAGATCAAATATTGGCAATTCCTTTGTTAAGCTGCAGGAAATTACTACAGTGTCTGCTGTTATGTAAAGAATATTTGAGAAATATAAATCATACAGCATTTGTTATAGTGAATAATCATGCAAAAAACCAAACAAAATTAAATGATTCACTTTAAAGCATGCAGAAAATTGAACAGATGATTAAAAGAGTAGCTTAAGTAAGGACACATGAAGGCATGCAGTTTCAGACTTGGTTTACCTTGTAAAAACAGGATTGTGTATACCATATAAATGCTCTTTATGATAACCATTATTACCATTTTCTGTACTGTAATAAAATAAATACACCAAGAAAGACCATGTTAACTATAAGATGCACTATGTACAGTATGGCTTCTAAGACATGTACATGGGTGATGGTATGATATGCAAAGATAAACTGTGTCTGTACAATAGAATATAATTTTTCCTTTGTAACTTTCAGGAGTTATGGCATAATTATAATTTTACATTTTAAAATATTTTTATATTCTCAAAAAATCAATTAATTTTTTTTCTATTCTTGTTGAGTTGGATACTCTAATATAATCTATAAAGTCTGGTGAAACAGAACACGTTACCTCTTTAGAAGTAACAAGTTACATTAAAAATATAAACCCTCCCACATTAATAAAATAATTTTAGCAAATATCAGCAAAAATGTCTTACGTTTTCATGGGTATAGTTTCGACACTAAAAAACACAGAAAAGGAGGAGTAATTAACTAGACAGTAATAAGTGAGTCATTTTAGCTGTACACGACTGTTTCCGCTCTACTGACTTGTGAATGTGCCATGAAAAATGACCAGTGTGAAATGTGAGAAATGCAGTGCACAGGCTACATAAACGATGAGCAAAACAAAGAGCAGAAAAGAAAACAGTAAAAACAAAACTGATGGGAAAATACGTAAGAATAGTTATCATAAAGTAAAATGCCAAGTCCCTGAGACAGAGGAACTGCAATTGAAAAAGGAAAGACTGGTTAGGAATAACTAAGACAGCAAGAAAGCAAATCATTAATTCAAGGAGATTACAAATCAGGCATAATTCACCTTAACAGGTTACTTAGCAGAGCTAATAACTTGCACATTTGGAACTTATTTATATAAACATTGCTCATGAAGCCCTGAAGACCTCATCCTGAAATAAATTTCTCAAGGTCAGAGCCAGCACTATCTGCAGAGTCATGGACCCCAAAGGCCAACTGCATGAAGCACTTTGCAGGCACCGACCCAAACCAGCAGCATTTCCCAGGAACATGGGCATCTGCTCTGTCAGCACAGGTTTAAGGATTATAGAGCCTTCACATGAAACACTAGAAAAAAACATTTTAATCCATTTGCCATTTAGTTTATTTAGGAGTATATACTTACTCATCATACACATCCTCTGTATCCATTCTACGATAGTATTTAGAGAGTTTTACAGCAAAAATTATGGCAGGAATTAAAAACATTGAAGAGCCTCCCAAACCAAACCAGAAGGTATTCTGAAACAAAACAAAATCAAGGAAAAAAAAGATCATGGAGAAAATTAACCAGAAAAGTAATGAACCCCTGCTTGATGTTTGAACCACTGTTCCCAGAACACAGCAGAAATTAGTGGCACTGGTCTGATGGTCTGTCTGAGCTCCTTTATACCAGTGTGGAACATGGCACATAAAGCATCCTCCACTGTCAGTGTGAGCCAACCTAAGAACACGACCAATCTTACAAATGGAACCAAACAGAAATACGGCCAAAGTTGCTGAAAGCTACAGGGCCATAGTGGCCTAAGAAGTTATTTCAATGTACTCAGCTGTGGGCTAGAAAGCAACTTCCCATCTCACTCTTAATTTACTAGCCATGTTGGGTTTTTTCCTTGACATTTTAAACCATCTTTCTTGCAATTCTTGTCAAAATATGAGTTCACAGCACTTTCTCAAGGTACTTTATAACTTGTTAATTGAAGCCCTGTTTGTGTAACTAATTTCATTATCATACAGTTGAACTGAGTTATAACCTGATGTTAAAATGATGATTTTTCAAATTTGATTTGTATTGGCTGGAGGGATTTTGACTTCCAAGTGACTCAGCTAAGTTCTATTGCGAGGGAAAATCATGGGTCATCTCTTACCACAAAGGAGAACAGAAGCTCTGTAACGTATGAACTAATCCATGAGTACAACATGATTCCAGCAGGTTAAGAGGTTTTCACAGTTAAGCATTACCAAGATTAACCATTACTTAGTTAAGCATTATCAAGGTTAGAGTGCTTTGCCTTTGACAGCTTGTACTTATTTACTGCTGGTACGATTAGGACCCAGCTCAATGTGCCATAAAGCTAACTAATAGCTAGGAGACATTTTAGGTACTTTCCAGGCACATGGTTGCTTGCTTTACTTTTAATACATGCTGTCCTCTTTCCAAGCTCTCTTGGCAAGATGAAAAAGCCAGTATTGCCCTTATATACTGCTACAAGTCATGCTCCAAGTCCCCAACATACAGAAACTAATCAAGATCTGTCTGCTACAAGTCAAGTGATAAAACCTCATTTAGGTTTTCTAGATTCCAGGAAAGATACTTGAGAAAGTTTTCCCTTGGTATTTTCCACTCACTTTCTGCTCCCACTCCAATCCCGTAAGTTAGAAATGGTTACAGCTGAAACTTCAGACCTTTCTGCTTTTCCACTTCAAGGTGGTACAGAATCAGTTGATTTTACAGAATTCTTGCTAATACAAGCTGAAGTTTAATGAAAACCTAAAACAAGTCCAGCACTGGTTTGTCTTTGGACTTGATCCAGATCAGAACATTTTCCTTACATAACTTGATATGTGACACTTTATTATTTTACTTCAGAATAGTCTAGCTGGAATAATTATACGCAGATGTACATTAAAAGAATTTCCCACTTGATACTCCAATTTTGAGTAAAATAAAATGTTTCTTACCACAGAATCGGTTATATAGCTGCATAAAAAAATATCTACTGCTGTATCTATCACGTTGGCAATAGGCTTGCATGCTGCTACTTCCATGGCAATCTGAAAGAAAGATTTAAAAAAAATACAATACCTAACAGAATAAAATAAGAATCTCAAAACTTGCTCACAGGTTAATTTTACTAAATTGTTATGTCTCACCCTACCCAAATTCAAAATAAATACCAGTGGGATATGCTACCATCTGAACATCTTTTAAACATCAGCTTACTTTCTCAAAGCCTGCAGCTGAAGAGAGAAATTTAAAACAAGATGCTAATGACATCAATTTGAACTATGCAGGTGAGACTCAGTGCAGTATTGCTACAAATGGTAGATTTCAGGCTAGCCCTGAAAACAACACTGTTAAAGCTGCACTGCATTCCAACCAACACAGCTCTTCATTTCTATTCTGCAAACCCAACAAAACTCTACGAGACCAACTTTCTCACTGATGCTAAATACAAAAGTATTAAAAACTGAAATTATAGAACATACCAAAACATTTTGGTGGTATTATTATTATTATATTTAGCTTTATTATGTTTTTTTTTAAACATAGCTTTTCTCAATTAAATAAATGCACCTTACCGACTCCTTGACCCACTCAGTGTATTGCTCAAAGTAGCCAACTATGGTATCCATGTACTTTTTTGTCTCCTAGGACCAGATAAAAGAGAACAAAAGCAAGTTAACCTCTACCTCCATGACATCAAATTAATGTGCTTTGATCAAATAAAGCTTACCTGGACAATAACTTGAGAAGCGTTGTTATTTATGAGAAACTGGGCAGCATTAACAGCACTAATGACATTTTTCACCTTAACCTGGAGAGGAAGAGATGGTGTTTAATATAAATAAATCCCTTTCAGGTTGTTGCAATGGCTCTGGAGCCATTGTCAGGACCTGCTCTCTTAATGAACCAGTGTCACTGTCTTGTCAAAATCTGACAAAACATGCAATTCTAGACAGAACATGAGCCTGCCTAAGGATTCATGATCATCTGACAAAATTCTCTCACTACTAAAAAAGGCTTGTATCAGTGGTTAAGACTAGTATCTTTTCCTGGAAACTACGTAACTAATTTATATACTAGGATCTGTTTTATCTTCCACTCTCTTTCTTTTCTTTAAGTGTAGAAATAGTTACATCAATGCCTGTATATGCACTACAGACACACATGGTGCACAGGAAGAAAACATTGGGCCATATACTATCACAACTCTTGATGACTACAGTAGGATTCTATACAGCCAGAATATGCCCCTATTCAATAACCAAAAGGATTGAGATGCTTTTTCAATATATGTACAACCCCATAAAGTCTTTCAAAGAACACACACAAAGAACAGTGCACATAGAGTCTGAAAATGTAGAGATGTCAAACATGATCCCTTTCTTATCAACACTTTATTTTATGGTTTCTTACCTCCCCACCCAGACTCAAATCACAGACTCTAAAAGACATCTAACTGGTCTGCTGCTGTGGATGGGTGAAAACTGCAATGGGAATCACTGAGGTAGGTATGACCCACAAAGCTGTTGTAACTATGACCATGTTAATGTGCCTAGATTCTTGCTACCAGAGCCAAGGCAGGCTGGTGGCAACAGAAAGCTTTGCTGCCAGAAAAGTAACTGTCCTGTTGGCCTCACTCTCTGGCAGAGCATGGAGCCAGCTGGTCTCACTGTGATGCAGGCAGCAGTTGCTACCTAGAGAGGAAACCTGGGCTGCCCTGGGGAAGCCTCTATACAGATCCAGGTTCCCACAGTGAGGATGCTGCTGCAGGAGCAGGGAGTTAACAAGTACCATCTAATGAAAGAGAGCCCAGTGGGAGCTGAACATGGAACAAGAGGTGGTTAAGGATGTGAATCACAAAGCTCTCTCTTGTCAGTTGTACTCTTGCATCTTGTTTCTTGGTCGTTCCCCCCAAGTTTTGCAGTCAAGGATTCTAGAAAAACAATAAACCTACATTTTGAGGAAAATGAATAAGCACACTATACAGAACTGTACTGAAGCCTATTTTATCATGTGACAACTCAGTTTACAATTCATTCTCCAAAAAACACCTCAACCATTCATCGTTTTCCCCTTTTTGTGCAGAAGAGATATCTAACTCCTTGTTACTACCTCAATACATTACAATCTCTCGCAGTAACAGAACAGCTGTAAATAGAAGAAAACTGCACTGAAAATATATGCCCTGCATATGTGGCGAAAGGATTTAAAACACAAAAATGTTCCTGCTGCCAGAAAGAGAAGCTTACCATAAGTTCAGATGATGTTTTCTTCAGTAACCTAATGCTCTGGTTTAAAGTGCTCTATTGGAAAAGAGGGGAGAAAAAAAGCTTCAAGTCATTACTACAGGTATGAGCACACCTGGTTTAATGTTATATTAATACTTTGATCTTCTATAGATTATTTTGTTATTAATACTAAGTATCACACTATGTATAATGCAGTAACAACTGCATTAAAATGAATACACTGTGGGTTTAATCAGTATTTCGCCAACAGCACTGACTTAACTAGAGTTAGATCCAACAAACTCAGTAAGATTTAGCTGGAGGGAGGACAGAACAGTTAAAATCAGAACCAAGTGTTCAGAGAATTCTATATTGTGCAGTTTCTGAAGGGAAAAAGCACTTACCCTAGCTTTAACATATTTCTTGACAGTCAGTTTTTGTAAAAGAAAAAAGAGATGAAAATAATTAGGAGTTAATTAGGAAAGAACAGCATAGAATCATTGTGGACCAGAAGACCTAATGTTTTTCTACAAGTCAGCTTTGATAGGGGCAGAAATACTGTATCAGATGCCAGGATAAATTAAAGGTCTTCATGTTATGTAGAGGAAGAAGCAACATCAAGCAGGTAGGAGATTCACAGCTTGATACTATACAAATCCATGTTTGGCAAAATCAGGCAGAAGCAGCCCTTTGACATCTTTCAGAGCATCAATAAAAAAACCACTTTGGCTCTAAATGCTACTCTCGAGAGTTTCCAATTCTGTTAGGTGACTGCTAACTCCAAGAAATAAAGTGTGAAAGTGGTAACTGCCTTTATTACTGAAGACAAATGGCAAGCAAAAAAGAAAACGAGTGATTTCGGGTTAGAGCTTTGTAAAGTTCTCCCCTGCTTCCTCTTTTATTCATATATAACCACAAGTAGCTACAGAAAGAAATAGTGAAGAAAAAGGTCATGATTTTAAACAGTATTATAAAACAGTAGTATTACAAGTAGGAAAACTATTTATTAAACACATACTTTAGTCAGATTACTCTTCACTGACACACTCTGTGCTAATGCAAGTCCACCTTTCTAACCTTTATTTAAGAGATTTAAAGATTCATATTTTCTACAAATGTTTCAATATTACTTTCATGTTTTTACCATAGCTTGCTCTAGTGGAACAACTTGCTGGTTATGAATCATCCGAATGCTGTTTGCGTGTCCTTTTAAGGCATTTTCCAGTGCTCCTTTTGGCTGCAAAAAATGCAATTATGCAGTATTGTTCAGTAATCTCAAAGCTTCCCAACAAAGCAAAAACCAAAGAAAGTTGCACATTATACCCATCCACTCCAGAACAGCTCATGCTAAAAATGGGATATGGCAAACTGAATTCCTCAACACAAGGAGGGGAAAATAATCACTGTATTAATAATTCAAGCCTCAACAACCAAACCAGATATATCACCTTGCTTTTCTGGCTACAACATTATCAGCACAGATTTAACTGAAGGGAATTTTCACATGGTGCACTAAGTAATTTTAAATACAGAAGAGTGAGCACACCTCCCTAGCAGTTGCCACAAGCCAGACCTCACTGCAAGAACCCCGCAGCACTGCGCCCCAGCTGGGACGAGCATCTCTCAGTCATGGGTACTTGCTTCTGTTTTGGCAATGTGGACATCACCCTGAGGCATCCTCTGCTTTCTGAGAGGCACAGAAATATAGATATTTTCAGCCAGCAACTTGGAAAGATGCCTGTGAAGGGTATTTTCCATTTCTGTGGCTCCTGCCTTTCAGTCAGAAGATTTGAGTTCATGCCCTGATTTTCAAGTCCAAATGCCTGTCTGGAGCTCATGCTCAATGCAAAACCCTAAAAATTTCATTTTACTCCCAGAAATAAATCTATTTTCCATTTCCTTTTGGTGGCAAAACCACTTGGCTCCTTGCATATACACCAAATACACACTGTTAACTTTGGAAGTGTAATAATGGCAGACCTCAATGCTCAGAGATGTGTTTCCTTCCTGGGAAATGTTCATGTAAGCATGAATTCCAAAAGTTTTTAGTTTATTTTTTTAATTGATTACTCTAAGATCTATCACTAATAACAAAGTGGGATTATAAAATATCCGTGGAAACCAGTATCATTTTTTAATAATCTAATGTC
Organism: Pseudopipra pipra; assembly: GCF_036250125.1. Classification (NCBI taxonomy): domain Eukaryota; kingdom Metazoa; phylum Chordata; class Aves; order Passeriformes; family Pipridae; genus Pseudopipra; species Pseudopipra pipra. Next base: position 60,583,658 of record NC_087552.1, on the reverse strand, counting down.
TGTAATACATTGTATTGCTGTGGTTTTGGGCTTTTTTTAGACATTTCATAGATTACATTAAATAGCATCACAAGGAAGAAATAAAAACATACACTGTTATAGTGAACACATTTACTACTGCATTTGTCTTTTATATGAAGAAATTACTCTGTCTGATCTATTCTCAATTCTATTGCTTCCTTAAGATTCTACTACTATAAAAAATAATCAAAACAGTCTACCAGGACAATATATTTTCCTTTATGAAACTATGCAGAACATATCTCAGGGGCAACTCGATGTTAACATGTTTGAAGAACTCCAGCTTTCACTTGTAAAATAGCCCCAAATCAACAACAAAACCACCTCACCTGTATAACCTTCCAAATGGCACAGTGAAAACTGGAAATTGAAGTAAAGTGTGGCCAAAGATACTGGTATGTGCCCAAGTTAGCAGGCAACCTACATGGGTAAGCAGGCAATGTGCAGCTCACCCATGGTGCTTGGAGAACTTGCTAACTACAATACAGGAAAACTCCAGGAGCAGCTGACCTTGACACAAGTGCACATGAAGCAGAAAAAAGCCCCAACCAACAACAACAACAAAAAAAACCACCAAAAAACCCACCAAAAAACCAAACCCAGCAACAGGTGTGCACAAATTATGCAAAAAGCTGAAGTAAACAAAGCAGGGGCTTCCACTGGTGCCCTCCTTTCCCTGGAGGAAGGACGGATGGATATCTGATAAATTCCAAACAACGTGATCTCCCTCTGCTGTGTCCCTTAGTGATCCAACCAATTGTAGTATGTGTGCAGTGTAACTCTTCCTCCTACATTGCAAGCAGGAATCTGTCTGGGGCCAGTGTCCAAACCATGACTTTAATTTTGAAAAATGAGCACAAAACGACCTTGACATGCATACAAACGTATCAACTGAATAGTCACTAACCATTAACATGGATCTGTGCCACTTGCAGACTGATTCATTTGTGGGAAATGTTGTAGCAGTACCCTCTGACCATTCTCCATGTGTCTGCTTTCAAAAACCCCTTCAGAGAAGACAGGGTTTCTTTTGTGCATTCTCCCTCAACAATGCAGCCCCAGTTCTGACTAGAGCTCTTATGAGCTGCCACAGTATAAATATCATCACTAATTGCAAAGTCTTCCGCTCACTAACTGAAAGAAAATTAATTCAAACCATCTTTTCCATCATGATCTAACCCATTTTTCTTCTATCTCGGACCTGAAAATGTAGAGAGCATAACAGGAAATACTGAAATGGAGTATTCCCCTCAGTTCTTAAGCAAACAGTGCAATTTAAGAAAACAGACTTCCAAAGCAGAAACTGCACAACAGCATACAAAAATCAATAATTAGCAACATCTAAAATACAACTCATAGGAAACACTGTTCTAGAAAGTTTTTCCTTACATGACAGTGCACAATGTATGTAAGTGTCTAAAGCACAAGAATTCTCCCACAGAAAGTCTACTTTGCCATGTATTTATACTTATATGATATAAAAATGATACATTTTATGTATTATTTTATTATTGAATTAAACTTACCAGCTGGTCTGCTCTTGCTTCTAAGTCATTAGCAAAGGAGAGAAGATCAACCTTGGTAACACTTTTATTGATCTGAAACAAGATGTGAACAGTGAGAAAAGGAGTGTGTTGTTATTGCATTTACACAGTTTGTACTTAACTATACTACCTACTCTGTTTACTCTTTATTTCTTTAAAGATTTACTGACCTTAACTTCTGAAGTGCTTTTTTTCCCCAACTTCTATTATCCTTCAAAATATGGCCTTTCACACAAAAGCAGATTTTTCTGTTTTGCCCATAGGTAAAGAAATATTTCATTTTATACTTTGTCCCAGTCATGTCTCTGGTTGACTACAGTCTCACCTCTGTCAAATATGCTGAAAAGTCTATCCCATCTATTCCTGAAGAGCTGAAATTCAGAAGATTCTCCTTCCCAATTTCATCCAGCAGAATGATTTTGCTGAGGTTTATCTGAATATGTTCAATTTTAAGTGCCACATCTTCTGTATACTGAGAGGGAAACAAAAGAAAGCATAAAAGTAGTTTGCAACCAGTTCATATTCTGCTATAGCCCCTGCCCAAAGCATCTTGCTTTTGGTGATGACTCATTTCCACAGAGAAGCATGCACTGACTTTTGCTTACATCAGTTTAATTTAATTAACTTTAATCCACCAGGTAATGTTGGTGGTAATGTTCTTCCCTTCCCTGCAGTATCCACAGTGCCCATCATGCCAAGTTCTAACCTACCTATGCCTCTTTCATACCAATGAATTACTTGCCTTCTGTTCTGTTTTAAGCAGGTTTCCCTGAATAAATGCTAGTCCCTCGTAAGAGAGAGACTAACATCCCTCCAGGAAAAGTTATCCTTAAGAACATTATTTGGGACAGGGACTCTGTTAAGTGTGGGTTCAGTGTCTGGCAGTACAGAACATGTATCCTTGAGGGGCTGCTGTAATGAAGACAGGGACTACAGGCAACCCCAAAATTACTACAGTCATGTAATGACAGTGAAGTCATGGATTATTAGAGCTTAACTGAAAAGATTATTTAATCCCAACCCCTTCCAACCATTCTTAAGACCACAGTATATCATATCCTAGATCAACACAAATCTGACTGTAATCAGAAGAGAACGCACCAAGAAAGGCATTTACATAAAAAGAAGACTGTCATTAAAACACCATAAGCAGCCTTTGGAAGACACCAGACTTCAACCTTCCTTCTATGCAAGCTTCAAAGTTAAAACCAACATTATTATCAGCACCCATAAAAAAAGCACATGGACCACTAAGACTGGTAAAAATCATCTTATTTGTAACTAGACTTCTTTTTTCAGATTAGCTTGGACAGTTCTTGACTCCTTGAAGGATGTTTTGTATATAAAACCAAAAACCTCGTAAAACCAGGACACACTGTACAATGTTTTGAGAGCAAACGTCCCTCAGAAACAATCATGCACTCACTCATAGTTTCTTTACTTACCATACTAATATTTAGAAACTCATTGATATTGAACAGGTATTCCAGGTGAAGGGAAGTATAAATTCCTTTGTTTTCCTTGCAATCACTAAAAAAACACAAATACACAGATCAGCCTAAAAACCACCTGGAGGACCAAGTATTAAAAGAATGATTAATGATTTTTTTCTTATTCTAAGAAAATCAATCCTTTAGAAAAAAAATACTGGCTATATTTTTTGAAGCTAAGACTACAAGAAAAGTAATTAACAGTTGTCTCAAAGATGCAAAATATTTTATCAAAGAGTTTGACCAGTATCACCATACAATATTATGCTAGGACTACCTCTAATAACTCATATATGGGAGAAAATTGCTTTTGCTAGTGATTCACTAGAAAATCAGAATGTCTTCTGGAACATGTGTGATTTTTGGATGTGCCTGGAAAACGAAGCATGGAAGATACCACCAAATCAGTATGTGTAAAATGAATGAACTAAAAGTGAATTAAATATGAAATGAATTAAATCTTAATCATAATTTTAATACCTGTACACTTTTTCAAAAGTCAAGTTAACATTTGGGTTTTTAAAGAGGATGCCAGCAAGATAGTTTTTCCATTGCTGATTTAGTAAGTAAGGTGTATCCAAAACCTAGAAGACAAAATTCAGTAACATTACTATAATTCCAAGTTTCTTCATGTACTTGTTCATATGTGGTCTTTTGACACATACCCACATCTAAGCTTATCACCCACAAATGAAAATATAATAACAGCAAATTCAAACTCTGGTGCAGAAAGTGAATATTAAAGCTTCCCATCACTGAGGAAAGCTGAATCAGAAAAATCTGTCTCCAAAGGAAGACAGGCATGCAGTACTTACACTGCAAAGCAAATTAAACCAAGAAAGGATGAATGTCTCTATTTGGTGTGTAAGGAGAAAGTAAAACCAGATCCAAACTCACTTAAAGTGTCCTATAAAAAATAATATGCCATACAGAGCTAACAAGACCATTGGGACTCACTGGGATCCTAATAATTTTTTAATAACATGAATAACTTCACCTTGAATAAATTTTTATCTTCAAAGGGCTCACAGACCAGTTTTTCTACATTTCCACCTGTGACAAAAGTGAGCACCACTACAGTCATCAGCACCCAGGAGAAAAGAAAACTGAATCCAACTCCTCTGAAAAAGAAATAAGTTGAATAAGTTTTTGCTTTTTAAGAACATTTTATACACACACGCACAGAGACACACACTTGGGGCAACAGTGAGGCCAACAGTTAGGAGTTATAACAGAGATAGGAAAACTGATAGACAGTTGAAATACTTCTGTTTTCCAAATATGTTCTTGTCCTCTGAAACAAATGTTTCAGCACTGTAAAGTCTTCAGCTAAAGTGCATCTAAAATGCTCACATTTGCATTGGGTGTGCAAACTGTTTTAAGAATTACATTTAAGAGCCATAAAACCAATCTTTTTTAAATTCAACTCTTTAGCCTTGTGCTCCCAAAAATGTTTTAGGAAGGTTTCAGGTGCAATCTTCTCCTGCAGCCAGCAGAAACAACATTAATCCACTACTAGGCACTTTTCAACCCCAAACCTTCTGAAATGCTCTGAGAAAATCAAGTGTCTCTGGTCTCCTCGCATGGCTTTTTAATTTTGAGCAAATGCTCAAGTGCACTAAAAAGCTATGACTTTTATTTTCAATTATCTGTTCCCAGTTTTTCCAGTTCCCAAAGCAGCTTACACAGAAATTCATTAGCTAAAACACTCACCTTAGAACAGTAGATTCAGAAGTTTTATCCTTCAGCTATGATCCTCAATGAAAGAGCAACCCAAAATCCCCAAGTCCCTCGAGTATGTGAGATCAATATTTATTTCTACTTTTTCTCAGCAGATATAGAGAGGTAACAAACCAGATTGTTTTTTACATCCTCCAAAATCAACCAAAGCAACTTTCTACAGGTACACTTAGTTCATTTTTCCCATATAAGTGAAACTTACGCCATAAGAAAGTTTCCTCCAGTGTTGGAGATACAGCCTCTGGTTGTTGGAGAAGCATGTTTATCATAACCACAGGTGCCACATAGCAATCCAAGATAGTAAAAGACCAGAATGAGGACCACCATGCAGCACAGAATGAGACACCCCAGCCACCTGAGGAATAAAAGACGAAGTTTTTTGTTATTTTCATGCAAAGAACACGCTGGAGACCTGCAGAGAACATCATGCAATACTGTATTCCCAACTGGCCCACTCGTGGATCTGTCTGAGCAACAAATGCTAGCAACAAAAACAAGCATTCACTACACTAGTGTGTATTTTGGGCCAGAACATGGTTATTGCTGGATTACAGGCAGCTGCTGCTGAAGGACTGGGGAACAGGCACCACAGGAACAAGGTGTCCCCAACACCAGTTTCTGCAGGTGGACTGTGCTGAAGCATCGAAGTGCTCCAAGTGGAGCAAACAATGACTCAGAAGAAGCAGATGTTCAAACAGTAATTTATTCAAGAAGCAATGGAGAAATTTATGAATGTGGACTGGCCATCAGTCATTAAGTACACAGCTGCTCTTACTGCAAGGCTTAGTAACTTTGTGCACACTGTGTTAGGCTTGTAATTGTAAATAACTATATTTTAGGCTGTAAAAACCTAGGCATTGTGTGGAATGCTTTCAGTGATTGGAACAGCTAACAGAACTTGATGAGGAGAAAGATCTTGGATAGGAAATGAACTTTAATTTTTATTAAATACATTACACAACAGGTCTATCTGTCCACATAGCTGGAGCACATCTATTTATTCATACATTATATATCACATTCTAGCCTTTAATCCTCTCCCAATTTCCTCTGCACTTCTTTTTCTCTTCTGTTGTCACTTATATTTTTAAGTTCCCTTTTTTCCTCCCAGTACCTCTGTAGAGAAAATTCTGTAAAAGAAATACTGTAATGAACATGCACAGCTAATAAAAAGAAAGCCATTAATGCTGACAGGCATATTTGTAAGAGGATATTTATTAAGAACTGCAAATAAGGCACCTGTAATTAAGAAAGGAATGCATAGAAAATAATTTAAACAACTACAGGCTTGTTGCTCTCATTTGTACTTGAAGTATTATTAGGTTAGACAAAAACATGCATTTAAGTGTCAATTTAGATGAGATATATTCTCCAGTAGCAGAATAAAACAATATATTCATTTGGTTAAATGCTATGTGAGCTTCAAAGAAAATACTGATACATTTGTCAAATTAAGGCTCACCACAAAAACTGTCAGATAAGAAGTGGGCTAAAGGTAAGGTTCTAAAAAAGGTTCTAGAAGTTCAGTCTTCTGCTCACTTTTATTTAACACTGCATTAAAGCCATCAACACACGAGTCTGTAGCAGTGAAACTGATTAGGACACAAAGAAAAAAGCAATTATCAATTATAAAATCAACCAAAGAGTCAAACAAAATGTAGGGAGAATCTGATGAGCTTGACGACAGAAATGACTAAATCTGGACAAAGGTAGGAAATAAAAAGCTTTATGCTTCAAAATACAAGATTACTCAACTGTGTAAGTCACAAAGTCTCAAACAGAAAGAGTATGTTCCTCTCAATGTACAGTTAACCCAGGCATTTGCAAGGACAAGTGCTACACCAGCAGGGACAGACGCGGGTGAGCACAGACTTACAGGTGTGAGGCAGAATCCCTGCTACTCCCCTGTGGTAAAAAGGGTGCAATAGCAAGGATTGGCTGCAAGGTCTCTGTGGTCCTATGCCCTCACAACTTACCCGCAACTCAGTGAAAACAAGCCCTAACTAAAAAGTCACCCTGGCATTATAGAACAATTGATTTCCTTTAGGTGTTACATCTTTGACATCTACCTACCTCTATCCTTCCTGAAAAAGACATGAAGGCCAAGAGTAGAAACTACCTCCTGCTCTATGGTGGAACAGCACACAGATGTTGATTAGCTGCATTTTTGCCCTTTACCAAAATGCCAGTAACAAACATAGCATGCCTTATAGCATCTTTGTTTCACTGTTTTCATCATTAATAGTTTACTTGCCTTTATAGACCACTAAACTATTAAAAAGTATTAACAACAGGTAACACTTCACTCCTGCCTTATTTCATGTACATACCTGTAGAAATCATACTGCTCCACTAGTGGAAAATAATCTTGAACATATGCCTCACTCTGTGTAAGATATACCATCAAATCATCTAAAATCTTCTGAACAGGGAGCGCTTTTGTGAAGGTAGTAATATTTGAACCAATGGATTCCAGCACGCTTTTGATATCTAAAAGAATATACATATTGCACTGTTACAGATCCATAGAGGAAATTTACATTCCATGTATGCATTATAAAATGCTATTAAGCCATTTGCCACATGTAACAAGCAAGCCATGAAGACAAGTGTGAGGAAGAGACAAGCAGGCAACAAAAACATCAAGCTTTGAAGTAACACAATGGCATTTTAAAACACACACTTTGTTTTTAGCATTCAGCTTAATGATGAAAGATGTAGAAGCTGAGCCAGAGTTCTTCCTCTTGCCTTTCATTATAATGAATGTGTCACCTTTTTATCTAGCCAGCTTAAATCTTCCTTTTCATGCAATATTGCAAATGGTAACACTGATCAAGACAATTAGCCACTAAGTTTATGAAGGAGAAGATCAAAATCTATTTAAACTCCATGCCTTGGGAATACAACACTGTGAAAGAAATTATACTGCCTATATTGAGAATCTATACTAGTTCTTTTCGACCGTATTAAAGGAGGTTACTCAAATAAATTCTTTCCAATTAATGAGCAACACTCTTGAGGTAATGATCAATTAATCCATTTTTCCCTCAGATAATGAACAAACATGCTACCCTATACTTACAGTTTAGATATACGCTATTTAGATTTACAGACACATGATTAATACACTTATTATACACCCTGTCTATGTGTAAAATGCAGTTTCTCTACACTCTCCCCCTTCTTTCAACTTGAAACATACTTGGAACAGCAGGATGTATAACTACAGGTTGCAATTTGGTAGCAGACACCACCTTCTATTCTCAAACAAGATCATCTGTTTTGATGTTTACTCTTCAAATCAACCAGGTAACAAATAATTCTTTTTTAAAAGTTTATAAATAAATGCATTTTTTTCTAGTAAACCCATTTATATGCTTTGTAACTCAAACTCAGTTTAGTGCAAACAAACTCAAAAAATTTATAAATAGGTAAATTAACATGGCTTGTCTGTGTTTACACATAGAAGCAGATACTGAAAATGAGTAAATCTGCTCTAGGTTTTCTAACGACAAGTATAACATTGATTTTCTAAAACTGGTTCATTTTAGGCAAGTTCACACAGTATGCTATGCTCGTATCTATACTGTCCTTCATTTTGCCCAGGAGGGGAAGAAAAAGAACAGAAAAACTTACAAGGAACAGCTGCTTATATAATGCAGAACAGGTCCACAATGCAAGAACAAAAATTAAAACAGATTAGTATACATACACTATACTACCATACAGGTATGGTCAAAGACTAAAAAGTGTAAAGCCCAAGTAATAAAACAATTAAGACAGCCATTTAAATTATCCTTAAAAGCATATTTTTACCTTCCCTTTGCCATCCACTACATTTTAATACAACTGCAGGCAGGTTCAGGTTTTTTAACATCACACTCCTAAATATGTCATAAACACATCAGTCAAGGAAAATTAGCCTTTCAACCAAATAAAGTGCCAGTGTGATGTTGGGATCCCAAGATTTCTCATGACTAAAAAGCCTAACAGATAAAACACCTCCATAATATACCATATGGCCTATTTTTAGATTTAATTTTGGGTCCTCATTAAGACACAGTTGCCTTCTATGTTTTTTTTCTAGCACCAGATTTAAAAAAAAAGAAGTTAATCTTTTAATGATCTTTAGCCAAGAAAATATATTATCAATAAAAGAAAACAAAAACATTAATCAAAGTGAAAAGACAGTCCTCACCTGATAAAATGTTCCTGGTTTGATTCACCACTAAGTCTGGAGTATCATTAAAAGCTGCATAGCCCTAAGAATAGAAGTTGGAAAGATCAGAGCATGTTTCTCGTTGTGAAATTGCTTGCAATTTTGTTTCCTTTTATTCAAGGATCAAAAGTATACATATACGAAAATGTATGTGATAAAACTATGAAAAATACATTTTTATCACTACACATTAGAAAAGACGAAAGTAAAATAGGAACTCTAAGTATATTTCAGATTCAGTTTGCTCTTCAGAATATTCCTTGGAAAAAAAAAAGCTAAATTTAAATATACATGAATCAGTTACAATGACCTCAAACTTTGTTGCCTGTCAGATCAAGAATGCACATATGAAAATTCAGTAGGTGAAAGGAGTTACTGTGTGCCAGCCAAACGCCTCCCCTTTCCAAGTCTATGCCTTCCAAACATGAAATGCATGTTACAAACAATGAAATCCAACTGCCTCTAAAGACGGGGTGATTCTTTCTTCAGTGACAAGGCAAAAGAAAGGGTCTAAGCCATGGGAACAAAGCTGAGCAGCTTATCTGGACAGAAAGGAGATGCTTGAATCCTTACTCCCTGCAAGCCTGATCACTTCAAAAGCATGCAGGGGTCTAAGGGCCGGCAGACATTTTGGTTCCAGAAAGTGCCCTCTATTCCTAGAAAATGTTTTCAGATTCCTAAATTTTTCAACTGCCCAAACTAAGTAATTTTTTTTTTCTAGCTGAAAATCATTGTGTTTTGTGGAAAGTCTTGCAAAAATACTAATAGTAATTACACTTTGTCCATTACACCAGATTTAATGTCAAGTATGTACATTAGGAATTTAGAAGAAGTATTTCAATACAATAAAACTAATCAGGAGAGCATAGGGGTTTTTTATTTCTTTAGCTTGAACCAAAAAATAGAACATGCTATTGGATCCATGTTTCTGCCTTTTTGGGTTTTTAGGATTGTTCTTTCAACCTGACAATTCACAGACATTTTTGACCTGTAGTATCCTGGAGATACAAAGCATTACATTCTTGTTTTCAAGTATTATATCTTGGCCAAACAATGGAATAATGAGAGACATCCACCACAAAGCAGGACGAGGTGGGAACAAAAGAATTCTGCTTGAGAAACCAAGGGAAAACAAGTGATTCACAAGTATCCCAGATTATTAATTAAGAGTTTACAAGTCTGTCAAGAAACATACCTTTTGAACGAGACTAGAAAGGTCTATTTTAAGGACATCATTGACCTTTGCAAGCTGTGAGCTCACTCCTGGCAACTAGGAAGCAAAAAACATGCCTGAGTCACATGAAGTAGCAGTCTCGAAAATTTAGTAAATATTTCACAGTTAGGAGAGAGGGTAAAGAAACTAAAATGATTTGTAGCAGAATCTTTCTAACACACTCCTGAAACCTCTGCTGTACAAATCAAAGCTTAACCTCAGCATTTTTGGGAGGGCAGGTTATTTCACTGCCCAGAGCAGCACTTTAACATAGCTGCTTGACACACATTTTATCCTCTTCTACAGAGAAGATGAAAACAGTGACTGGAATTACCCAGAAACACAGAATAAGGGAAGGTCACTTTTCTGACAAGTGACAGCACACACCAAGCCACTAAGCTGCAGAAACACTACCGGGCTTGCTCAAGGCAATTACGCTCTAAGAGTCTGAAAAACATTATTATAAACTCTTACCCCACTAAAATTGGCATTGACGTTCAGTTGACTTAATGAATTCCTGATGATATTGCACGTTGAGGCGGCCTGAGCCGCATTGCACGCGGAGTCATTGAGGGTGTTGCTGAGATGTGTTTTAACATCCGTCAAGTTTGCATGAAGCCTCTCTGTTCCCTCCTGCAGAACCTCTACAGAGACACTCACGTTTTCCAGTGCTTCCTTCGTTTCTCTGATGGCTGCAAGGATGGGAAATTTTTTAAAAAACACTTTAGTTAGAAAGCAGACTATAGATACAGATATGAAAAGAAAGTGCACATGCATAAATGCTACGATATTCTTAACAATACTGATGTAAATAATCCTGCCTCCCTCCCAAAAAAACCCTCTAGCACAGAATATGTTCTTTTTGCACATAAAAATACATCACTCATGCTTTCTTACAAAGAAATGAATCCGCTCAGGCTATTTTCATTGAGACTCCATCCACTTCCCAGATTACTCTTTTACACCTTTTCCCTACCTCTCCTTACTCAGTGATTTCAGTAAAGAACTTTAACATGTGGTCATTAGAAATTGGAAGAAAGCCCATATCCACAAAACAGTATTTTCAGTATTTTGCTTATAATCTAAATCACAAATTCTGCAGCTGCAAGATGAAAGGTAAGGAGATCATGTTGCACCAGCCAAGCATTAATAAGCATTCAGCACTGGCTTTAGATTTTATCCCAATCACATCAAATAAACAGAACAAAATGAAAAAAACCCCCAAACACTGAACAGGTGTTTAGTACACAAAGAACCACACAGACACAACTAAAAAAACAAGTTACAAAAGTAAAGTGCACTTCACACAACACAAGGTTTTACCGTATTTTTTACCTTTGATAGCCCTTTCCACTTTGACTTCAAGACAAATAAGAGAAATAAAGCAAAAAAGGAGAACGATGACAAGTGAATGAGAAAGAATTAATGGTTAAAAAAAAAAAATAAAACAAAACCAAAGTGACTCAAGTTCTTGGGTGTCTTTCCCTTTTTTCTATAAGCTCTACCTGATTCCTGAAAAAAACAAGCCTTAAATGGAAAAAATAATAAAGGAATATTTCCTCCAGAGGGAGAAAGAACTAAGTGTGAGCAAGGCTAAACTCAAAGATACAATGAAGAAATGCTGGATAGCACTCTCATAATAAGCTTGGCAGTGTACAGGACAAGGACATTGTAGTTCATTCCCTGACCTGTTGAAGACTAACCTGCAAATACCTATGGACAGCTCTAAGAGGACAGTTTTCCTAGTCTCCCTTATATTCAACAGAAAGGGACAACAACCTGGAGCAGGGAAATCGGATTTCATCTCTCTTCAATGACTGCTGAAATTAAATATCAACAACAGCACATAAATCTTGATTTAGCCTTTAAATATATTTATAAACCCTAAAATATCTGAAATCCTCAGTTTAAAAGAAACATCAAGGCATGTAGAAGGATGAGCTGACTCATGGTACTGCATAAAGTTATCCCATGCCGTGCGCTAGAAAGATAATGCCTGTTTTACCATGGCAACAAAAAAAAAGGACATCTTTACCTCCTGCCATTGTCAGAGCTGCATCAAGTGCAGGACGTACTTCTTTTCCCAGCTGTTCTTGAACTCTGGTTCCAAGCACAGGTCCAACATCTGTGGCATGGAGAAATAAAAAACCAAACATTACCGACTAGTTCAACTTGAACTACCTCTTAGCATAGGTGCTGTCACACTCTTACATAACAAAGTGTACTTATATTATTGAAACTTATTCTAAGGCCTGACAGTCAGAACATAGTGACAGAAGGTAACACAGGGACACAGCTCTGTTTTAGCTAGGTATAGGCCTACAAATGAAAGCAGTAAATCAAAATACAGCGGAAAATATTCAGCAGCACTTGACCATATAGGTAAAGACACATAACATTTCAACAGACTCCACAGTATGTATTTCATTGCATTTTCTACTCTTTTCAAAACAGGATTTTTTCCACAATCTATGTTAGAGAGGCCCAACATCTGGACAGGAGTTTTGTGGCATATTCTTTCACTCAAGCTATGTTTTAATAGTGCAAGAGGAACTAAAAAAATGTATTCTTTTCCTTTCCCCCATTCCTCATGTATCGAGCAATGTCAAGGTCACCCACAACCCAGACCTGCCAGCCAGCTCTGCTGAAATCCCTTAAGCGTGTTAAGCACATGTCTCCAGTCCCTGCCCCCTCACAGAGAGCATCCAGCATGGATGCTCCCAGCACTGGCATCATCCTTACCCATAGCCACCCCCACCTCCAAACACTCCTGTCTCACTGTCTACAAAGAGAAAGGAACCTCAGTTCAGCAAAATGACACAGAAACGCCAAGCAGAGTTTGGTGAAGCATTTTAATGCAACATATTCGTTAGGTAGTCACTGGGTCCTCTGCATTTTCAGATCATAGCAAACACATTTTTGAGTTTTTTTTGCTTTTGATGAAATGGGAATAGTGCATGGTACAGAAGTATTCATTACTGTTAGTACCGTCATGTCTGGCCTGAGATGAGAATTTCTGTCACACAGAAACACTTTTCAGCTTTTCCTTAGGGTGGGCAAATGAACTCATGTACAAGTCTCTAAAAGTTTATCCTACTTGTACCCCGGTGTCACACACTTAATTCTGGTATTTCTAGAAAATAAAAGCTATCTTAATTTACTGTTGATCACTCTCACCACAGATCCAGCTAGGTTCCCGTTAACTAACATCACAAACTGGCATTGAGAACTAATAAACATTTAATTTGAAATTCCAGTTTGAAGCGGCTGAGAAGCTTCAAGGTAGTACTTGAAATGCAGATGTCAATCTTTTTTTATTATTATTATTCTTACAGATTTAAAGATTACATACATCTTTTTAGACCAGTGTTCCTGCAGGAATTAAGCAGGAAGACTACTTTACTGCTACTTTCACAAGCACATTTGATGTGCAGTACACCCTCATACAGCCAAGACATATTAACTTCAGTGCATGCCAAGTTGGCTGCATTGAAAACTACCTTTAAAATACATTTTAAACTAGACAGAAGCATAGATTATAGGCATGAGAAGTCAATTTATGATAACTGGCATGATGCCACAGTTGCACAGTTTGATCCCAACAACAATCCTTCAGCCTGAAATGCAGACCTGTATGCACTTACTAACATCTGCTAAAAATGCAACTTGAATTATCATCTGCACTGAACATGGTTGGCCCTTTCTATTGTGAGTTTTGTAAAGCAAAGCTTAAATTATAAAAATAAAAAATAAAAATCATCTTTCTGGTTGTTTCTGTTGACTGAGAGCTTTAAAAGGTGACACCTCATATTGTAACTGTGCTGAAGGGGAAAGTGCAGCAGTTCTACTTCAAGTTTTATCTCCTGCTCTTCAACTGCTCATTCTGAAATGGCAAATACATTAAGCAGCTTTAGAAAGAAGATAAGCTGATGCCTCAACTTCTAGCTGAGTAGAGAACAAAAGTGCAACAAGAAAAATAAACAGATCTCTCTCACTCATTGGAACCATCACAACTGCTTGCATATTTGTTCACTGATATTTGGCTTCAATTTAAAAACTGAGGAAAAATATTCCAAAAAAAGCTTTAAGCATGGTTACT